>NC_133427.1:4290000-4657500 GCF_049350105.2 Macaca mulatta
TTCTTAGTGCAACCTGTTTCATCAGCAGGGTCTTTATGATTTGTATCTTCTGCCTCCCTCTGTCTCGTCCTTTGCCTTAGAATGCCTAACCCTCTGGGAATGCAGCCCAGAAGGTCTCAGCCTTATTTTACCTAGCCTCTGTTCAAGATGGAATTGGTCTGGTTCAGAGGCTTTTGACAATAGATTAAGAATCAATTCATATGTTTAAACACCCTTACGTCTTGATAAATCCCACACTTCATTATGGTACCTCGTACTTTTAATATGCTGCCGTATTTGTTGCTAGTATTTTATTGAGGATTTTTGGATGTATATTATTGTCAATGAAAAAAATCAAACTCTGTAGAATATTTGAAGAGGTTTATTCTGAGCCAAATATGAATGAGCATGGCCCATGACCCAGCCCTCAGGAGGTCCTGAGAACATGTGCCCAGGGTGGTTGGAGTGCAGCTTGGTTTTATACATTTTAGGGAGGCATGAGACATCAATCAGATACATTTACGAAATACACTGGTTTGGTCCAGAAAGGTGGGACAACTCAAAAGTGGATGACGGGGGCTTCCAGTGTATTGGCTAATTTAAACATTTTCTGGTTGACATTTGGTTTTATTGAAAGACCTGGGATCATAGAAAGCACATGTTCAATTTAAGATAAAAGATTGTGGAGATCAAGATTCTTTTGAAGTCTTTTTATAGTGGCTGCCCTTAGAAACAATAAATGACAAATGTTTCCTATTCAGATCTTGAAAAGGTGCTAGACCTTTAGTTAATCTCTTTAGAATTAACAGGACTTGGAAGAAAAACACTTAGCTATGTTAATAGAGATTTTTTACAGATGCATATTTTCTCCCTCGAAGGAAAGCTGCAGAGCTGTTTCAAGACATAGCTAAGAAACATGTTTTGGGGTAAAATATTTTGATACTCTTCCTTATATCATAATGTTATGCCAGAGTCATACTGGAAAGTAAGTCACGATATATCGGGTTAAATAAAACCCATCTGACGAGGATTTATGATTTGAGGGAATGACTCCCCAGACCCCTTAGACAGGAATTTGGGCAACATAAAACTATCAGACCTTAGTTCTTATTGTTAAAATGTATTGTGTTGGTCTCTACCTTCCCCTTCCCCTTCCCCTTCCTTCCCTCCTTCCCTTCCTTTCTCCTTACCTTTTGATTCCCTCCCTCCCTCAGTCCCTCCCTCCCTCCTTCCTTTTTTTTGGAAAAATATTTGTCTAGCTTTGTTAGGTGAATAGTATTGGTCTTATAAGTTAAGAAATACAGGTTGAGTATCCTTTATTTGAAATGCGTGGGACTCAGAAGTGTTTTGAGTTTTAGAATGTTTGCATATCTTGGTGATGGGAAACCAGTCTAAACAGGAAATTCATTTGTTTTTCATCTACCTTCATGAAGGTAATTTTGTATATTTAATAGTTTTGTGCATGAAACAAAGATTGTATATAGATTGAGGGATGGAGTTTTTCACTTGCGTCATGTCAGCACTCAAGTTTCAGATTAGAGAATATTTCTGATGGTTGTGTTAGCGATGGTCAACCTGTACTGTCTTGTTTTAAAATAAATGATTTTGGAAAAGGGAAAAATTTGTTTTAACTCTTTGAACATTTGATAGATTTCAACAATTGAACAGTCTGGTCCTGGTGAACCAGCTATGTTTTCTGGTGTATACACCCTGGAGCTCATGGTCATGCACCAGGAAGATTTAGGGCACAGACACACCGATGGTGTTTAGGAGCGGAGGTTTAATAGACAGAAGAAGAGAGAAAGAGAAGCAGTTGTCTCTATAGAGAGAGGGGTCTCCAAGGGGAAAGGACTGGCTGGCAGCCCATGCACTAGATTTTCTAGCCCAGTTGTAGAAGGCTGTGTCTGATTTACATAGGACTCACAGATTGGTTTGATCAGGTATGAGGTTTACATAGTGTGCAAGGAAGGCTGGTTGCCTCACCCTAATCTTTTTCTTTTTTCTTTTCTTTTCTTTTTTTTTTTTTTTTTGAGAGGGGGTCTTGCTCTGTCCTCCAGGCTGGAGTGCAGTGGCACAATCTTGGCTCATTGCAACCTCCACCTCTCGGGTTCAAGCAGTTCTCCTGCCTAAGCCTCCTGAGTAGCCAGTAGCTGGGAATACAGGTGCACACCACCACACCCAGCTAATTTTTGTATTTTTAGTAAAGATGGGGTTTCACCATGTTGGTCAGGCTGTTACCCAACTCCTGACCTAGTGATCCTCCCACCTGGGCCTCTCAAAGTTACTGGAATTACAGGGGTGAGCCACTGCGTCCAGAGGCCCCACCCTAAGGTTATTATGCAAATTGGGCTGTACCAGTTGATCGAAGCCATCTTGTCTGCTCCTTACTGTACATTGGCTGGCAGAGAAGGTAAGATGGAGCCACCATCTTGAAAATGTCTAGTCCCTTGTTCCTGCCTGCCTTCACCTGTGCAAGCTTCCAGCTTGCTTGTCTATGTCTGCAACTCTACTTTACAGGCTGCTCTTTGTTGGAAAATGATTTGGGGCTGCTTTTCATGAAAAAGAAAAGCCTTATCAAGGACTCCCACACCTATCTGCCTGAGTAATTTTTTCTGAACTCCTGTATCACTGGGGTTTTCTTTTTGATAGATGTGAGCTTGTGAAATGTGTTTGGTGTTTGTCCCTTTTTCCTGGAGTAGACTCTTTTGGAGTCACCAAAGTGCTGTCTCTTTATATTCTAGTGTTGACTGGAAAGAGGAAAGCATGATTATGAGAGACAGAACTAGCTGGATTTCCTAGGCCAACTAACAATTCCTAAGCCTATCTGGGACAGGTGACTGTGCCCACCTTAACGGGCTTGTAACTCAACTTACTCCTGACCAATCAGGGAGTAAAGAGAACTCACTAAAATACCAGTTAGGCTAAAAGCTGGACATAAAGAAATAGTTAAATCATCTATCGCCTGAGAGCACAGAGGGGAGAGACAATGATCTGATATAAAGTCAGACATTCGAACTGGCAGTGGCAACCCTGTTTGGGTCCCCTCCCATTGTATGGGAGCTCTGTTTTCACTCTTGTTAAATCTCACAACTGCACACTTTTCTGGTCTGCGTTTGTTCTGGCTCAAACTGAGCTTCCACTCACCTTCCACCACTGCTGAATGCCGCCATTGCAGACCCAACATTGACTTCCACCCCTCCAGATCTAGCAGGGTATCCACTGCATTTCTGATCCAGGGAGGCACCCACTGCTGCTCCTCATTGGGCTAGAGGCTCGCCATTGTTCTTGCACAGCCAAGTGCCTGGGTTCGTCCTAATTGAGCTGAACACTAGTCGCTGGGTTCCACGGTTGTCTTCTGTGAGCCATGGCTCCTAATAGAGCTGTAACACTCACTGCATGGCCCAAGGTTCCATTCCTTAAAATCTGTGAGGCCAAGAACTACAGGTCAAAGAACAGAAGGCTTGCTGCCATCTTGGGAGCAGCCTGCCACCATCTTGGGAGCTCTAAGAACAAAGACCCACCACTGACAATTAGCAGGTTGGTACTCTTAGCCCCAGGGAGCAGTTTCTAGGAGGGGAGAGCATCTGAAGGTCAAGTTGACTGCTGGTGGCCAGTAGGTTATTTATTCAAGCCTATGTAATGAAACCTCCTTAGAAAACCAAGAAGACAGGCTTCAGAGAGCTTCTGGATAGCTGAATATGTAGTTTCCTGGAGGCTTGTGTACACATAAAAGCAGACATCAAGAAACTTTAATGCCAAATGTAAGGTAGTTTGTTTTGTTTTGAAGGGAGTTTCTGCATTTAACAGTGTTTCAAGAATTTTAACCTATTAAATAAAAATACTCCAACTGAACCTAAAAACTACACTTTATAAACCTTATAACAGATGTTTATACTGGAACAGGAATTAAAAGAAAATAGAGAGTGTAAGCAAAAACTCAGTTGTATGTAAGAAAACCCAGTTTCCCCTAAGGAAGAGAAAGAGCTGGAGTCCTTTAAAAAGTAACTGCCTGTTTTTCTGTGGCTAGTGAGCCTTATCTTTCCTCCTTTCCCAGGCATGGTGAGGACCCTGGTTCTCTAGCTGTGCAGCTGCAAGGTCGCTAGACAGATACACTCAAGTCACAAAACATGTTATTCGTTAAGTAAGAAATGATGTAATGCATGCCTCAATTAATTGAATAGCTGTCATTGTTTCTCACTTCTGTAATATGCTTCCTGCTACACAGATCTCCCCCACCCCAGGAAATGCTTAAAAGGTAACTCTTTGTTCAGGGCTCAGTCCTTTGGATGTTAATCCAACTGGGCCAGTGCACCTAAATAATAAATACCCTCCTGAACCCCATCAGTCTCTCTGATTCCTTAAAAAATCCCACAGCAATATCTAAACGATTCCATGATTGATTAATACTGCACAATAAGTTTTATTCTAGAGTGATAATGGTTTCTTCATGTTAACTGCATAACAACAAGCTGTTTAAAAAGAAAGGAAAATCAGTTGGTATGTCAGTGTGAATCTTAAGCATATGTTTGGTTTGGGGGAATGATCATCAGTGTATTTTTTATCAGAAATATTTATTGTAAAAAATAAGGCTTTTGATTTAGAACTTTCTGTCTCTGATGTATTTTGTATCTTCATAAAGACAAAGGCAATATCTCAGTTGTTTCTGTGTATCTGCTTGGGGGAGGCTGCTTCATACCCCTTTAGACTCGGGGCATTCTAGGAGGAAAAAGAAAGAAAAACCAACATCATTTCAGAGTTTTCTGTCATCCAAAAGTAATAAAACACAATTCTGGTCTTTTATATAGCACTGGGTCACTGGCTATAGATAAAAATTAGAGCTTCCAAGAACAGTCTACTGCTCACCAGTATGCTTTTATATTTGGGTGTATATGTGCATAAAATAATGACAATTGGGTAAAGAAGCTTTGTCATTATTTATTTTAAAGTCACAGTGCTTAAAAATGCCTTGTAATACTAAATAAATCACTTGGGTATTTCCAGTCCTGCTTCCAAGTGTTAAACTATGGCTGAACTTGTTTCAGGCTATGAGGCTGATTAGGGCGTCTTGCAGCTAATGATGTATTCTGCTCAGCCCAGTTCTAATGTCATGAGCAGACAGACTGACAATCAAAACTGATAGATTTTCCTCTACACATACTTTAACATAGATTCTATCCCTTGTGCCGAGCCCCAGATTTTCTTCAGCTGTTTACACACTCATTGACCTGTTCCAACCCAATCTTCATGTTAACAGTACACAGGGACTTTTTATTCCTCAAGCACAACAGGATGTAGAAGGCAAGCTCCTTAATTTGAACCATAACCTCCTGGGCGAAAGTTGCAGTCCAAAACGCCTGAGAGACCAGGCCTTTGGTACACGCCTCCAAACACCAAAGGTGTTGGAAGCCATGCCTTTTCATTAGCCCAAACCATATCACAAAGAGGCGGTATGGATGTGACTAGTCCAATGGCTGGGCCATTAACTGATAAAACAATAGGCTTCTTACACTAAATGAAAATATTCACAAAGTTTTTGCTAGTATCCACTCTTTTAATGCTTGCCCTTTTTCTGTCATTTCTTAAATGCTTCACAAAGAACACAAAATCAAGGCCACAGCCAAAGACGCTGTCAACTGCGCTAAGCAGCACGAGCTTGCTGTCATTGGCAGCAGGCCTATTCAGAGGACCCTGAATTTCTTTCGTTACTTCTGTATTTAGTGAGTTAGTCTCTGTTGATCTAGTTTATAGCAGGATTTGAGTGAAGTCATCTTTAGTCCTCATCACAGTGTCTCTGTATCTGTCGGCACTTTGTTAGCCTTGTGCTGAAATGCACCCTCTTGACAAAGGGCTGGTCTCTTCTGTC
The DNA here is from genome assembly GCF_049350105.2 of Macaca mulatta. NCBI lineage: Eukaryota > Metazoa > Chordata > Mammalia > Primates > Cercopithecidae > Macaca > Macaca mulatta. Next base: position 4,295,843 of record NC_133427.1, read on the forward strand.
ATCAGTAACCTTTCTTTCTTTTTTTTTGAGATGGAGTTTCTGGAGTTTCACTCTTGTTGCCCAGGATGGAGTGCAATGGTACAATCTTGGCTCACTGCAATCTCTGCCTCATGGGTTCCTGCTATTCTCCTGCGTCAGCCTCCCGAGTAGTTGGGATTACAGGCATGTGCCACCATGTCCGGCTAATTTATTTTTAGTAGAGATGGAGTTTCTCCATGTTGGTAAGGTGGGTCTCGAACTCCCGACCTCAGGTGATCCACCCACCTTGGCCTCCCAAAATGCTGGGATTACAAGAGTGTGCCACTGCACCTGGCTTGTCATCAATAACCTTTCTTCTCCCACCTCTCACTCTTGGAACAGATGTTTGCGTGTTTGCTGCTCCATGGGCTGTTAATGGATCCATTAATAGCAATGTACTTTCTTCCTGGTTACCTGAACCTGTGGCCCTGGCAGCAGTCATCAGGCCAGACATCTGACGCATTAGTGGGTGGATCTGGGGCCTGTTCTCCATCCCAGCCTGTTTTTCCATCCCAACCTGTTCTTCCCTGGGATCTGATAAAGCTCTGCCTGGCTTCTCTGTTGCCACCTTAAGCACCACTGTGTCCTGCTGATCTGGCTCAACAGGGTCCAGTTTCTCAGGTTCCTGAAAGCCACCCACTCTGTTCCTAGTGTTATTGGGGCTCTGAGGTGCAAGTGTCTTGATAGTTGAATTTACTAGCTCCATATTATTTGGGTTGGAGAGAGATGAAGCTGTGCTTCTCCTAAAGTTCTGGCTGGCAGCAGACAACTGGCTGCTTTTGGACTTGTAGTCTTTGCTAATCGCTAGCGTCTTAGTTCTTAGAAAAGTTGGTTTTGGTAGGGCTAGTGATTTCTTTTCTGGCATTGTTTGAAGAAGTTCTACCTATTCTGGCCAGTGTGTTTTCTTTCTCTTTTTCGGTGTGGCATCTGTTAAAATCATGAATACATTGCTCATAGTTCACGAGGTGTGGCTCTGGTTCCCAAGTATCGTCCTTGTTGTCATTGCCTTTCCATCAAACTAAATACTCTCTCTTCCCTTTCTTGTCTTGTCAACGATCGTTTCAACCTCAAACTGCTGGGCAACCATGGAGGGAGGGACAGGGTTGGGGCAGATGCTGTGCCGGCTGGCCAACACTTTGTTTCAGTTACATCTCCACTTAGCCACCACTTCCTTGCTCTACTAGGCACTGGGCACAGATGAACCTCTTCTGCTTTCGTGGCCACAGGTTCGGAAGAAGTTGTGTGGAGAAACTGCTATACTGTGTGCCTTTGGCTCTCCACGCTTACTCCCTGTTGGGCCAGCGTGGGCTTGGGGCCATGGTCCCATGATGCAGGGCTGGGCAGCTGCCTCAGGTAAGAGCAGGGCTCTCGGGTATTATGCAGAAAGCGTCCTACCTGCTTGTTACTATTTCCTTTTGTGGTTACTATGACAATAACAATTTAAGAAAGTTATAACACTTTTAAAGTCCCACTAGTTTACCTTCAGTAGCATACAAAAACCCTGCTCCTTAATAGCTCAGACCCCGTCATGTCAGTTATTCAGTTCTCAGAATTACACTTTGATGTATTGTATGTCCAAAAACATAAGCTGGTGATAGTCTTTTAATATATTAGTATTTTAAATCATGTAGAAAACAAATAGTGGAGTTGCACTTTGTTGAAAGCTTGGATAGCTTTCATAATTGCCCATATATTTATCTTTACCTTAATTTTTATTTCTTCAAACAGCTGTCCAGTGTCCTTTCATTTCACCCTGAAGTATGCCATAAAGCATTTCTCGAAGGGTAGTGTACTGGTAAACTTCTCCATCTTTTATCTGGGAATGTCATAATTTCTCTCTCACATTTGATGCAGTTTGTTTGGACATAAGATTTCTGTTTGACAGTTTATCCTTACAGCACTTGCAATATGTTAGGCCACTGCTTTCTGGCCTCTTAGGTGTCTGATAAGAAATTTGCTGACAATCGGGAGGCTGAGGCAGGTGGGTAGTCTGAGGTCGGGAGTTCGAGGCCAGCCTGGCCAACATGGCATAACCCTATCTCTACTGAGAACACAAAAATTCCCGGGCTTGGTTTGGTGGCGGGTACCTGTAATCCCAGCTACTGGGGAGGCTGATGCAGGAGAATCGCTTGAAACCGGAAGGCAGAGGTTGCAGTGAGCCAAGGTCGCGCCACTGCACTCCAGCCTGGGAGAGACAGTGCAACTCCATCTTAAAAAAAAACCCAGAAATCCACTGATTATCAGTGACAGTCCTTAGTTTATGACTAGTCACTTTTCTTGCTGCTTTCAAGATTGTCTTTGTTTTAGACAGTTTAATTAGCGTGTATCTTTGTGTGTGTTTCTTTGAGTTTATCTTACTTGGAGTTTCTTGGGCTTCTTGGGTGTTTATTTCCTAAAATTTGTGACATTCTTGACAACTGTTTTGTTAAATACTCTGTTTCTTTCTCTGTTCTCTTTGAACTTCCAAAATGTGTAGGTAGGCTCTGCTTGATGGTTTCCCACAGGTTCCTGGGCTGTGTTCACTTTTCTTTATTATTTTTTCTCTCTCTTCCTGACTTGATAATTTTAAGTGCCTTTTCTTTAGGTGTGCTTTTTTCCCCCCTTCTAGCTGCTCAAATCTGAATGCAAAAATGAGAGAGGAAAATGCTCTGGCTCTTTTAATCCCCTGAAAGTTGCTTCAGCAGGAGGAGGAAGCTCCTGCAAAATGGTTGGGGAATGTAACAATGACTGCCCACCTCCGTCCGGACCATCTTAATCAGAAGTGACAGTTGGTGCACAAGTCTTCCTGAGATTTGGAGGGCAGGGTTCTTTCTGTCCGTCCTGGCTATTGCAGGCTGCTCCGGAAGTGTTTGCAAGGCAGCATACCACAGTGGTAGTTGATGGAGCATAGGTAGCTGCTGTTAAGCTAAGTTATGAAATTGATCAAATTTAATTGTAGTTTACCATCCAAGTCTTCTTTTGAAAGCTGTAAACGTTCAGATAGACTGTAGGGTTCCAAAATAATTATATCACACGATTCTACCAACTGCACCTATTGTCTAGTCGGAGAGACAGATTCACAGTGCTCTGTAGTTCACTGTTGGTCTCTTCCCAGAACCCTGTAACATCTTCTTCTAACCTCTGTGTCTTTACACCTAAAGTGAGACTTGCATAAATATCATATAGGTGAATCCATTTTTTAAAAGTGCATTTCACTGGTCTGTGCCTTTTCACACAGAGCTTACATTTAAAGTTATTACAAGCAAGGAATGGCTTACTCTGACATTTACCTGCTTGTTTTCTGCATGTTCTCTATACTGTTTGATCCTCAATTCCTCCATTGCTCATTTTAAAAATTTGGTTGGTTTTTTAAAAATGTGCTTATTCCCTTTTCTGTATTTTTTATATTTTTTATTAATTATATTTGGGACTTCAGTTAATATCCTAAACTTAAAATAGCCTACTTTGAATAAGGCTAACTTGTTTGAATAATATGAAGTTTAGTTTCAACAGTATATAAATAAGCTGCTTTTGTACTTTTCCATCCTTCCTAATCTATGTTGTTGTCTCAGAGTATATCTGTATCCAGAGTGTCTGTTAAAATGGATTTGTAATTGTCTTATGTAAAATAGCTACCTACCAGAAGTACAATAGTAATAGTTACCTTTGCCAGTTTTGTAATAGTAATAGCAGCTTTCTTTACAATGTTAATTCTTCCTGTGGCTTAAGATCACTGTCCAATGTCCTTTCATTTTAACTTGATGGTTTCCTCCTACCAATCCTTGTAGAGCAGGGGTAGTAACCCATTCTCTTAGCTTTTCTGTATCTAGGCATTTTTGCTTGAAGTATCACTTGCCAGATACAGATTGCTTGTTTGATAGCTTTTTTCTGTTAACACTTTGTTACCGCCTTCTGGCTTCTGTGTTTTCCATGCTTTCTGAGCTGTTTGTTGTTAATCAGTACTCCCTTCTACATAACAAATGACTTCCATATTTTCCATGCATTCTGAGCTGACTGTTGTCGATCAAGACTCCCTTCTGCATGACAAATTGCTTCTCCCTTTCTGTTTTTACAATTGTCTTGGCTACTGACTGACTATAATTTTCTTGGTGTGGCTGGCTGTCTTTGACTAACTTCTTCCTGGAGGTTTTTTACTACCCTTCTAGAATTTGGACATTGAGATATTTCATCAAGTTTGGGAATTTTCAGCCATTTATGTCTTCAGATATTCTTTCTGCCTCTTCTCCTTCTGCACTTATGGGACAGCCATATTGCATGCATTGGTCTACTTCATGGTGTTCTGTGTACTTGTTAGGTTTTTCCCACTTTTAAAATTCTTCTTTTCTGTTCTTAGACTGGGTTATTTCAATTTTCATTTCTTCAGGCTTAATCTTTACCTGCTCAAACTTGCCGTTATACTTCTTTAATGAACTTTTCATTTCCGTCATTGTGCTTTTTTATCTTTAGATAGTCCATATTTTCTTCTATAATTTGTCTCATTGATACTCTCATGTTCTTTTATCATTTGTCTATTTTTTTTTTCTTTAGGCTTAACTCTTTTTTTTTTTTTTTGAAGACAGAGTCTCACTATCACCCAGGCTGGAGTGCAGGGGCGCAGTCTTGGCTCACTGCAATCTATGCCTTCCATGTTCAAGCGATTCTCCTGTCTCAGCCTCTCGAGTAGCTGAGATTACAGGCATACACCACCATGCCTGGCTCATTTTTGTATTTTTTGTAGAGACGGGGTTTCACCGTGTTAGCTGGGATGGTCTCGATCTCCTGATCTCATGATCTGCCCACCTCGGCCTTCCAGAGTGCTGGGATTAGAGGCGTGAGCCACCGCTCCCGGCCAAAACTTGGTTTTTTATAGTCTTTGTGTATAAAGTTCAGGACATTTTCAGTTTCTGCTTTTCATTTCACCTTGGTCATACTTTCCAGTTTGTTTTGTGTTTTTTTGTTGTTTGTTTGTTGTTTTTTAGAAAACTATATTCAAATCTTACAATGTGTTAACTCTGGAAGTTTTCTTCATTTCTCCAAGGTGTCTTCTTAGTTATTGAAGGCTTAGCTTGCATTTCACCAGTGTTTTGACTGAGTATAATATAAAAACTGTCAGTTTTTAAAACTGGATCTGTATTAACACACCCCTTTTAATACTTAGGGAGACTGTTTATAATTCTGCCTCAGCCTTCGTGTTTTTCTCACATTAAAGTTGTAAATAAGCCTGAGGGCTAACAGTTTTACATGTTTTTGAGAATATCTCCTGTCATGAGCATGTGCATGATTTTCTAAATTCTTTAGTGTATTTCACTGCTTTCGAATATCCTGATTTCTCCAAAAGAAAGATCTCTCCAGCTTTTGCCCCCTTTTGCAAGTTGTCTGTTTTATGGGTTAACTGTATACTTTGCCCCCAGCAACCTAGATGTTTGTGACCAATGCCTGGCATTTTCAACCATGAGTGAGTTCCGAGTTAGGCAAAACAGAGATACGTGTATTTCACCAATTCTTTATGTAACTCCTAGACATAAGACACAATAAATTAGCACATAAGGTCTTCTTTACTCCTTCCAGAATCAGGGATCAGGGCCTCACATTGGGAACGTGGTTTGCAGTTATGAAGGCTTCAGCTGCACCTGGGAGGTGGTATGGCAATACCACCAAGACTTTCCTACCATTTTAAAAATTATCTCTCGGCCGGGCGCGGTGGCTCAAGCCTGTAATCCCAGCACTTTGGGAGGCCGAGACGGGTGGATCACAAGGTCAGGAGATTGAGACCATCCTGGCTAACATGGTGAAACCCCATCTCTACTAAAAAATACAAAAAACTAGCCGGGCGAGGTGACGGGCGCCTGTAGGCCCAGCTACTCGGGAGGCTGAGGCAGGAGAATGGCGTGAACCCCGGAGGCGGAGCTTGCAGTGAGCTGAGATCTGGCCACTGCACTCCAGCCTGGGCGACAGAGCAAGACTCCATCTCAAAAAAAAAAAAAATTATCTCTCAGCTCAGTGTTTGCTTGGTTGATATAAATTGTTGATTTCCAGGGTCCTGTCAGTTTTGGGTTGGTGTGCTATTTCTTTGGAGGGTTTGAAAGTATCTGTCCTGTAGCTTTGCTTTCAGTGTAATTTATGAAGCACTGATTGTTTTCTGATCTCAGAGTTCATACGTTTTTGTTCCTTAAAAATTTTCCTTAAAATACTTAAATAGTATGTTAACCTCCTAATTTGGGTTCCTAGATGTTAGGTTTTTGTTTTAGTGGATATGGTATGAAGCTTTTTGTTTGCTTTGTTTTTAAGTGAGATTATTGATTCCATATAAAATGCATGAGGCAGGATTCGTTCGTTATAAAGTACAGTTTGGTTTTATATAGGACAATCACAAAATACTTTGTTGCCAGGGTGACTTTCAAGTAAATACCTAATTGAACGAATAAGGGAATAATCACGTAAGTTTGCAGCAGGATCAACAAGTATGAAGATTCCTGGCATAAGCCTACTTAGCTTGTTAGAAAACATAACAAGGTTGGTGTAGCCGAGGCAGGATGAAAAAGGAGAACAATTATGTATGAAGAGCTCATAGAGATAACGGACAATCCATGTGATTGTTTTATATAGGTCATGTTTTATATGGTTCAATAGATAGTACTTTAGATTTTACTTTAAGCCTGGTTCATAACTGGAAGTGGGATTAGTAAGGTTGTTACTGGCATCTAGTGGTGAGAGGCTGGAAATGCTGCTAAATATCCTAAAATCTAGAGTCTCAGACACCTTTAGGAATTTAACACAGTTGGACCATCTCTTCAGAAAATTGTGAAGAAAGGCATACATGTGGAACTCTTTGATACTATAGTTTGATGATTTCTGAGCCCCATCTGTGAGTTTCATAAATAGGAGGGACTTTTGTAAGCCCTTGAAAAGTTCAGTTGATTAAAGTTTGGGGGAGGTGAGGGGTGGGAGAGAGAGAAAAAGAGAGGGAGATTCTGAGTTTGTTTCCCAGAGTTCATGACTCAGTAAGCATTGCATCGAATCTGAGAAGCTGCATATCTTAGAGGTTCTCAAATGATATTAATGCTGTTGGTCTGATAATCACATTTGAGAATCATTGATACAATCAGACATATCTTTACCCATGTTACATATCTATGAGTTGCTTGCTCCAATGCACAGTTCGTTGAAAGTGATTCTGGGGAGGCTAAAAAAGATATATAGAAGCTTAATGCATAGCACCTTTGTATAGTATCTAGAGGGTGTTTCCAGACATTTCCTAGAGAGGTTGTTAAAAATATGTCCTGCAAAATAAGAGGCTTGTATTTTATTGATTGATGCTTACCTATGACCTGATTCACCCTGACCCCTGATTCACAGTAAATATTAGAAGATCTAAGAAATCATACATTAAGAAACTTGAACAATAAATAGTAAGTAGTAATATTCCCAGTCTCTCGGTGACAATTTGAGGATTAGCTCCCTGTCAAATATTTTAAACTCATTTATTCTGTGTTGCTAGCCAAATGCTAAAATGGGGGTTACCTTGTATTTTACTGTTGATGTATACATCCTATTAAAGATACATCAGTGTTGGAATTATTTTGTTGTTGTTCATGAATTACTTTGTGCTTTTATTTCAGAACTGTTCGTCAGTTGGCACAGGAGCAGTTCTTTTTAATGTGCACCAGATGTTGCATGGGACACAGGCCTCTGCTTTTCTTCATTACTTTACTGTTTACCATATTGGGGGTGAGATGTTTTCAGATGAACTTACCAGTATAATGCATTCTTAACATGACAGACATTCAGAAAGTTACTAGATAGCTTTTATTATATTTAAAAAGGCATAATTAATAAATGCAGTATTATAGTTTTTTACTATTTATAGACTTTTTTTACAGTTCTTGAGACAAATATAGTATGTCTTGGAAAAATAAAGAGCTTACTGTTTTTGTCATTGATATGAAGTATTGCCAATTGGGTTTAAAAAAAATTATATGGGCCGGGCGCGGTGGCTCAAGCCTGTAATCCCAGCACTTTGGGAGGCCAAGGCGGGTGGATCACGAGGTCAGGAGATCGAGACTATCCTGGCTAACATGGTGAAACCCCGTCTGTACTAAAAATACAAAAAACTAGCCGGGCGTGGTGGCGGGCGCCTGTAGTCCCAGCTACTTGGGAGGCTGAGGCGGGAGAATGGCGTGAACCCGGGAGGCGGAGCTTGCAGTGAGCCGAGATCCGGCCACTGCACTCCAGCCTGGGAGACACAGCGAGACTCCGTCTCAAAAAAAAAAAAAAAAAAAAAAAAAAAAATTATATGGACTCTGAGTATAGACTTGTGAATTCATGTTGTTTTAATTTAATATTTCAGAGCACAGCAAGAGAGAGGGGTAAATATTCAGGTGATTATTTCACACTTTTACGGCACCTTCTCAATTATGCTTACAATGGCAATATTAACATACCCAATGCAGAAGTTCTTCTTATCAATGAAATTGATTGGCTCAAAAGGATTCGGGTAAGTTGAATAGTATTCAGTTTATTATGTCACAATCAAATCAGCTGTCTTATTAAAAGGAGGTTTGGAATCTTATTTAATTTCTATTTTTATTTGATGACTTAGGAGAATAAATTCTCAAAATGCCTCTGAGAATGAATGCAAACAAAATGTGTACTTTTCACTGGTGAGTTGGTAACTTAGATTCATAGAAACACACATAGCTAGTTTTGTTCGGTGTGTTTTACTTTTCTTGAAACTTGGAATGCTGATAATTCCGTTTCTTTCACTTTGGTGTTTTTTTGGGAAATTATCGCATTTGAAGACTTTTTAAAAGATCAAATTTGAGAGCTTGGTATTTTCACTGAACCATCTGATGTCTTATTTCACAGAGTTCTATGAGAGTATATTTCTGAAGTATATGGCTTTGGGCTTCAGGTTAGCATTCTTCTAGTAGATTATAAAGCTTACTTACAGAACATGGTTTTTGAACCCTGGCTATTGACATTGTGTACCCAGATAATTCCTTTTTGGGAGGAGCTTTGCTGTGCATTGTAGGATATTGAGCAGTGTTTCAGGCCTCTTCCACTCAGTGCCGTAGTAACCTCCTTTCCCCGTGGTTGTAAATCCCAAATATGTTTGTGTCTTGTGGGAGCAAAATTGCTTACATTTACTGTTCTAGAGACTTCTAAAAAAGAAATAGGAAACCACTTGTACGGCTTGGGGAAATTGTATAGATCTCATTTCCCTCTAGCTCTCTGTTCTCCTAACTCCCTGTCCTTTTCTATCTCCATGTTATAGTTGGGCCTATAATATTTTTCCTTTTTCAGGATAATGTTAAAAGCACAGGTGAAACAGGTGTTGAAGAACTGATACTGGAAGGCCACCTTGGGGTAACAAAAGAGTTACTGGCCTTTCAAACTTCGGAGAAAAAGTATCACTTTGGTTGTGAAAAAGGAGGTGCTAATCTCGTTAAAGTAAGTACTTTTTTTTTTTTTTCTTTTTCTTTTTTTGAGATGGAATCTCACTCTGTGGCCCAGGCTGGAGTGCAGTGGTGCCATCTCAGCTCACCGCAGCCTCCACCTTCCAGGTTCAAGCGATTCTCCTGCCTCAGTCTCCCAAATAGCTGGGAGTACAGGCATGTGTCACCACACCTAATTTTTGTATTTTTGGTAGAGACCGAGTTTCACCATCTTGGCCAGGCTGGTGTTGACCTCCTGACCTCAAGTGATCCGTCCGCCTCCACCTCCCAAAGTGGGTAAGCGACACGCCCGGCCTCACTAAGGTAGGTTCTGAATTTTGTTACTGAACTTCTTATCATGACCTTATAAATGTTTGTTAGCAAATGTATCTGATTGAACTCTGTATAATGTCTTTGAGACATAATCTGGATGTTTTTTCTTTTTTCATGTCCCACTTCTCTTTTAAAAAGGATCTCTGAAGAGGTTAGAGTAACTTTAAAACGTGTACCTCACTTGAAGAGATTTTGTAATTACAAATCAGAGTTTTGATAAAGTGGTATGAAAAGTCAGTAAGCAGCATTGATTGATTTTCATGTTGAATAATCTCAGTTTTTCTTGACTAGATTTCTAAATGAGAGAAATTTCCATCTTGCAAAACTTCATTTTTTATACAGTATTTCTTGGTGAGCTTTTTGTATGTCATGCAATTCAAGAAAAAGAATATAACTTTGATGCATTCTGTTCCTATTTGAAATGAATTTGTTTCTGTTTATATCTGATTAAAGAAGTTAAATTTATTTAGAATGTCTCTTTTCTTTGGTATAAAATTGTTTAAATCACTTCAAAAAATCTGATCTGGAAAACTGATTACATTTATTAATTGTTCTCAGAGGTTTTTATAGAGTTTTGTTTTGTTTTGAGATATATAATGAGATATTTAATTATGTCAAATAATTATTAAAGTATTTCCTTTGAAGAGACATGTTTTTCCTAACCTATATTTTCTACTAATAACATCTAATGTCTTTTTCTAACTTACTAGGAATTAATTGATGATTTCATCTTTCCTGCATCCAAAGTTTACCTGCAATATTTAAGAAGTGGAGAACTGCCAGCTGAGCAAGCTGTTCCAGTCTGTAGTTCACCCATTACCATCAATGCTGGTTTTGAGCTACTTGTAGCATTAGCTATTGGCTGTGTAAGGAATCTCAGACAGATAGTAGACTGTTTGACTGAAATGTATTACATAGGCACAGCAATAACTAGTGAGTATTTTAAATTATAAAGCTGTATTGTTCATTAATGATATTCAGTTTAAAATTTTATTTGATGTTTTAGAAAAATTAACGTGTGATGGATTTTTTTGATCCAGTGAGTTTAACATTTTTAGTTGTCAGATATAATTAAAATCGTTTTAGTCAGAGAACATTAATTCAGAAAAAATTTTTAGATGTGTCTTTTAAATGCTCCTTTATGCTTTGTTTAGATGAGTTTTATTTAGTCATATGTGAAATAAAACCGAAACTTCAGAGTAATAGGAAGGCAATTTAATGCCATAACAAGTTTATATTTAAAATGCATGCATTAAAAAGATTTTCATAATCCTAACACTGAGGTTGCTTAATGTTATTTTTGTTGAATTCTAAGGAAGGTATAGTTTTAAAGATCACAATGTAAGAAGAGAAATTTGAGTGTATTTTACTAAGTACTAAATGCCCAGATCATTTACGGCATCAATGCCGTAAAGTGAGTAGCTCCCTTCAGATCTTACATAGAACTGAAACTCAGAGTGGGAGGTGGGTGTAACTAAAATAACAGATAATAATATAAAATTTAGTTCATTTCAAGGAAAAAACCAAGGCTTAGAATATAATTAACAACAGCATGCATTATAAATCTTTAATTAATAAATACAAATTTAACTTTGCTTATGTATTTCCCTGGGTGAGAATATTTTCAATCACATTGTAGGAGTTTCTACCTAAACTCCCTGCTTAGAAGGTCAGATTTTTTTTTTTTTTGTTCCGTTGAATCTGCATAGAGAGAAGAGTTTCTTCTCTTTTTTGAGACAAAGCCTCGCTCTTGTTCCCCAGGCTGGAGTGCAGTGGTGCGATCTCAGCTCACTACAACCTCCGCTTCCTGGGTTCAAGCAATTCTCCTGCCTCAGCCACCTGAGTAGCTGGGATTCAAGGTGCCTGCCACCACACCTGACTGATTTTTGTATTTTCAGTAGAGACGGGTTACGCCATCTTGGTCAGGCTGGTCTAGAACTGACATCAGGTGATGACCTGCCGTAGCCTCCCAAAGTGCTGAAATTACATGTGTGAGCTACCACCGTGCCCGGCCAAGAGTTTCTTTTTTAAAAACGCTTCTTTTGTTAATTTAACTAATGTATTTATGTGGTAAAGTAGGTAGTTTCAAAAGAGTTTATTTTTCAGAAACACTTGTTTATTTTACTAGTGTTTATACCTGGTAAATATGGATTTTCAAATATAAAAGAGGATACGTGTTAACAATTATTAACTTCCTACAGGTTTTATGTTTCCAGTCCAGAAATTATCTCTGTCTATGCATTTGTATGTATGTATAGCTATTTGTTCTGTACAAATGAAAATGTACAAAATACAATATTGTTAACTTTGTTTTGTACTTAGTAACACACCTGTCAGCACATGAAGATCTGTATAATTCTATTTATTAGCTACATAACTTGCAGTTCAGTGTGCTCCAATTTATGTAATTCATCTCTGATGGTGATTGATGTTTAAGTTGTTTTGGTTTCATGCAAGGAAAAGAAGGATTTATAGTTCTCGCAGTTATTTCAAATACACATCTCATTGACTATCTCACAATAAAACTAGATATCGGCAAAGCAATTATCACTATTTACTAAGGAAGGAAACATATTTACGTGAAGGTTATACTTTTTAAGAGTCAGGGCCGGGCACGGTGGCTCACACCTGTAATCCCAGCACTTTGGGAGGCCGAGGTGGGTGGATCACAAGGTCAGGAGATTGAGACCACGGTGAAACCCCGTCTCTACTAAAAATACAGAAAATTAGCTGGGCGCGGTGGCGGGCGCCTGTAGTACCGGCTACTCAGGAGGCTGAGGCAGGAGGATGGCGTGATCCCGGGAGGCAGAGCTTGCAGTGAGCCGAGATCGCGCCACTGCACTCCAGCCTGGGCTGGGCGACAGAGCGAGACTCCGTCTCAAAAAAAAAAAAAAGAGAACCACAACTTGAGTCAAAGTCAAGTTTGTATTGTATACGATACTTACATTGTAAATAAGACAGTGCTCTTATATACAATAAAAAGTGAGAAAACCATAGTATTTTTTTTATAGAGAGTTCTGACCACAGTGAATTCAATACACTTAGATATAGAAGTTTTTTGTTGTTGTTGTGGTTTTTGAGAAGGAGTCTTGCCCTGTTGCCAGGCTGGAATGCGGTAGCACAGTGTTAGCTCACTGCAACCTCCTCGTCCCGGGCTTAAGTGATTCTCCTACCTCAGCCTTCCAAGTAGCTGGGACTACAGGCGCACACCACCACACCCAGCTAATTTTTGTATTTTTAGTACAGACATGGGTCTCGAACTGCTGACCCCATGATCTGCCCACCTCGGCCTCCCAAAGTGCTGGGATTACAGTTGTGAGCCACCATGCCCAGCCAGAAGTTTTTAATTAGTAAAATAATAATGGTTAACACTAAGCCTGTGTTTAACAAATGGAAATTTAGTGCTATACCACCTTGTTTTTTTGAGACAGAGTCTCTCTCTGTTACCCGGGCTGGAGTCACTACAACCTTTGTCTCGTGAGTTCAAGCGATTGTCCTGCCTCGGCCTTCCAACTAACTGGAATTACAGGCACGTGCCACCACGTTCAGCTAACTTTTGTATTTTCACTGGAGACAGGGTTTCACCATGTTGGTCACTCCTGACCTTAGGTGACCTACCTGCCTTGGCTTCCCAAACTGCTGGGATTACAGGCGTGAGGCACCGCAGTGGCCAGTATTACACCATCTTACATGACGCTTCAAACCATTACAGAAGCAGTATCATTAAAAACATCAACAAGGTCTGTAGCTAAGAATCTGTATAGTGGCTCATATCGTTGATGTGAACATTTAAAATATTGTTTCAAAGTGGCTGTGGTGGTAAAGGAGGTGTTGCTGTTATTAATTTGTTAGCCTGAAAATGGTGAACAGAATCACCATTTTCATAGTATAAGCATCTTTTCTCTTTTTAATTCAGCTTGTGAAGCACTTACTGAGTGGGAATATCTGCCTCCTGTTGGACCCCGCCCACCAAAAGGATTTGTGGGACTCAAAAATGCTGGTGCTACATGTTACATGAACTCTGTGATCCAGCAGCTATACATGATTCCTTCTATCAGGAACAGTATTCTTGCAATTGAAGGCACAGGTAGTGATTTAGATGATGATATGTTCGGGGATGAGAAGCAGGACGGTGAGGTAAATTTTAATTACTGTTTTCTTTGAAGATTCTGATAGCAGATGCTATTGTTCTCCCTCAGATTACTATACTTTCATGGGATTTTGTGGGGACTACATTTTGATAATCCAGGCAGAATCTCTGAGATACTATGTCTGGCATACTTGTAGTACTCACTATCTAATAGACTTGAAACTCCAGTTGATAATTTTTAGCACTGTTTTTTTGTCTCCAAAGCACAGTTAATATAATCGCATTTTGTGTGACATGGTAAATGTAATTCGGTATTTGAAAAATGATGAATTTATTTGTTTTTAATAATTACATTTTCATTGTCTTGTTTCTTAAAATGTGTTATTTAATTTCTTTCACTTTTTATATTGTCTGTTTCATAAATTGGACTTATTTTTAGGATTCTCTATTTTTCTCAAATTAGAGCTCTTTCTGCTAAGGAAACAAATTTGTTTCTCAAATAATGCTTCATTGACCTGTTAACAATGTTAGTTAACAACTGTAATCAGGCTGTCTATGAAATATATCCAGTTGAAAATAAAGCAGTAAAAAAGTTAGTTTTTAGTGACAGATCACATATTTAAGATTTAAGATGTAGCTCTTAAGTACGTGTATAGAGAAAATGTAGTTTTGTTCATATTTGGCTGGGCATGGTGGCTCATGCCTGTAATCCCAGCACTTTGGGAGGCCAAGGGAGGCAGATCACCTGAGGTGGAGAGTTGGAGATCACCCTGACCAACAGAGTGAAACCCCAGTTTTACTAAAAATAAAAAAATTAGCCAGCTGTGGTGGTGCACGTCTGTAATCTCAGCTACTCAGGAGGCTGAGGCAGGAGAATCTCTTAAACTCAGGAGGCAGAGGTTGAAGTGAGGTGAGAGCGTACCACGGTACTCCAGCCTGGGTGACAGAGTGAGACTCCATCTGAAAAGAAAAAAAAAGTTTTGGTCATGTTTTTTTTTTTTTGAGCCAGAGTCTCGCTCTGCCTCCCAGGCTGGAGTGCAGTGGAACAATCCCAGCTCACTGCAAGCTCCACCTTCCAGGTTCACGCCATTCTCCTGCCTCAGCCTCCCAAGTAGCTGGGACTACAGGTGCCCACCACCATGCCCAGATAATTTTTGTATTTTTAGTAGAGATGGGGTTTCACCTTGTTAGCCAGGATAGTCTCGATCTGCTTACCTCATGATCCGCCCACCTTGGCCTCCCAAAGTGCTGGGATTACAGGTGTGAGCCACCATGCCCGGTCTTGGTCACGTTTATACTCAGACTGTTTATCTTTTACTTATGTTGATAGGAACTAAATACAGAAATCAAAAATTTTAACTGCAGTAAATGGTTCTCCAGTTTCTACATTTCTTCCCTTCAGTGGTCTGAAATAGTTTGAGTTTCAGATTGTAGTGTATCATTTATGGAGATTACAGACACTTGCTTCTGCCTTTCAAGATCTAATGAATCACACCATCTAGGCATTCCCATCTGGGTAGCTATACTTGTAGTAGAATCTCCATGTGGATTGTTCACCAATACCAGGTTAAGAGCCACTACTGGAAGGAAATTGGAAATTAAGTCCTACTTTTATAGCTCATTCAACCCCCCATAGGGTGTTGAATCTAAAATAGATAGAGATGGCTCATCATACTGACAAAAAAGTAAATGAGGCCAACAGAACATAAAATTTCAAGTTAGGTCACCCACCTTTGTGCTTGGTTGCTTGTGCTTTATGTTGTCTCAGCACTGTACTGTGGCATGCATGGGTATGCCTACTTTTTCTATGCAGTGAGCTTTTCCAGGGCAGGAACTGGGTATTATTTATTTCTGTAACACAAATATCAGATACAGAGCAAAGCATATAGAAACATGTTAGACATTAGTAAAGCAGCTGTATTTGAGATTATGACCTTTGGAGCTTTTGTGTATGCTCCTGTTCCTTCCACAACTAGTCTTAATAACCATATTTATTTTTAATAATTGTGATAACATTACATGGACTATCTCATGTAATCTGAGAAAATGCATTGTCCTCACAAGAAGATACTGAGTCCTAGGAAGACCAAGTAACTTACTCCCCTGAAGTTACTTATGGCAGAGCACTCATTTGTCTTTAGTCCTGTCTACTTGACCAAACTTTACTATATTACACTACCTCTAATTTTTTTTAACTATTCTTTTATAATAACTTATCTGTGAAATATTTTATCATAACCCATCTGTGAAATGAGGACTAATATTAAAAATTAACTGCTTTGGAAGTAAGAAGTATGAAAAAATGAATAGCATTTCATTTACTAACTTTTGGTATTTGTTTCAACTTCTTTCATTATACTATCAAAGTTAGATTAGCTCATCAATGTCTTTTGGTCTCTAGAGTAATGTTGATCCCCGAGATGATGTATTTGGATATCCTCATCAATTTGAAGACAAACCAGCTTTAAGTAAGACAGAAGATAGGAAAGAGTACAATATTGGTGTCCTAAGACACCTTCAGATCATCTTTGGTCATTTAGCTGCTTCCCGACTACAATACTATGTACCCAGAGGATTTTGGAAACAGTTCAGGTAAATTATGGGTGGATGATCATTTAAGTTTCATAAAAACCTCAATACAGTAAACTTCTAAAATGTATCTTAGAATAATTAGTTTTGTATTTAATATTTAAACTATACTAATGTTCTAACTATCCTTCTTGGTCATAGTTTTTTTTAATTATACCAGTAGAAAGAGGGAAAATTTGTCACAGTAAAGAAAGGCACTGTATTCTTTAATCTCTTAAGACACAATTTACTTCTTCATTTTGGAGGACTTACCAATTATATAAAATCAGCCAGGCACAGTGGCTCATGGCTGTCAGCCCAGCACTTTGGAAACCCAAAGCTGGCAGATCACCCAAGGTCAGGAGTTCAAGACCAGCCTGACCAACATGGAGAAACCCTGTCTCTACCAAAAATACAAAATTTGCCAGATGTGGTGGCGCATGCCTGTAATCCCAGCTACTTGGAAGGCTGAAGCAGGAGAATCGCTTGAACCCAGGAGATAGAGGTTGCAGTGAGCCAAGGTTGTGCCATTGCACTCTAGCCTGGGCAACAAGAGGAAACTGCATCTCAAAAAAATTACATAAAAGCAAAATACTAAAATGTAGTCATTCCCTTGCTTAAACAGCTCTCTGCAAAAGCAAATGTGAAATATATTGTTTTATCTATATAGATTTTTTATATATCTCTAACATTTTTCTTTAAAAAGATGATCATGGTACATTATCACATATAATAAAAATTATTTTATAAGCTTGGAAGACATGACAAAACTCTGACTCTACAAAAAAATACAAAAAGTAGTCAGGCATGGTAATATGAGCCTTGTAGTCTCAGCTCCTTTGAAGGGTGGAAAATCATTTCATTCACTAACTTTTGGTGTTAGTTGCTTTCAGCTTCTTGCATTATAAGTTAGATTAGTGCATTAATGATATCTTTTGGTCTCTGGAGCAGTGTTGATCCCCAAGATGATGTATCATACTCACCTTGAACACCAGCATTACTCATAAACAAATGGACATTTTCACCACTAGAAAGGAAGTCCCCCTTCCTAGCCTGGCAAGAAAAATTATATGTGTATATTATATATAATTATATACTGTGTATATTATATGTAATTATAACTATTTTTATATATGGGTATATTTTTCTTTACAAATTTGTAAAGTAATAATTCCCTAACATCCTTCAAAAGTGACCAATAAAATCTGGCCTCTTTAGATTTGGAAAACCTCAATTAGGCCAGCTGCAGTGGCTCACACTAATAGCCCCATCACTTTGGGAGGCCAAGGCAAGCAGATCTCTTGAGCCCATGAGTTCAAGACCACCCTAGGCAACATGGCAAAACCCCATCTCTACTAAAAATGCAAAAACTTAGCTGGGTGTGGTGGCCTGTGCCAGTAGTCCCAACTACTGAGGGAGGATCACCTCAACTGTGATGGAGCCACTGCCCTCCAGGCTGAGTATCAGAGTGAGACCCTGTCTCAAGAAACAAAGAGCTCAGTTACATCTTAAACTTATCTTTTTTTGTTCGTTTGTTTCACCTGTTTTATCAAGGCCTACTTTCTGTCATACATGGTACTAAACACTGTAGCACAACTTTTTACCATATACTGTAATACGTGCTCTTCCTAGTGTGTAGAAAAATACTGCTGTCCCTCATAAGAATTTAGAGTTCTTTCAACAAGGTACTTCCTGGATAGCTCAGAGGTAGGAAAGGAAAGGCTTCTTCTGATTTCTGAGCTGCTTTTTCTGTTTCATTTATGGCAGCAACCCTTATATGTATTAGCATATCACTTTCATTTCTTTTGAAAGTCACAAACTTATAGTACACTGACTCCCCATTATGTCTCTCAGTATAAATTTCTATATTCTATAGTTGAGCTGTAAGCCTAGGTTATAATTATAAATGCATACATTTATAATTCTTTTTTCTTCTTTCAGTTATATAACTTCAGATGTGCCTTGCTCTCCTTTTTACCTGTTTCAGCTATTTTTTCTTTCCCTAGCTTATGCTTTCTTTACCTCAAGACTTTTTTCTGCAATCTAGTCAGCATTTCTGTTCTTGTTCTTCCAATTTACTATAACACTTTTAAGTTTCTATCTTCAAATCTTGTACTTAATTTATGTGTGTGCATATATGTGTGATAATTGAATACATAGTTACATAATTATATACATTATAGAGGAATTTCATACACACGTATATAGATATGTATCATTTTGCTTCTTTATAATTTGTATTTAAATGTATTAAGCTATAATGTGTTTGTACTTAAATATGTATGTTTTTGTCTGCTCGGTGATTCTCTCCAAATAAGTGTGGAGCTCACAATTTGTCCTAACACATTTGTGTTACACACAATCTAGACACATAGGTTCCTAATACATTTTTTTCTTTTGTGGTAAAGTTCTTATAAAATTCACCATTTCAACCATTTAATAGTGTACAATTCAGTGGTTTTTGGTACATTCAGAATTTTTTGTGAAAGTATCATTTGGTTCCAGAACATTTTCATTATCATTTGGTTATTATCATTTGATATTTCATTATCATTTCACTATCATTTGGTTCCAGAACATTTTCATCACTAAAAAAGAGGTTCCCTGCTCATTAAAGAGTCAGCCCATTTTTCTCTTCTTCCCACCCTGGCAACAAAAAATTACTTTTCTCTCTATATAGGTTTGCATATTTTTTATATTTCTTGTAATTTAATCACAGAATATGTGGCCTTTCTGTCTAGCATGTTGTGTTAAACATGGTGTGTTTAAAGTATGTACATTCTGTAACATGTATTGGCACTTTGTTCTTTTTATGGCTGAATTATATTTCATTGTATGACTAGACCACGTTTTGTTTATTTATCCACTGATTAACTTTGGATGGTTTCTGTCTTTGAGCTATTGTGAATAGTGCCTCTGTGAAAATTCATGAACACATTTATGTGTGGATGCATGTTTCATTTCATTTCTTTTTGGAGTAGACCTAGAAATGCAGTTACTGGGTCATGTCATAATTCTATGTCTGACTTTTTGTGGAACCACCAAATTGCTTTCCAAAGTTCCTGTAAGAATTTTACATTTTCTTTTCTTTTCTTTTTTTTTTTTTTTTTTCTTGAGAAGGAGTCTCGCTCTGTTACCCAGGCTGGAGTGCAGTGGTGCAATCTCAGTTCACGGCAGCCTTTACCTCCCACGTTCAAGCAACTCTCCAGCCTCCTCCTCCCTGCCTCATCCTCCTGAGTAGCTAGAACTACAGGCATGCTCCACCAGCACTCCACCACAGCTAATTTTTGTATTTTCAGTAAAGACAGGGTTTTTAGTAGAGAAGAGGTTTGGCCATGTTGGCTAGGCTGGTCTCAAACGCCAGACCGCAGATGATCCATCAACCTTGGCCTCCCAAAGTACTGATATTACGGGTGTGAGCCACCAGGTCTGGCCCAGATATTTACATTTTCTGTCAGCAAGTTATGAAGGTTACAGTTTCTCTACATCTGTCAACACCTATTACCTTACTTTTAAGTATATCCATCCTGAAATATGTGAAGTATATCTTCTTTTGAATTTCATTTGCATTTCCCTAATGACTGTTAAGTACTGTTGAGCATTTTTTCATGTACTTATTAGTAATTTCTGTACTTTTTTGAGGAAATGTCTATTGAAATACTTTTCTCATTTTTTGATTGCCTTTTGTTGTTGGGTTGTAAGACTTCTTTGTATCTTTTTTTGTGTATTTGTGATAGTAGGCCCTTGGAGATAAGTTATTTAGAAATATTTTCTCCCATCTGTGGATTATCCTCTCAGTATCTTTATAGTGCACTTTATGCATAAGAGGTTTCTTCTTTTTTTTTTTTTTTTTTTTCAGAGAGTCACTATGTCACCCAGGCTGGATTGCAGTGGTGCAATCTTGGCTCACTGCAACCTCTGCCTCCCAGATTGAAGCAATTCTCCTGTCTTAGCCTCCCAAGTAGCTAAGACTACAGGCCCATGCCACCATACCCAGCTAATTTTTGTGTTTTTAGTAGAGATGGGGTTTTACCACATTGGCCAGGCTGGTCTTGAACTTCTGACCAACCTCAGGTGATCCACCTACCTTGACCTCCCAAAGTCCTGGGATTACAGACCATAGCGCCCAGTCAAGAGTTTTAAATTTCGATGAAATCATAGTTGGCTTTTTTTTTCTTTTCATTTTCAGGCTCCTCCTGTAATTTACTATTTTAATCATGGCAGAATGTGCATAACATAAAAATTCACCATTTTGATAGATTTTAGTTGTCCAGGTCACTGGCATTATATACCTTTATACCACTATATCCAAAGGTTTGTCATCTTTTTGTTTTGAGATGGGGTCTCGCTCTGTCGCCGTGCTGCAGTGCGGTAGCGTGATCTCGGTTCACTGCAACCTCCACCTCCCGGGTTCAAGCAATTGTCCTGCCTCAGCCTCCAGAGTAGCTGGGATTATAGGTGCCTGCCAAGACGCCCAGCCAATTTTTGTATTTTTAGTAGAGACGTGCTTTCACCATGTTGGCCGGGATGGTCTGGAACTCCTAACTTCAGGTAATCTGCCTGGGTTGGCCTCCCAAAATGCTGGGATTACAGGCTGAGCCACTGCACCCTGCCAGTTTTTCTTCTTTTAAATTGAAACTTTATATTCATTAGTAATAAGTCTCTCATATCCCTGTATTAATTTTGGGGTGCTGATTTGGAAACTTTATTGAATTATTTTATCACAGTGATGTATGCTTGCATGTAATCTTTAGGATTTTGATTTGGATGCTTTTTGTTTCTTATTTCTTTAATGATTGTTCTAGGAGAATTACTTTGTCAAATAGAAGTGGTAAAAATGGATATATTTGGGTTGTTCCTGGTCTTAGAGGAAAAGTTTAATCTTTCATCATTAGAACCTTACCTTAGACAAGCTTGTCCAACCTGCCTCATTTTGTTGTTATGTTTTGTTTTGTTTTAGGCTAAAAGCAGCCTGAAGCCATGGGTTTTTAGTTTCTGTGTCTAGTGATAAGGTGAAAGAGGGTGAGGAAGGAACTTTGCCAGCCCATCAAGAAACAGAAACTCAGAACCCATGAGTATATTCTCTCCCTTGGACAATCCTGCCTTAGACCATGTTTAAATATTGACTCAATATGAACCAAAGCTAAACATAAGAAATAAAATTGTAAAAGTTTAAGGGGGAAATTTATGGTATTGGATTTGGCAGTGATTTCTTTGATTACATCAAAAGTACAGACAACAGAAAAAAAAGTAGATAAAGAATATGTTAAGTCATATTGTGATGTCCAGTGAAAATATATCTTAGTAGTTACTGGGATATACATTTATTCTCACAAGAAAGGAAACTTGTGAGGAAATTTTTGAATTCTATTCAAAGTTTTGGCAGAAAAGTAGTTAAAACACAGGGACACATGGAATTGCAAGACATAATACAAATGGAAAATGGCATATATAGAAGTCTTATTTTTCTTTCCTAGTTTCTTTAAATTTCTATGAGTATTGAAAGTAAAAATAACATTAAGGGGTAATTATGTATGGTTTTAGTATGTTTGACAATTGCATATGGAGAAAAGTAAATGTTTATTATCTGGCTGTGAAGCTTCTGTATCTTAATGGAAGTGATAAAATATTAACACTGTGATAATATAATTCATAAAGTAACTATATAATTTATATGTATATTCTATATATGTATTTACATACATATATTTGTGTGTGTATATGTAAAATTACACAGACATAGCTAAACATACATAAATAGGTACAACTAAAACCTAGAGAAATCTAATTTAAGATTTTGGCTTGTACCAATAATAGTATCCTAATTGTGATATTATATTACATAGTTTTGCAAGATGCTGTTGCTGGGGAAATTGGGTAAAAGATATCTTTATTATTTATTAAAATAGAGAAAACAGTATCTCTGTTATTTCTTAAAATTTCATGTGATTTTACAATTATCTCAACTTTAAAAAAAAAAATCCAAGCCTAGAAAAAGAGAATAGGAAATCACTAACCAAGAAAAGTTGAAAGAACCATCCCAAGTAACTTTGGAAAACAGTGTATTGAGTAGGTACTGTGAAGCTAAATAAAAAGAACTGTACAGAAATACTAATCGCTGCAATTCTAGTTCCAAGTGTTACCAATTCTAGAACTACTTTAGATGTTTATTAGGGGTGAACAAATCTAGTATAGATAATAACAGCCAGGATTGTAATTTTTGTAAAGATAAGTTACAGGTAAGGGAAGGTAGATGACTTGAGTGAACACTGGTATTCAGTTGCAGTCATGTTTATTTTCAACTACATATGTGGTGTGATATGTATGTATGCTTCTTGGTGGTTTTGTTTTTATTTGTTTGTTTGTTTGTTTTGAGACAGAGTCTTGCTCTGTAACCCAGGCTGGAATGCAGTGGTGCAGTCTCAGCTCACTGCAGCCTCCACCTGACAGATTCAAACGATTCTTCTGCCTCAGCCTGCCAAATAGCTGGGATCACGGGTACCCATTACCAGGCCCAGCTAATTTTTTTTTTATTTTTAGTAGAGATGGGGTTTCACCATGTTGGCTAGTTGGTCTCGAACTCCTGACATCAAGTGATCTGCCCCCATCAGCCCCCCAAAGTGCTGTGATTACAGCTTGAGCTGAGCCATCATGCTGTCCTGTATATATGTTTTTAAGTTTAGACACATACATACAGATACGTATAGCAATAGAGATGTGTGTGTGTGAGCATTGATGTGGTATACACAAATCTATTTCCAAGTTCTGTACACTGAGAATGTCTAAAAATAATGACCCCAATAACATAGGTATCTAGCAGTTGGTATCTAGAGCTTAATTTGTAAATACCATTTTCCGATAAAAGAAACCAGATCTACTTGGAAAGTTGGTTTGTTCCTAGGCAGGAGCAGATGACTATGAGCATATTGACCTAGATGCAAGCCATTAAGGAAATTGTCAAAAAAGAAAAGAAATAATATCAAGTAGGCATAGGAACCAACTGAAAAGCTCTCATGTTTAATATTGAAACAATTTTAGGAAAAAAATAATAGATTGTAACACTTAGCATAAATACTCATACTGATGTAAGCAAATAACTGTATAAGTAAATAAATGAAGGAAAGAGAGTAACACCATTAGAGCATCACAGTAGTAACTGATGCAAGAAAGATTCACTGATGATTACCAAAATTAGTGGGGAATAGTTGAATGGTAAACAGTATATTTTCTTTCTTTTTTTTAATATGGAGTTTTGCTCTTGTTGCCCAGGTTCAAGTTTAATGGCATGATCTCAACTAACCACAACCTCCGCTTTTCAGGTTCAAGCGATTTTCCTGCCTCATCCTCCTGAGTAGCTGGGATTACAGGCATCTGCCACCATGCCCAGCTAATTTTTTGTAATTTTAGTAGAGATGGGGTTTCACCATGTTAGTGAGGCTGGTCTCAAACTCCAGACCTTGGGTGATCCACCAGCCTCAGCCTCCCAAAGTGCTGGAATTACAGGCATGAGCCACCATGCCCGGCCAGTAAACAGTATATTTTCATGTAGGAATTATTAACTTGTTTTTTGCCTTAAAACTAGGGGAGCAACTGGGTGTGGTGGCTCATGCCTGTAATCCCAGCCCTTTGGGAGGCGAAGGTGGGCGGATCACTCAAGCCCAGGAGTTCACCACCAGCCTGGCCAACATGGTGAAACCTCCGTCTCTCCTAAAAATATAGAAATTAGCTGGGCATGGTAGTGCATACCTGTAGTCCTAGCTACTAAGGAAGCTGAGGGAAGAAGATCACTTGAGCCTGGTAGGTTGAGGCTGCAATGAGCTGTGACTGTATCACTGCACTCCAGCCTGGACAATAGGGCAAGATTCTATCTCAAAAAAAAGAAAAATGAAAAAAAAAAAAAGGAAAGAAAAAATACAGTGGAGAAAATAGTAAATTAAAACCGAAACAAGCAAAGATATTTCAGAAGTACTAGAAACCAATGAAGTTGGGGCAGGGGTGCGGGAAAGAGTAATAAAGAAAGAAACTTTAGAGTAGTGCCAAAAATGAAAACGATACGTTTTTACTTCTTGTCAATTTGAAGTAATTTGGACTTAATTTGCCTCCTTTGGTGAAAAAAAATTTTTTTTAATATACGGATAAAGTACATTAAACTATGGCTTCAACACATAGATATCAGACAAAAAAGGAATATTATTCTTGAAATAGGAAACAAATGAGAGCCCTGCAGTAGCCTTAGACTACAGTGTAGGGTGGGACATTGAGTCGGAACAATGGAATTCCTGACTTGAAACATTGTGGAGAATCCAAGGAGACTAAAGCATCTAAGGTTTGTGGTAGTACATTGGAGAGCTGCATTAATTCTAGTAATCTTTATTTCTCCTTGAATATTCAAGAGAGAACTAAGCACTACATGTAAGTCCGGAAACAATTTGGGGTAAGGAAAGAAACACATGAAAGAATTAGAGGAAACAGTTAAGATTCTCATAAGAACAGGAAAAATAGCTGTTCCTCCCAGCCACATTAGATGATTCTGAATTCATAGATATTGACACGTGTGACTTCATCAAAAGGAAAGCTGTTTTCTCTTCCAAAGACATTAAGAAAATGAGAAGACAAGGCATACCATGGGAAAATATTTGGAAAATACATAACAAAGCATTTCCTAACTCTATATTAAAAAGCACGTAATTAAAATTCTTAAAATATTTGAAAACTTAACCAAAGATGATAAATGGTATAAAACTGTTCAACATTATTATTCATTAGGGGTTTTTATGTTAAAACCACAACAGATACAACTACACCCCTGTTTTTTTCTAATGCTGGTTTGGATCAGGAGCACATGATACTCAACCATTTACTGATAGAATTTTCCAAAGTTATGATCCTTTGGAAAACTGCCAGTTTCTTACAAACTTATTCATAAACTTAATGTACAACTAAGCAGGCTGACTCCTGGATATTTACCAAAATGAAAACTAAGGTATATTCTGTATGTGGGTATTTATAGTGGCTTTTTCAGCAGTGGTAAGTTGCTTGTGTCCCAGCAATTTTGGGAACAACTTTTGTCCCTTGAATGGCTAATAGATAAATAAACTCTGGTACATTCATATGTTGAAATGCAACACAGCATAGAAAAAGGATTAAGCTATTGACACACTGAGCTTAATTAAAGGTTCACTTTCATTATGCTAAAGGAAAGCCTCAAATATACATCTAACATATACAAGTCTGACAAAGATGATGCAAGAAAATTATAGAACAGTATCCATTGATACTGGTCTGTAATTGATGCAAAATTCCACAACAAAATACTAGCAAATCCAAGTCAGCAGCATGTTAAAAGAATATTATATCATGACCAAGTGGGGTTTATTCTAAGAATATGTGGATGATTCAACATGTGAAACTAATCAGTGTAATATACAACCTTAATAAATGAGCAGAAAAAAGCACATTGTCGTCTCAATTGAGACTGAGAAAGCATTTAACAGAACTGAACTTCCTTTCCTGATACAAAACATGCAATAAATACAGAACAGAAGGAAACTGCCTCAGCTTAGTAAGAGCCGTATTTAAAAAACTCTGAGCAAGGGTATTTGTAATATAAAGCTTTTAATCTAAGATAACGAACAAGGCAAAGCTGCGCACTTATACCCCTGCTGTTTAATATACTACTGGTAGTCCTACCCAGCACAATTAGGCAAGAAAAAGGAAGAGGCATCCACACTGGAAAAGGAGTAGAAAAATTATCTCTGTTTACACATGCTGTGATCTTACATGTATTATAAATTTCTGAAGATACTCCTATGAAAACTGTTGGAGTAAATAATTGAATTAGGTAAAGTAGCAGAATGCAAAGTCGGACAAAAATTGGTTGCATTTCTGTACAGCAACAGTAAACAGTCCCAAAAAGAATATGAAAACATTTATATAGCCATCAAAAAAATATATATACTTAGGTATTAATTCAACCAAGGTGGTTAAAGATTTATATTGCTCTGCCATGTAAGATGTGCTTGCTTCCCCTTCACTGTCCACCATGATGTTAAGTGTCCTAAGGCCTCTCAGTCTTGCTTCCTTACAGCCATGTTGAACTGAGTCAGTTAAACTTCTTTTCTGTATAAATGACCCAGTTTCAGTACTTAACAGCAGTGTGAAAACAGACTAATATGAGCAAAAGATTTGAGTAAATGTTTTTTCAAGAAACATACAAATGGCTCCTGGCCGGGCGCGGTGGCTCAAGCCTGTAATCCCAGCACTTTGGGAGGCCGAGACGGGCCGATCACGAGGTCAGGAGATCGAGACCATCCCGGCTAACACGGTGAAACCCCGTGTCTACTAAAAAATACAAAAAATTAGCCGGGCGTGTTGGCGGCGCCTGTAGTCCCAGCTACTCGGGAGGGTGAGGCAGGAGAATGGCGGGAACCCGGGAGGCGGAGCTTGCAGTGAGCTGAGATCCGGCCACTGCACTCCAGCCTGGGCGGCAGAGCGAGACTCCGTCTCAAAAAAAAAAAAAAAGTTAGAAGGACAGCTGGGTGTGGTGGCTCACGCTTGTAATCCCAGCACTTTGGGAGGTCAAGAGTTTGAGACCAGCCTGGTCAACATGGTGAAACCGTGTCTCTACTAAAAATACAAAAATTAGCCACAATGGTGGCACACACCTGTAATCCCAGCTTTTCAGGAGGCCAAGGCAGGAGAATCGCTTGAACTTGGGAAGCAGAGGTTGCAGTGAGCCAAGATTGCGCCACTGCACTCTGGTTTTGACAACAGAGCAAGACTCTGTCTGAAAAATATGTAAGAAAAAGTAGAATTACCATATGCTCCAGCAGTTTTTCTTATTTCCCAAAACCTTTGGGTTTATACCCAAAGGATTTGAAAGCAGGGTTTCAAAAGAATTAGTGTACACTCGGTAGTCATAGTGACATTCACAGTTGATAAATGGAAAAATGTTTTTGGTGTGCATTATCTGATAAGTTGATAAATGTATATACATTTTATGAAATACTATTCACCATTGAAGGAAATACTGTAATAGGCTACAGTGTAGATGAGCCTTGAGAACATTATGCTAAGTGAAATAAGCCAATTATAAAAACACAAATTATATTAGATCCCACTTATGTGAGATTGTATTTGTAGGTACCAAAAGAAGGCTGATTTTCAGAGGTTGTCGATAGGAAGTTTTTAGGAGTTTTTTAGGAGTTGTTTAATAGGTATAATTTCAGTTTTGCAAGATGAAGAGAGGTCTGAGATGGATGGTGGTGATGGTTGTACAGCAGCCATCATGAATGTTCTTTTTTTGGGGGTGGGGACGGAGTCCTGCTCTGTCGCCCAGGCTGGAGTACAGTGGCACAATCTCAGCTCACTGCAAGCTCCGCCTCCTGCGTTCACGCCATTCTCCTGCCCCAGCCTCCCAAGTAGCTGGGACTACAGGTGCCCGCCACTACACCCGGCTAATTTTTTGTGTTTTTAGTAGAGACGAGGTTTCACTGCGTTAGCCAAGATGGTCTTAATCTCCTGACCTTGTCATCTGCCTGCCTTGGCCTCCCAAAGTGCTGAGATTACAGGCGTGAGTCACAGCAGTTGGCCATGAATGTTCTTAATTACACTAAACTTTACACTTTAATGATTTAAAAAGTAAATATTGTGTTGTATTTATTTGACCACAGTAATACTAATTAGAAAAAAAAGAATAAAGGCACATTCCAGTTCATCAGTATTCTTAAAGGGTGGCTTTAAAATAGAATGAATACTCCAGATTTGGCACCAGATTTCTCTTTATGTAAAACACATTAGCATTTTACCCCATTATTAGTTACATTGTCCTGTTGATTTGTAGTGACGAACTAAAATCTGGTTTTGTAAAGAATCCTAGTTGTGCTGTACTCCTCTCCATTTAATTTGCTGTCATATTTCTAAATTAATCAGATTTTACATTTTTCCTAATTAGATTTAATGTATTTTTTAAAAAACATAAAAAGTAAATTATGTAAACGCCATTACAATAATAAAAAGGAGGGAAACACTAAATCTTTATGGTTTCCTGTATATAACATTCTGGAAAAGGCTACTCCAGATTTGTGAAGAACAGATCAGTGGTTGCCAGGAATTAATAGCAGGAGATTCATTTGGCTTACAAAGTGCTGCTATTAGGAAATTTTGGAAGGTATTTAAGGGATTGTTTGATATTCCAATTGTGGTGGTTACACAGCTGGCTGCCATTTGTAAAACTCACATCCTATGGCTTCAACAGAGTACCTTCTATTGTATGTGAATTTTATGTATTAGTATTTAAAATTTATTTTTAAATTTACAACAATTTTTTAATTGTGAAAGTTCACCACAAAGAAAAACATAGTGTACCACCTTAGCAAATTCAAAATATTGCCATACATTTTGCTAAAAATGACATTTTCTGATGCTTATTATTATGAAAATATTGTTAGATGTTCTTGATAGCTTCCAGAACAACCTCTTCCAAGGCAGCATTAGTTCTCATTTTCTATACTCACCATTGGTATTTTCTTAGGATTGGTTCACCTTTTATGCCTACGTTTACTCTAGAACAGGGAAAACCTTTCACTTTTCACTTGGAAAAATTGCTTTCATGGGCAATGTTAACTAAGTAGTAGGATCTTTTCACTATATCACCAAAGTAAGCAGAATAAAGTTTTAAGGCAGTAGTTATAGCATCTACATAAGCATTAGGTTCTTTCTCGTGTAAATGTCATTTTTTACTTGAATTGAAAGTGTTTGTTGAATATACTATGCTCTATAAAGCAAACATTCTAAACCTACTATGCAGCTTAGTCACACCATTTGTGATAACTTTTTGACACTGTAGTTTCATTATTACTGTAAGCACTTCGATTGTGTTGCCTCTGCAAACATAATGCACATTTCTCCTTTCTGTGTAGTTTAAAATCTCAGCTTACGTTTCTGTCATTGTTATTTTTGTTGTTATAAAATATGGATATTCTAGGCATGTATTACATTACTCATTTCATTTCCTTCTTAGGCTTTGGGGTGAACCTGTTAATCTCCGTGAACAACATGATGCCTTAGAGTTTTTTAATTCTTTGGTGGATAGTTTAGATGAAGCTTTAAAAGCTTTAGGACACCCAGCTATACTAAGTAAAGTCCTAGGAGGCTCATTTGCTGATCAGAAGATCTGCCAAGGCTGCCCACATAGGTAAGTGCTAATTATGTTTTTAATGTGTACTTCATAGTTTTTTTTAAAATAATAATGTAAATCTTTCATTAGTACTTACGTAAAAGCAGAATGTACCAAATGCCTAGGACTGTGAATGAATTACATTCATATGCATACTACACTATTCTGATTTTTTTCTTCCCAGGAACGTTTGGTTACTACTTTATTACTTCCCCAATTCATTCTTGTTTGCTTCGTCTTACCCTATGTCTTAAAATGGCATTTTCCATAAATCAACACTTATTCTTTAAATAGACATTTTCTTTTTATGTTCTAACTAGCAATCAGAATATTAAAATGGAACTTCCAAACATAATTGGCAAAACTGGAGTAGTAACCCATTATTCATGGTTTCACTTTCCACATCATTGTTCACTTCGGGAGGCTGAGGCGGGTGGATCACGAGGTCAGGAGATTGAAACCATCCTGGCCAACATGGTGAAACCCTGCCTGTAGAAAAATGCAAAAATTAACTGAGTGCGGTAGCATGTGCCTGTAATACCAGCTACTCTCAAAAAAAAAGTGGAAGATCCCAGAAATAAACAATTTACAAGTTTTAAACTGTGTCCCATTCTAAATAGTGTGATCAAATTTGGGGCTGTCCTGCTTTGTCCTTATCAGGATGTGAATCATCCCTTTTTCCAGCATATCCATATTGTCTTTGTGCCTGTTAGCCACTTAGTTGCTGTCTCAGTTGTCAGATTGACTGGCAAAGTATCACACAACTTACGTTCAAATACCTCTTATTTTACTTAGTAATATTCTGGTAATTCAGACATGCCAAACAAAAGGCTAAGAGCAGCTCCTAATCTAATCCTGTGCATCATTTATAAATTGAACATAATCAAACTTAAGTTACGTATGTTTAGGAAGAAAACATAGTATATACACAGTATATAGAGTTCAGTGCTGTCTGAGGTGTTAGCCATCTCCTGGGGGTTTTGAAACGTATCTCCGAAGGAGATAACAATTAAATGACTTAAATTACTGTCAATTCTTACTATTCTTGGGAAGTGTTACATATGCTTGCACATCAAACCACTTAGCAAGATTTGACAAGACAGGAAACAGTACAAATATCTGTAACATAAATAAAATATATATTCTAACTAAACTTCTTGTTAGCGTCCCAAGACTTCTGTATTATAAGGCATGGGGGTTGTTTTGTATTGTATTGTTCTTTGAAATAGAGTCTCGGTCTGTCACCCAGGTTGGAATGCAGGGGCGCAATCACAGCTCACTGCAGCCTCAACTTTCCAAGCTCAAGCAGTCCTCTCACCTCAGCCTCCTAAGTAGCTAGCACTATAGTCACATGCCATAACACCCAGCTAAATTTTGTATTCCTTGTAGAATTAGGGTTTCACCATGTTTCTCCGGCTGCACTCGAGCTCCAGGCTCAAGCTTTCCTCCTGCCTCAACCTCCCAAAGTGCTGGGATTACAGGCATGAGCCTCTACACCTTGCCAGAGTATCACTTTTAATTGTAGTAACTTTTAATTATTTTATTCTTTAAGATAGCCTTATTCTCCACTATGGGGTGGTTCGTGATCAGAAGCAACTTGCATAAGTCATTTACAAATGTAATTTTACTTTTGTGACTGTCTTGTTTTTCCTGAATAAATGAAAAGTTTCCAACTGTGAGAAACTGGCCAGGGGCGGTGGCTAACACCTGTAATCCCAGCACTTTGGGAGGCCAACACTGGCAGATCACTTGATGTCAGGATTTCGAGATCAGCCTGACCAACATGGTAAAACTCCATTTCTACTAAAAATACAAAAAACTTAGCTGGGCATGGTGACAGGCTCCTGTAATCCCAGCTACTCAGGAGGCTGAGGCAGGAAAATCACTTGAAGCCAGGAGGCAGAGGTTGCAGTGAGCCGAGATTGCACGACTGTACTCTAGACTGTGCAACAGAGTGAGATACTGTTTAGACATTTTGAAAATAATGGTTAGATGAATGGATTTGATGGTTGACATGCCTGCCCCATCTTATTTTCTGAGTTTGTAGGAAATTACCATAATCTGTGATGCTGTCTCAGTCTTGCATTATTTACTCTCTACTCCATTTGTTTGTTTGTTTGTTTAAGACCAGGGTATCATTATGTTTCCTGGCTGAAGTATAGTGATTATTCAAAAGTGTGATCATAGCGCACAACACCTTCAAACTCCTGGCCTCAAGTGACCCTCCTATCTCAGCCTTTTGAGTAGCTGGCACTACAGGCAAATGCCACACCACACCTGGCTCTCTCCTTATGTTTATGACTTTATAGACAAGAACACCAGAAGCATTTAAGCATGATAAGTGTTTGAACTTACTCATTAGGAAAGTGTTTATGACACAAATTGAGGGACACTTAAAAATAAAGTACTTTAATGGTTTAGAATAGGCTTTTTTTAGAGTTTGATTAGTTCTTATTTTTACCTCTTCATGAATTACTGTTTAAACAGATAATATGTGTCATAGTGTGATAAAACATAAAGAACTTAAGAAGTAAGGCCACACAAGCTGGTTTTCAAAGCATCACTCCACCTCATAAACTGTATCAAATTAATTCTTTTTGACTTCTGTACCCAACCCCATTGTCTTAGCTTTAAAGTAGGGATGGATATGTACCTCTAACGTGGCTTTTATGAAGGTAAAGATGAGCTGTAATCTGTGTAAGGAATCTAATACAGTGCCTAGTACAAAATAAGCAACTGATAAAAGACTTATTAATAACATTGTGGCCGGGTGCCTGTAATCCCAGCACTTTGGGAGGCCGAGGCGGGCGGATCACAAGGTCAGGAGATCAAGACCACGGTGAAACCCCGTCTCTACTAAAAATACAAAAAATTAGCCGGGCGCAGTTGTGGGCGCCTGTAGTCCCAGCTACTCGGGAGGCTGAGGCAGGAGAATGGCGTGAACCCGGGAGGCGGAGCTTGCAGTGAGCCGAGATCGCGCCACTGCACTCCAGCCTGGGCTGGGCGACAGAGCGAGACTCCGTCTCAAAAAAAAAAATTAAAAAAAAAAAAATAACATTGTATGATTAATGTATTTGACATGATGTGTTAAATACTGCATATGTATTTTTCATCAAGTTCACAATTAAGGAAAAGATTTACTTATTGATTGTTACTTTTGAAACAGAGTCTTGTTCTGTCTCCCAGGCACTCGAGTGCAGTGGTGCAATCTCAGCTCACTGCATCTTCTGCCTCCTGGGTTCAAGTGATTCACCTGCCTCAGCCTCCCAAGTAACTGAGATTACGGTCATATGCCACCACTGGCTACTTTACATATATATATATACTTTTTTTTTTTTTTTTTTAGTGGAGATAGGATTTCACCATGTTGGCCAAGCTGGTCATGAACTCCTGACTTGTGGTGATCCACCTGCTTTGGGCTCCCAAAGTGCTGAGATTACAGGCATGAGCTATGGCACCCAGAAGGATAAGATTTAGAAACCAGGCTGGGCACGATGGCTCACATATGTAATCCTAGAACTTAGGGAGGACGAGGCGGAAGGATCACTTGACCCCAGGAGTTGAAGACCAGCATAGGCAACAGCAAGAACCCATCTCTACAAAAAAAAAAAAAAAAAATGCCTGGGCATGGTGATACCCACTTGTAGGCCTAGCTGCTAGGGAGGCTGAGGTGGGAAAATCACCAAGGGCAGCTGTCCCCAACCTTCTAGCACAAGGGACCAGTTCTATGGAATACCATTTTTTTCACAGACTGAGGATGAGGGGATAGTAGTGGGGTGACTCGAGTGTCTTGTATTTATTGTGCACTTTATTTCTGTTATTATTACATTATAGTATGTAATGAAATAATTATACATCTCACCATAATGACCATAATGTAGAATCAGTGGGAGCTCTGAGCTTGTTTTCCTGCAGCTAGACGGTCCCATCTGGAGGCAATGGGAGACAGTAATAGATTATCACACTTTGGATTCTTACAAGGAGTGCGCAACCTACATCGCTCACGTGTAGTTCATAGTAGGATTCTTGCTCCTATGAGAATCTAATGCTGTCCCTGATGTGACAGGAGATGAAGCTCCGTTGGTAGTGCTAGCCGTGGGGAGTGGTTGAAATATAGATTAAGCTTCACCAGCTTGCCCACCACTCACTGGCTGCAGTGCGGCCTGGTTCCCAGTAGGACACATACCAGTACTGGCTGGGGATCCCTGGAATACCCCCAGGAGTTCAAGGCTACGGTGAGCTATGATTGTGCCACTGTACTCCAGTCTGAGCAAGACCCTGTCTCTAAAAAATTAAAAAAAAAAAAAAAAACCTAAACCTATAGAATACATTCTTTTAATTTGTTTCATTCATATTATCTTTAGGTATGAATGTGAAGAATCTTTTACAACTTTGAATGTGGACATTAGAAATCATCAAAATCTTCTTGATTCTTTGGAACAGTATATCAAAGGAGATTTATTGGAAGGTGCAAATGCATATCGTTGCGAAAAATGTGATAAAAAGGTATTTTTTTTTTACTTTTGAAAAGTAATGATTGCATTGAACAGAACAGAAAGACATTGGAGTTGTTTATGCTCATCTTCACAATTAACTTCTGCTTTAGCTCTGCTGTTACAGTGGTAGCAGAGAGGTGGTCAAGATGATAACCGGTTTAAAGCTAAATAATATTGACAAAATATAGTGGCAGACTAGGAAAAAAAAAACAAAACATTTTTATTGGGTGAATAATTTTGAAAGTCACAGAATCTCACAAGTTTTTCCATCTCTGCCCTTTAATCAATTGCAATTGAGTGCTTCAATCTTGAAGAGTTGATAGTAGAAAACATTATTTTCTTACTCTAGTTTTCTCTTGAAGTAGGGAAGTTTGCTAATTTTATTTGGTTATATCAGATTTTCACAACCACATGTATTTTCACAAACAGATCTCGTTTTTTTTTTTATTTTTTATTTTATCTTATTTTTTTGAGATGGATTGTTGCACTGTCATGTGGATTGGAGTGCAGTTGGCATAATCTTGGCTCACTGCAACCTCTGCCTCTGGGTTCAAGCAGTTCTCCCACCTCAGCCTCCCAAGTAGCTGAGATTACAGGCCCCTGCCAGCGCACCTGGCTAAGTTTTTGTATTTTTAGTAGAGACGGGGTTTCACTATGTTGGCCAGGCTGGTCTTGAACTCCTGACCTCGTGATCTGCCTGCCTTAGCCTCCCAAAGTGCTGGAAACACAGGCGTGAGCCACTGCGCCTGGCCCAGATTTCATTTTTTAGGCCTAGCCAGTTAATTTTTATCTCTGGCACTTAGTTTGGGAGATGGAATGATAACATGTCTTTGACGATACTATACATTAAATCATGTATATATTTTCCTTGACCTTCATAACCCCTCATCTTCAAGCTGCCTGCGTTGTTTTGAACTTACACACCATTTAGATCGTGGTTTGTTATAAAGCCATACTGCCTGTTACCCACACTTCTGACACTTGGGACAATTTCTTCTTACCCTTTCTGCTACTCTTAATCCACATATTTTAAAATAATTATATATAGGTAGTACCTTTTTATAAGACAGGATTAAATTCATTAATATGTGTGCAGCACTTAGTATATTACCTGGTTTTTAACTGCTATAAACATTAGGTGCTATTAAAATTGCTTATCGTATGTCTTCAGTTTACTCACAGCAAATTCTGTTGATTAACATAAAAGAAAACATCAGAGGAGTAACACAGTCAAGTAATAGTGGCCATATGGAACCACATAGCCATCAGTGTATTTATCAGCAATGTTTTCCAGTTTGCAAGAAATGAGGACCTTTCATTTCCATAGCTTCTGCAAACACCGATTCCTCTAAACATGTATTAAAAATATTTGAAAACAAAAAATAGCAGTACTACAATAAAAAGTAATATAAATTAAAAAACCATTACAGTGTAATAACCATTTACATAGCATACTTAATACATTGTATTAAGTAAGTTATGTAGAGATGGATTAAACTGTACAGGAGGATGTCTGTAGATGATATGTAAATACTGCCCCATTTAAAATCAGAAACTTGAGCAGACACAGATTTTGATATTTATGTCCCCTACAGATACCAAAAGATAAGTATATTTATATATTTTTAGCTTTGGTAAGTAAGGATTAAGTCAGTTATGACGTAATTACCCTGATGGTGTTTATTATTATTTAATCATCTGTTTATAAATAAATTTAAATAGATCATAAACTTTAAAATTAACATGAAATTGTTTTAGTTTCTGTTCTGGTTACAAGAGAACATCTGTTTATATTCTCTGTTTATTATAGGTTGACACAGTAAAGCGCCTGCTAATTAAAAAATTGCCTCAGGTTCTTGCTATCCAACTCAAACGATTTGACTATGACTGGGAAAGAGAATGTGCAATTAAATTCAATGATTATTTTGAATTTCCTCGAGAGCTGGATATGGGACCTTACACAGTAACAGGTGTTGCAAAGCTGGAAAGGGATAATATAAACTCAGAAAATCAGTTGATTGAACAGAAAGAGCAGTCTGAAAATGAAACTACAGGAGGCACAAAGTACAGACTTATAGGTGTGCTTGTACACAGTGGTCAAGCAAGCGGTGGGCATTATTATTCTTACATCATTCAAAGGAATGGTAAAGATGATGAGAAAGATCACTGGTATAAGTTTGATGATGGAGATGTGTCAGAATGCAAAATGGATGATGATGAAGAAATGAAAAATCAGTGTTTTGGTGGAGAGTACATGGGAGAAGTATTTGATCACATGATGAAGCGCATGTCATATAGGCGGCAGAAGAGGTGGTGGAATGCTTACATACTTTTTTATGAACAAATGGATATGATAGATGAAGATGATGAGATGATAAGATATATATCAGAGCTAACTATTGCAAGACCCCATCAGATCATTATGTCACCAGCCATTGAGAGAAGTGTACGGAAACAAAATGTGCAATTTATGCATAACCGAATGCAATATAGTTTAGAGTATTTTCAGTTTGTGAAAAAACTGCTTACATGTAATGGTGTTTATTTAAACCTTGCTCCAGGTAAGCTTTGGAAGTAGCTTCTTACTAATAAAGAATAGTTTTTATTTGGCATCTAGGATTTCTTACAAGGCATCAAATGTGTTTTATCTTTTTCTTCAGTTTTCTTTTATTTTTTCATAGAATCTTTAGCCTCATTTTATATGACTGTGTTGGCTTTTTTGGTTTAGTTATTTTAAAATGAAAAATCTAGGATATCTGTACCTTTGAAGAGTGATTCTTAATATATGGAAATACAGAAAAGCATTTATTATAGTAATTACTATTTTTTACTCAAGCATTAGTTTGAAATACGGGTTAGGGAAGTGGTAAGATAATCACTAAGAATTAACTAAGATTTTTTAACATGGAGTTTGAAGATAAAAATGTTTTTAACCATATATGTACTTTTTATTTAAAGGGCAGGATTATTTGTTGCCTGAAGCAGAAGAAATTACTATGATTAGTATTCAGCTTGCTGCTAGATTCCTCTTTACCACTGGATTTCATACCAAGAAAATAGTTCGTGGTCCTGCCAGTGACTGGTACATGGCTTTGGATTTCATTCATATAGTACTTATAGTTGTTTTAGTTCTTTATTATACTGTTTTATTTTTTCCTAACCATGAAAATATCATTTCAAATGTCAAATATAGAATAAAAATCTTGGCAATAGTCATGAGATAAATCTTATTAAAATTAAAATTGCCTAATCTAAATATGCCTTTAAAGATTGGCTCCTACTTCTGTGAATTTGTATCACATCTTAGTCTATTTCATCATTAAATTATTTTATTTTTACTAGATGAGGTAAGTTCTCACCTATAGTTAAAAAGGTAGATGATTTTTTTTTTTTTTTTGAGACGGAGTCTCGCTCTGCCACCCAGGCTGGAGTGCAGTGGCCGGATCTCAGCTCACTGCAAGCTCCGCCTCCCGGGTTCACGCCATTCTCCTGCCTCAGCCTCCCGAGTAGCTGGGACTACAGGCGCCTGCCACCTCGCCCGGCTAAGTTTTTGTATTTTTAGTAGAGACGGGGTTTCACTGTGTTAGCCAGGATGGTCTCGATCTCCTGACCTCGTGATCTGCCCGTCTCGGCCTCCCAAAGTGCTGGGATTACAGGCTTGAGCCACCTCGCCCGGCCGATAAAGTAGATGATTTTTAAGTCAGGTGTGGTGGCCCATACCTGTAATCCCAACACTTCGGGAGGCCAAGGTGGCAGAACTTGAGGCCAGGCATTTAAGACCAGCTTGGGCAACATAGTGAACCTCATCTCACCAAAAGGTAAATTACCTAGGTGTGGTGACTCACCTGTAATCCTAGCACTTTAGGATCCACCTAATCCACCACAGGCTGGGATGGATGGATCAGTTTAGGCCTGGAGTTTGAGGCTAGCCTAGGCAACATAGCAAAATCCCCTCTATACAAAAAAAAAGTAAAATAATTAGCTAGATCTAGTAGCTTATTCATGTAGAGCCAGCTACTTGGGAGGCTGAGGCAGTAGGATTGTTTGAGCCCAGGAGTTTGAAGCTGAAGTTAGCTATAATTGCACCACTGCATTTATTCCAGCTTGGTCAGTAGAGACTCTGCCTCTTTAAAAATTAAAAAAAGACAATTTTAAAATGGCTGTGTAGTTTGAAGTTACTATTTATAAAAGTATGGGATATATTGTAATACCTTGATTTAACAACTCTTAGCATTGTTTCTATTGAAAGATACTTAAAGAAATGTTACTGCACTGGGGAGAGTTTGATCATGGATTTGCAGAGAGCTACACTTATTTTGTATTTCATTCATTTTTTTGACTCTTGTACTAAAGTCACAAAGCTTTATCAGTCTGATATTTGTACTAAAACCAACTGACCATTAATTGGAGAGAACATCTTAGATCACTGTTTGGTTCATAAAAATATGTTTCTTCAATATAGCAAGCAAAATAAACACATTACTAAAATTTGACATTCATAGATGTTTCTGTTTTAGGTATGATGCACTGTGCATTCTCCTCCGTCACAGCAAGAATGTACGTTTTTGGTTTGCTCATAATGTCCTTTTTAATGTATCAAATCGCTTCTCTGAATACCTTCTGGAGTGCCCTAGTGCAGAAGTGAGGGGTGCATTTGCAAAACTTATAGTGTTTATTGCACACTTTTCCTTGAAAGATGGGTCTTGTCCTTCTCCTTTTGCATCTCCAGGACTTTCTAGTCAGGTAATTGCATGGCTTCTTTTTTTAAAAAAGCAAGTAAATACTTAGAAGTAAATTCTGTTTTCTGCAAATTCACATCAGCAAAGTTATGTTCCTCTCTTTGATGTATTCGCCATAAACAAATGCATACATACATTATAACACCTGTAAGTTTGTAAAATTATTTCATGGTAATAGTGATTGCTGGGCATTCTGAAAAAGAAGAGAAATTCCTTTTGTGTATTCAATTATTTAGTTATTTCATAAATCCTTAAGTTTTACATTTTTAAGATTTGCGTTTATTAAAAGCAAATTAAAAGCTTTTTAGTGAAACACTGTAACATGAAATTGAAATTAGTGATAATGTAAATAAATAATGCACTTACATTCTTCTGTTGAAGTTGCGGGGTTTTTTGTTTGCTTGTTTGTTTTACAATTACAGCAATATACAAGATCTACAATGAAGTCTACCTGAGCTCTTCATTCTCTCTCTCAAAGAACAACTATATTTAATAATTTTCTTTCTGAAAGATTTGCTATGTATATGAACAAGACCTTTCATATGCAAATAAAAGCTGTTTCTGCATCTTGATGCTGATAAAATAATACTTCATGTTTCACAGGCATGTGATAACTTGAGTTTGAGTGACCACTTACTAAGAGCCACACTAAATCTCTTGAGAAGGGAAGTGTCAGATCATGGACGTCATTTACAGCAATATTTTAATTTGTTTGTAATGTATGCCAATTTAGGTAAGAATTTTTCATAAATATATTAATGATTGTTTCCATTTTAAATATTAAATATGAAGCCCATTTTAATCAAGTGATTACATGTAATTTGTTCTGAAGTAGAAGCAATATACCATATTCATATTCTCAAAATGCATTGCAAATTTTCTGTGTAACTTTAATGGCATTTCTCATATTATATGGTAATTTATGCACTTGTTTTACTTCTTTGATAATCTTTAAGATCAGATACTTTGTCTGATTGATGTTATCTCTTAATGTTGCTTTTTGAAAAATACTGGCTTCCTGGTCATATCCCACACCATCTGAATCAGAATTCCTAGGGCTTGGATAAGGAATCCATATTTCTAAAGGACCCAGAGTGGTTGTGTTGCTTGTCAAGTTTAAGAATTATTTCTTTGAAGAATTTGACACATACATATGTTTTTGTTAAAATAAACTGAGTTGAAATTAGTAATAATGCAGATATATAATCCACTTTAATTCTTCTGTTGATATTGATATTAATATCAATTAAGAAATGTGATTTTCAGTATATCTTTCTTAGGGTAGCCTGCTTTTTCTGACATCAACCTATTTATTTCTTCTTTTGAGTGCCTCTAGAATGCTTACCTAAAAAATTCTGTCTTACTCCATTGTGTTTGATGGTTTTTAAAATATTTGCCTTACTCCCCAACTAGTTAGCAGAATTCTTGCAACAGATGGGTATTGCATAGTAGTACTCAGTCATCGTTGAACGCATGGATAGATTGCCAGAATACACATCAAAATCATTGTAATGTTTTCAGTGTTGTTTTATGCCTTCTATATTATAACTATAGAAGCTATTCAGCTAAATTTTATAACTGTGTATCTATATACACTTTTGTATCTGTGGTAAAGTTAGTTGAATAACTTTTAAAAGTCACAAATATCTTCCTACCTAAAGTTAAGTTCTGTAGTCATACATTCCTCTAATGAAAGTGTTATCTGTGTTACTAATCTTTGACTTCAACAGGAAGAACGTTTTACCAGTTATTCTTCGTTCTCTGATCATCTCTGTGTTTTTCTCTTTCTCTGTCTTGCCTGACTGCATATGAGATTCTGGGATACTTGTAGTAGAGTAAGAAACAGATATTACACAAACATAAATGAAGTCACTTTTATATTTCAAATGTAAAAGTATTAAATTTATACACTCACAAAAATCCTGTTTTATACCATTTTATTTTAGATATTGGCTGCTCATATACAACACATTAATGATTTATAATATAACTTAATGGTAATTTTCCCTGCCAAGAATTAGTATAGATTTATGACTCTTAAGTAATTACGGCAGTATGTTTCTAGGTTTTAGAAGTTTTTGGATTTGAGAAAAATGAGACAATGCATTTGCAACACATTGTGTAATATTCCCAGTAAGACTTCAGGCAGTATCCTACAATCAAACATACTAATATTTCTATGATGAATAATGAATATTTCCTTCAAGGGAGGAAGAAGTAGCTTGCCAGGAGGAAGGGGTTGGTTAGGATTTTTTAAACTGAGTGGATAGTGTGTGCAGACTTACACTGACATAACTTTGCTTCTTAGACACAATGTGAGGTATTCAGTGTGACTTCATACAGTGAAGGATACAGAATAGCAGGACTGATTTGCAGGATTTTCTAATTATGCTATTTTGATTTTGTAAAGTACCCTGGACATTATCAGGAGGGCATGAATGAACCACTAGAGGATCACAAGAGTCTTCACTTAAAAACATCATACTGGCTATAACGTAGAATAGCTTACAATAGACCAAGATAAGAAAGTATTAAAAATTTTCTGTAGAAAAAGATTGTGGCTGCTTTGTATTAGGGAAACTGGCAGTGTGTAAGACAGGTATGAACAGATCCAGGAGCTTTTTATGAGTTAGAATCAGCAGGAGTTGGTAATTTGATATTTGAGGAAGTGGAGCAGGAATGAGATATTAAGATGTGACTTGATGAACTGAGAAAATAGTAGTGCCATTTACTGATAGAGGAAAAAGGACTCGTGTGAGCAGATTGCATTTTAAAAGCAGATGGGATACCTATATAAAGAAATCTGGTAGTGGGATACATATGTCCAGAATTTGGAATCATCTAAAATCATTTGGA
Source organism: Macaca mulatta (assembly GCF_049350105.2). Classification (NCBI taxonomy): domain Eukaryota; kingdom Metazoa; phylum Chordata; class Mammalia; order Primates; family Cercopithecidae; genus Macaca; species Macaca mulatta. Next base: position 4,337,533 of record NC_133427.1, read on the forward strand.
TACATCTATTACTATAGACGTAGTTACAAAAAACAAGCCATGTAAGGGAATGTCCTAGAATGGAAACTTTTTCTAGAAGAATTTTTATGGCTCATTTAATTTAGTTTCTGTCTTTATTTTTATTTTTATTTATTTTATTTTTTCGAAATGGAGTCTCACTCTGTCGCCCAAGCTGGAGTGCATTGGCACGATCTCCTCTCACTGCAACCTCCACCTCCTGGGTTCAAGCAGTTCTCCTGCCTCAGCCTTCCAAGTAGCTCAGATTACAGGCACCCACCACCATGCCCAGCTAATTCTTATATTTATAGTAGAGATGGGGTTTCACCATGTTGAACAGGCTGGTCTCAAACGCCTGACCTGAGTTGATCCACCCACTTTGGCCTCCCAAAGTGCTGGGATTACAGGTGTAAGCCACCATTCCCAGCTAGTTTCTGTCTTACTTTCTTATGTTGAAAGTTGTTCTTCAGCTAGGTCTTTCCAGCTTCTCTAGGCCTTAGAAAATATACATTTCTCTTAGTACCTAGGCTAACTGAAATGCCATAGTCATGATCATTATTTCACAGTTATGATAATTTATCTTATTTAATGATATCAGTGTATTTTCTGTTCTGTCAGCATTCTGCTTGTATTGTTTATATTCTAAGCAAAGAGAAAGCTTTTAATAATATAACTCACAAAGAGTGATCATAATTAATTTTAAATTATTGCAGTACTTACCCTGTTTTTTTTTCTACATATTTTTCTGTCCTTTTTTATAGGTGTAGCAGAAAAAACACAGCTTCTGAAATTGAATGTACCTGCTACCTTTATGCTTGTGTCTTTAGATGAAGGACCAGGTCCTCCAATCAAATATCAGTATGCTGAATTAGGCAAGTTATATTCAGTAGTGTCTCAACTGATTCGTTGTTGCAATGTGTCATCAACAATGCAGTCTTCAATCAATGGTAAAGTAGCATGTTCCATTTTTTTTACAGCAGTTTAAAAATAATGGTAGCTTTATGTAGCACTTGATTAAAAGTAGCTCTGAAGATTTATAAAAATGAAATTAGTCTGAAGGCCTATGTTCTAGAATATTGTATTTAAGTTTTAGCTTTTTCATATGTTTAATAAGGAGTTTAATTTTTAAATGTAGGGTACTATGATATCTTATGAAATGCTTAGTGTAAGAATGATAAACTTTGTCTTTAGTGTCAGCATTTATATTTTTGCATTTTTTCATCTTGGTATATTGCTGACCATTTAGGTGAATTTTTAATTTAATTTAATTTAAAATCAGATATTTTTAAGATAAATTTATTATTATAATTTTGTGAGAAATTCTATTGGTTTTTCATGTATAACAAATTTGTTCTAGGTAATCCCCCTCTCCCCAATCCTTTTGGTGACCCCAGTTTATCACAGCCTATAATGCCAATTCAGCAGAATGTGGCAGACATTTTATTTGTGAGAACAAGTTATGTGAAGAAAATTATTGAAGACTGCAGTAACTCAGAGGATACCATCAAATTACTTCGTTTTTGCTCTTGGGAGAATCCTCAGTTCTCATCTACTGTCCTCAGCGAACTTCTCTGGCAGGTGAAAGAAAAATAAACATTCTTGTATCTGTAATTTTACTCATTTTTTAAAAATACGTAATTCACTATCTCTTACCTATTGTAGGTTGCATATTCATACACCTATGAACTTCGGCCATATTTAGATCTACTTTTGGAAATTTTACTGATTGAGGACTCCTGGCAGACTCACAGGTGAATACACTTTTGCCATCAGAATAATTACAGTTTCCCAGGTTCTTGAAATAACTGGAATTGTCAGTTGCCAAATACATTTTTTATCTTTTGGTGCTCTGCTTAATGTTCTGTCTTTAAAACCATATGAAGGAAAAATGCCACTTATTTGCATTATTTTTTCTTTTTTTTAAATTATTCTTTAACTTCTAGGATACATGTGCACTACATGCAGGTTTGATACATAGGTTTACATGTACCATGTGGGTTTGCTGTACCCACCAACTTGTCATTTACATTAGATGTTGCTCCTAATGCTATCCGTACCCCTGCTTCCACCCCTCAGCAGGCCCCAGTGTGTGATGTTCCCCGCCCTGTGTCCAAGTGATCTCATTGTTCACTTCCCACCTATGAGTGAGAACATGTGGTGTTTGGTTTTCTGTCCTTGTGACAGTTTCCTCAGAGTGATGGTTTCCAGTTTCATCCATGTCCCTGCAAAGGACATGAACTCATACTTTTTTATGGCTGCATAATATTCAGTGGTGTATATGTGCCACATTTTCTTTATCGAGTCTATCGTTGATGGACACTTGGGTTGGTTCCAAGTCTTTGCTATTGTGAATAGTGCATGTGTCTTTATAGTAGCATGATTTATAATCCTTTGGGTACATACCCAGTAATGGGATCACTGAATCAAATGGTATTTCTAGTTCTAGATCCTTGAGGAATTGCCACACTGTCTTCCACAATGGTTAAACTAATTTACGCTCCTCTCAACAGTGTAAAAGCGTTCGTGTTTCTCCACATCCTCTCCAGCATCTGTTGTTTCCTGACTTTTTAATGATTGCCATTCTAACTGGTATGAGATGGTATCTCATTGTGGTTTTGATTTGCATTTCTCTGATGGCGAGGGATGATGAGCATTTTTTCATGTGTGTGTCAGCTGCATAAATGTCTTCTTTTGAGAAGTGGTGTTCATATCCTTTGCCCACTTCTTGATGGGGTGGTTTTTTCCTTGTAAATTTATTTGAATTCTTTGTAGATTCTGGATATTAGCCCTTTGTCAATAGGTAGATTGCAAAAATTTTCTCCCATTCTGTAGGTTGCCTGTTCACTATGATGGTAGTTTCTTTTGCCATGCGGAAGCCCTTTACTTTAATTAGATCCCATTTGTCTATTTTGACTTTAGTTGCCATTGCTTTTGGTGTTTTAGTCATGAAGTCCTTTTCTTGCCTATCTCCTGAATGGTATTACCTAGGTTTTCTTCTAGGGTTTTTATGGTTTTAGGTCTAACATTTAAGTCTTTAATCCATCTTGAATTAATTTTTGTGTAAGGTGTAAGGAAGGGATCCAGTTTCAGCTTTCTACATAGGGTTAGACAGTTTTCCCAGCACCATTTATTAAATAGGGAATCCTTTCCACGTTTCTTGTTTTTGTCAGGTTTGTTAAAGATCAGATAGTTGTAGTTGTATGGGGCTATTTGTGAGGTCTCTGTTCTGTTGCACTTGCCTATATATTTGTTTTGGTACCAGTACCATGCTGTTTTGGTTACTATAGCCTTGTACTATAGTTTGAAGTCAGGTAACGTGATGCCTCCAGGTTTGTTCTTTTTGCTTAGGATTGTCTTGGCAATGCGGGCTCTTCTTTGGTTCCATATGAACTTTAAAGTAGTTTTTTCTGATTCTGTGAAGAAAGTCATTGGTAGCTTAATGGGATGGCATTGAATCTATAAATAACCTTGGGCAGTATGGCCATTTACATGATATTGATTCTTCCTGTCCATGAACATGGAATGTTCTTCCATTTGTTTGTGTTCTCTTTTATTTTGTTGAGCAATGGTGTGTTCTCCTTGAAGAGGTCCTTCACATCCCTTGTAAGTTGGGTTCCTAGGTATTTTATTCTCTTTGTAGCAATTGTGAATGGGAATTCACTCATGATTTGGCTCTCTGTCTGTTATTAGTGTATAGGAATGCTTTTGATTTTTGCTCATTGATTTTGATTCCTGAGACTTTGCTCAAGTTGCTTATCAGCTTAAGGAGGTTTGGGGCTGAGATAATGGGGTTTTCTAAACATAAAATCATGTCATCTGCAAACAGGGACAATTTGGCTTCATCATTTCCTAACTGAATACCGTTTATTTCTTTGTCTTGCCTGATTGCCCTCGCCATAACTTCCAACACTATATTGAATAGGATGTGAGACAGGGCATCCTTGTCTTGTACCGGTTTTCAAAGGGAATGCTTCCAGTGTTTGCCCATTCAGTATGATATTGGCTGTGGGTTTGTCATAAATAGCTCTTATTATTTTGAGATATGTTCCATCAATACCTAGTTTATTGAGAGTTTTTAGCATGAAGGGCTGTTGAATTTTGTTGAGATTACTGAGATTATCATGTGGTTTTTGTCGTTGGTTCTGTTTATATGATGGATTATGTTTATTGATTTGCATATGTTTTACCAGCCTTGCATCCCAGGGATGAAGCCAACCTGATCGGGGTGGATAAGCTTTTGGATGTGCTGCTGTATTTGGTTTGCCACTATTTTCTTGAGTATTTCCGTGTCAATGTTCATCACGGATATTGGTCTAAAAGTCTCTTTCTTTCTTATGTGTCTGCCAGGCTTTTGTATCATAATGATGTTGGCCTCATAAAATGAGTTAAGGAGGATTCCCTCTTTTTCTGTTGATTGGAATAATTTCAGAATGGTATCGGCTCCTCTTTGTACCTCTGATAGAATTTGGCTGTGAATTCGTCTAGTCCTGGACTTTTTTCGGTTGGGAGGCTATTAATTATTCCATCAATTTCAGAGCCTGTTATTGGTCTATTCAGGGATTCAACTTCTTCCTGGTTTCGTCTTGGGAGAGTGTAGGTGTCCAGGAATTTATTCATTTCTTCTAGATTTCCTAGTTTCTGTGCATAGAGGTGTTCATAGTATTCTCTGATGGTAGTTTGTATTTCTGTGGGATCAGTGGTGATATCCCCTTTATCACTTTTTATTGTGTCTATTTGATTCTTCTCTCTTTTCTTCTTTGTTAGTCTTGCTAGTGGTCTGTTTTGTTGATCTTTTCAAAAAATCAGCTCCTGGACTCACTGATATTTTTCAAAGGGCTTTTTGTGTCTCTATCACTTTCAGTTCTGCTGTGATCTTAGATATTTCTTGCCTTCTGCTAGCTTTTGAGTGTGTTTGCTCTTGCTTCTCTAGTTCTTTTAATTGTGATGTTAGGGTGTCAATTTTAGAACTTTCCTGCTTTCTCTTGTGGGCATTTAGTGCTATAAATTTCCCTCTACACACTGCTTTAAATGTGTCCCAGAGATTCTGGTATGTTCTATCTTTGTTCTCATTTGTTTCAGAAAACATTTTTATTTCTGCCTTCATTTCGTTATTTATGCAGTGGTCATTCAGGAGCCAGTTGTTCAGTTTCCGTGTAGTTGTTTGGTTTTGATTGAGTTTCTTAATCCTGAGTTCTAATTTGATTGCACTGTGATCTGCGAGACAGTTTGTTGTGATTTCTGTTCTTTTACATTTGCTGAGGAGTGTTCTGCTTCCAACTATGTGGTCAATTTTAGAATAAGTGTGATGTGGTGCTGAGAAGAATGTCTATTTTGTTGATTTGGGGTGGAGAGTTCTCTAGATGTCTATTAGGTCTGCTTGTTAAAGAGCTGATTTCATGTCCTGGATATCCTTGTTAACCTTCTGTCTTGTTGATCTTTCTAGTATCGACAGTGGGGTGTTAAAGTCTCCCATTATTATTGTGTGGGAGTCTAAGTCTCTTTGTAGGTCTCTAAAGACTTGCTTTATGAATCTGGATGCTCCTGTATTGGGTGCATTTATGTTTATAATAGTTAGCTCTTCTTGTTGAATTGATCCCATTACCATTATGTAGTGCCCTTCTTTGTCTCTTTTGATCTTTGTTGGTTTAAAGTTTCTGTTTTATCAGAGACTAGGACTGCAACCCCTGCTTTTTTTCTTTTCTTTTTTTTTTTTTTTTTTTTGCTTTCCATTTGCTTCGTAGGCCTTCCTCCATCCCTTTATTTTGAGCCTATGCATGTCTTTGCATGTGCGATGGGGTTTCTGAATGCAGCACACCAATGGGTCTTGACTCTCTCCATTTTGCCAGTCTGTGTCTTTTACTTGGGGCATTTAGCCTATTTACATTTAAGGTTAATATTGTTAGGTGTGGATTTGATCCTGTCATTATCATGTTACCTGGTTATTCTGCCAATTAATTGATGCAGTTTCTTCCTAGCCTTGATGGTCTTTACAATTTGGCATGTTTTTGCAGTGGCTGGTACCGGTTGTTTCTTTCCATGTTTAGTGCTTCCTGCAGGAGCTTTTATAAGACTGGCCTGGTGGTGACAAAATCTGTCAGCATTTGCCTGTCTGTAAAGGATTTTATTCACCTTCACTTAATGAAGCTTAGTTTGTCTGGGCATGAAATTCTGGGTTGAAAATTATTTTCTTTAAGAATGTTGAATATTGTCCCTACTGTCTTCTGGTTTGTAGGGTTTTTGCCAAGAGATCTGCCGTTAATCTGATGGGCTTCCCTTTGTGGTTAACTCGACCTTAAGGATTCCCTTAACATTTGTTCCTTCATTTTACCCTTGGTAAATCTGACAGTTACATTCTTGGGGTTGCTGTTCTTGAGGAGTATCTTTGTGGTGTTCTCTTTATTTCCTGAATTTGAATGTTGGCTGCCTTGCTAGGCTGGGGAAGTTCTCCTGGATAATATCCTGAAGAGTACTTTCCAACTTGGTTCCGTTCTCCCCATCACTTTCAAGTGTACAGCAATCAAACTTAGATTTGGTATTTTCCCATAGTCCCATATTTCTTGGAGACTTTGTTCATTTCTTTTTACTCTTTTTTCTCTAATCTTTTCTTCTTGCTTTATTTCATTAATTTGATCTTCAGTCACAGATACTCTTTCTTCCACTTGATCCAGTCAGCTGTTGAAGCTTGTGCATGGGTCATAAAGTTCTTGTGCCATGGTTTTCAGCTTCATCAGTTCATTTAAGGTTTTCACTGTTTATTCTAGTTAGCCATTTGTCTAACCTTTTTTCAAGGTTTTTAGCTTCCTTGCAATGGTTTCGAACATGCTCCCTTAGCTTGCAGAAGTTTGTTATTACCTACCTTCAGAAGCCTACCTCTGTCAACTTGTCAGAGTCATTCTCTATCCAGCTTTGTTCTATTGCTGGCAAGGAGCTGCGATCCTTTTGAGGAGAAGAGGCACTCTGATTTTCTGCTCTGGTTACTCCCCATATTTGTGGTTTTATCTACCTTTGGTCTTTGGTGACCTATAGATGGAGTTTTGGTGTGGATGTCCTTTATGTTCATGTTGATGCTATTCCTTTCTTTTGTTAGTTTTCCTTCTAACAGTTTCCTCAGCTGCAGGTCAGTTGGACTTTGCTGGAGGTCCCTCCAGATCCTGTTTGCCTGAGTGTCACCAGCGGAGGCTGCAGAACAGCAAATATTGCTGCCTGATCCTTCTTCTGGAAGCTTCGTTCCATAGGGCCATCCACCTATATGAGGTGTCTGTCGGCCCCTACTGGGAGGTGTCTCCCAGTTAGGCTACATGGCTGTCAGGGACTTACTTGAGGAGGCAGTTGGTCTGTTCTCAAAGCTTAAACACCGTGTTGGGAGAACCACTGCTCTCTTCAGAGCTGTCAGACAGGGATATTTAAGTCTGCAGAAGTTGTCTGCTGCCTTTTGTTCAGCCAAGCCCTGCCCACAGAGGTGGAGTCTAGAGGCAGTAGACCTTGCTGAGCTGTGGTGGGTGGAGCCAGCGGGCAGAAGCAGTTCAGGCTTCCTGGCTGCTTTGTTTACCTACTCAAGCCTCAGCAATGGAGGACACCCCTTCCCCAGCCAGGCTGCTGTCTCGCAGTTCAGTCTCACACTGCTGCGCTAGCCATGAGCAAGGCTCTGTGAATGTGGCACCCACCAAGCCAGGCATGGGAGAGAATCTCGTTGTCTGCCAGTTGCTAAGACCTTGGGAAAAGCACAGTATTTGGGTGGGAGTATCCCATTTTTCCAGGTACAGTCTGTCACGGCTCCCCTTGACTAAGAAAGGGAAATCCCCAGACATCTTGAGCTTCCCAGGTGAGGTGACACCCTGCCCTGCTTTGGCTCACTCTCCGTGGGCAGCACCCACTGTCCACTCAGTCCTAGTGAGATGAACCAGGTACTTCAGTTGGAAATTCAGAAATCACCCATCTTCTGCATCAGTTACAGTGGGAGCTGCAGATCAGAGCTGTTGCTATTTCTCCATCGCATTCTTTTCTCTTAATGTTCTACTTTCATACTTAATGTTAGGTTTTGTCTTCCATTTACTGTTTTTATTTTTTTAAGGAACCCAGTAAGGCTTTTGATACCTCCTTAAATTCTGTTAATATTTTAAGATTATGAGGTACTTTTTCTAGAATTATCTCCTCTAAGTAGTTTTATTAGTATATAAGAAATCAGAGTAGTAGTTTTTCAGAACTGAGATTATGCTACTAACAGGTCTGTAAACATACGCCTAGAATCCTCAGTTATGTTCTTTTCAGTAAAATCAGTCTTAAGAATTATACCATAGAATTAGTTGCCTAACTCTGCCTGAAAATTCTAACTCTTCTCTTGAGAATTAATATACTAGCTTGTTTTAGGAACACACACAAACAACACGCACACGCGCACAAACATACACACACATGCACACAAACACACCCATTAGACATAATAATAAGCAAAAGAACCTGAAAACACATTTATTACAAAGCTGCAGAACACAGTACTTAAAGGTAAATCGTTGTAATTGTGAATTTTAGAGAACTGAAAATATTAGATTTCAACAATTAAAATTCTCAAATTGTGGTTCAGTCCATCATCAAGCAGATCAAATAATGTAAAAGTGGCATTAGATCAGTAATGTTTTATATTAGATCCCATTTGTTTTAATGCGTTCTAATTTTTTATTTCTTAAGAAGGTTTTACTGTGTTTGGAAGAATTTATAGACAAATATTGTTTGCTATGTGATTTCTTTTTCTTTTCTTTTTTTTTTTTTTTTTTGAGACTCTTTCTTGCTTTGTCACCAGGATGGAATGCAGTGGCACAGTCTCAGCTCACTGCAACCTCCGTCTCCCAGGTTCAAGCAATTCTCCTGCCTCAGCTTCCCTAGTAGCTGGGACTACAGGCACGTGCCACCACACCCAGCTAATTTTTTGTATTTTAGTAGAGACAGGGTTTCACCATGTTGGCCAGGTCGGTCTAGATCTCCTGACCTCGTGATCCGCCTGCCTGGGCCTCCCAAAGTGCTGGAATTACATGTGTGAGCTAGAATTACACATATACAAGGTGTACATAGTTGCACCCAGCCAACTATGTACATCTTGTAGTTGCTCTAAATTTAGCTAAATCACATTTTTAGCCTTCTTGTCTCATCCAAGGAAATGATTATAGTAAAGGTACACATGTTGGATTAATGTTGAAAAATAGCGGATTTTTGTACAAAATATCGTCCTTATGAACATAAGCTTGAAATGTTTTGTATAATGAATATTGAGTTTGTTCAATAAACAGTATTCAATAGATATATATCAACATCTGCAGTGTGCCTGTGCCAAGCACTGTTATTATCACTTCATTATAAACTGTAAGAGAATAAGAAAATGGAATATATATGTCATAAGTGTTGCAGGAAGTGTATCCATGTTATTTTTTGTCTGAAATGATTAGATTTCAAAATTTGCCCTTTTCAAACAAAATTTGTATTATAAATGTCTCTGAAGCAAGCAAAAACACCTGATATCTGACGTGGAATATAAAAATACTTTGTTAAGTAAGATACATGGTATAGAGATAAAAGAAATTCAAGTTATTTTTCTGTGTAGGTAATGACACAAAAGAAAGCAAGCATATTTTTGTTTGTAACTTTTTTTTGAGACAGAGTTTTGCTCTTGTTGCCTAGGCTGGATTGCAGTGGGGTGATCTCCACTCACTGCAACCTCAGCCTCCCAAGTAGCTGAGATTACACATATGCGCCACTATGTCCAGCTAGTTTTTGCATTTTTAGTAGAGACGGGGTTTCACGTTGTTGGTCAGGTTGATCTCGAACTCCTGACTTCAAGTGATCCACCCACCTTGGCCTCCCAAAGTGCTGGAATTACAGGCATGAGTCACCACGCCCAACCTTTGCAAGTTTTTAAATTGACTATTAAGGAGAAACAGGGAACATTTGGCTGTGTAAATATGTTGTAGTTAGGCAGTCCTGAAATAAAATAATTGATCATTAGCAAATCAGGCAGATTTTTTCATTGTCAGTGAAAATTGCTTTACGCATCATGTATGTGTTTTTATAGTATCAGAATTCAAGTTAATTTTATACTGCCAATTTACGTGACTATTCCACAATCAGTAAGTTTTTTTTAACTAAAGTAGTCTTAAAAGACTGTTTAATAGCTTTAGTAGAAATAATGTGGTGAACTGGACACAGTGTTGTGTTTCTGTAATCCCAACTACTTGGGAGGCTGAAGTGAAAGTATTCGTTGTATTCTGGAGTTTGAGGCAACAGTGAGCCACAAACTATGATCATGCCACTGCAGGCCAGCCTGGGATATAGAGCAAGATTCTCTCTCTTAAAAAAAAAAAAAAAGAAGAAGAAAAAAGAAAGGAAAAAACTATGAAAAATTATGTAGCATCATTGTCCTTAATTTGTTCTTAGTAATTTTAGTGAAAGCATTTTGGATTGGTAATTTGGCAAGATCTCAGACTTTTAAGTCAGATTGCTAACCAGCTGTTCAAGTTGCCAGATCGGTAATATTTGGCAAGCTATTTGTGCTCTCTGTATTTCTTTTCTCATTTGTTAAGTGTTCCTAATTTTAATTTGTTCTTACCTACTTAGGAAAGTAACTCTAATGTTAATTAGATTATATGATTACATCAAAAACATGTACTAAGTGGCACATAATTAGGCACTTAAATGTTAGTTACTATTGGATATCACAAATTTTTACATCTGTTTGTGTTTTAGGATTCATAATGCACTTAAAGGAATTCCAGATGACCGAGATGGGCTGTTCGATACAATACAGCGCTCAAAGAATCACTATCAAAAACGAGCGTATCAGTGCATAAAATGTATGGTAGCTCTATTTAGCAGTTGTCCTGTTGCTTACCAAATCTTACAGGTGAGGGTTTTGTTTTCTCTTATAAATTTGTAGAAACGTCTGTCACAAGTAAGGAAATAATCATGAAAATTTTTAATTCGCATTTTAAGCTGATACTGAAAATCATTCTAAATTCTAAATAGTTTTATTTTCTTCTGAAGGGTAATGGAGATCTTAAAAGAAAATGGACCTGGGCAGTGGAATGGCTAGGAGATGAACTTGAAAGACGACCATATACTGGCAATCCTCAGTATACTTACCACAATTGGTCTCCTCCAGTACAAAGCAATGAAACATCAAATGGTTATTTCTTAGAAAGATCACATAGTGCTAGGATGACACTTGCAAAAGCTTGTGAACTCTGTCCAGAAGAGGTAAAAAAAAAAAAAAAAAAAGCCACTAATGGACAGCAGATAGAAATGGGAAAAAGAAAAGTATTTTTTTAATGTGTAGGCCAATGTTTATTAATATTGTGCTTAAAAAAATCATGTTGCAGTTTTGTTTGCTTTAATGGTTAGCTTGATTTGTTTGATCTTAAGTTAGCAAAAGAGTTTCCTTTTGGAAAAAACTTCTGTGAAGGTGTCTAAAAATCACATATCTAAGAGAATTCGGATATTCTTTTGTTTGTTTTTTGTCTTTGTTTTTTTTTTTTTTTTTGAGACAGAGTCTTACCCTATTGCCTAGGCTGGCAGAATGGCACAATATCAGCTCACTGCAACCTCCACCTCTCAGGTTCAAGCGATTCTCCTGCCTCAGCCTCCCGAGTACCTGGGATTACAGGCAGCCACCACCATGCCTGGCTAATTCTTCTATTTTTAATAGAGACAGGGTTTCACCAAGTTGGCCAGGCTGGTGTCAAACTCTTGACCTCAAGTGATCCGCCTGCCTTGGCCTCCCAAAGTGCTGGGATTATAAGCATGAGCCACTGCACCTGGCTTGTTTCTTAATATTTTAAAATATTTGCAGTAAATACAAAGATGTTAAAGAGGCCAGCTTTGTGCATTTTTTAAAAGTTTATTCTAAATGAAGGAAATTAAATATAAACTTGAAATTACTTTTAAAATCTAATGCTTAATCTCTTTAAATATTTAAAATTAGGAGCCAGATGACCAGGATGCCCCAGATGAGCATGAGCCCTCTCCATCAGAAGATGCCCCATTATATCCTCATTCACCTGGCTGTCAGTATCAACAGGTAAAAAGGATTTTTCATTTTTGTCCCCCCAAACCCAGTTTGATGCTTTACTTAAAAGGTCTTCAATTATTATTTTCTTAAATATTTTGAAAGTTCAGACTTTCTTTGTGCTGGCTAGTATTTAAAACTAGATAAACTGTTCCAAACCAACATGGACTGGAGACAGATCTACTGTGACTGTAAAGTAATAAATTATCTAGAACAGCTTTGACAAGATGATCAGTAGAGGGTTAGTTGGAATGAGTTAATGTTTTATTTTGCCATTGTGGTATTTTCTTTGTAACCAGGTACTACCCCCTTTTGCTATTTGCTATGGTTAATAAAATTGTGTGATATTTCAGTAATAGTTGAAGAAATGTTAAAGCATAAAGTATCTGAGATTCAGTGGCAGTAAAAATTCAGTTTGACTGGCTTTAATAGATGGTTAACTGAAAAAATATAACTTAGGAAAAATACAGATAAACTTTGTAATAACTTACTTTGCAAAACATGTATATTTGGGAAAAGATTCTGGGAAGACTAGCCACAAATGTGACTAATGCAGTCATTTTAAGGCCGTGGTTCTTATTCTTAAATTTAATGTACTTCATAATCATGTAAATGCAGTGATTGAGAACAGCAATTGCAGGGTCCAGAAATTGTCACTCTATAGGGCTATTGTGGGGCTCAAGAATTGGCATTTCTTTTTTTTTTTTTTTTTTCCTTTTCTTTTTCTGAGAGAGTCTCACCCTGTCACCAGTCTGGAGTAGAGTGGCACAGTCATGGCTCACTGCAGCCTCCGCCTCCATGGTTCAAGCAATTCTCCTGCCTCAGCCTGCCTCGTAGGTGGACTACAGGAAAGCACCATCACGCCCAGCTAATTTTTGTGTTTTTAGTGGAGACAGAGTTTCACCATGTTGGCCAGAATGGACTCAATCTCTTGACCTTGTGATTTGCCCATCTTGGCCTCCCAAAATGCTGGGATTATAGGTGTGAGTGCCCGCACCTGGCCAAGAATTGGGGTTTCTTACAGATTTCCAAGTGTTGCTGCTCTGCGGAAAACACATGGAAAACCTTTCCGCTTAGCACAGTAATTGGCCATCCAAGACTTTTTTTTTAGACCTAGTCTGATTCTGTTGCCCAAGCTGGAGTGCAGTGGCATGATCTCAGCTCACTGCAACCTCCACATCCCAAGTTCAAGCCATTCTCCTGCCTCAGCCTCCCAAGTAGCTAGGACTACAGGCACGTGCCACCATGCCCAGCTTAGTTTTGTATTTTTAGTAGACACAGGGTTTCACTATGTTGGCCAGGCTAGTCTTGAACTCCTGACCTTGTGATCCCCCCACCTTGGCCTCCCAAAGTGCTGAGATTACAGGTGAGAGCAACCGTACCCGGCCAAGACTCTTGAATACATTCTCTGTGGAGGTGAAATGAATTTTTATCAGAAGCTAATACATTTATTACATTTATGTGTGTGTACTTTCTCAAAACACTTTATTCATATACTTTTCTTCAAACATAAAAATCAGATTGTAAGTTCTTTTTTTTTTTCTAAAGATCCAGGTTTAAAAATATCTACTTTTTGACCAAATTTACCCCATGTTTTAAATTTTTAATGGTTAATATCTGAAAAGTGTTACAATGCTGGTCTCTTTCACCCTTAGAATAATCATGTGCATGGACAGCCATATACAGGACCAGCAGCACATCACTTGAACAACCCTCAGAAAACTGGCCAACAAACACAAGAAAATTATGAAGTCAATGAAGAAGGATCCTCACCTCAGATGAAGGAACAGGGAAAAGCACATAATTAACTGCTTCCTTTATGACCACGCACTAAGGCCTTATAGTCCAAACTTTCTCTGTGCCTGGCTAGTATTGAAAACTAGATAAACTATTCCAAACCAACATGGAGTAGAGAGCATATTCGCTCTCGTTTGCAGTAATTTGCAACTTGTCAGTGTGTAAGACACATGCAGGGGGAAGTGTACAGTGTTTTGTAATAAATGACTGGTCCTAATCTATAAATGACAAAGGTACATATACTATGTTAATGTCTGACTATTACTTCTTAAGCAAGAAACTTTTTTTGATGAAAACAAGTCAGATCTACACAATCACACAATTATTTTTTGTTATGTTCACTGCATTGTGCAATTGATATTGTCTGCTTTGTGCAGTTTGATCAACTTTACCCACTTCCCCCCAAAAAAGGGAACATAAAAGAGCCCATCTTTGTCCGTTTACACCAATAGTTTTTTGTTAATCCTTTTTTCCTGGATATATAAGACTGGTGGTCACTTTTGAATTATAAGATTGATATGGAAAATTGGCAGTGTAACATTTCTAGATATTTTTCATTACCTTTTTATTCTGGTATTTAGGCTAACTACTTTAAAGCTATTCTTGTGCTGGAACAATTAGCATGGCTTCACACTCTTTGTGTAGCCAAGAGGACAATTACATGAATGACAGTAGTTGCCCAGAGTGACAGCTGTATTGCTAAGAGCTTTTATTTCTTACACCTAGAATAAATATAAAATCGGGGGAAAATGTGACAGACAAGCAGTTTTTCGTTGCACACATGTTCTTCACATTTAATGTTTGATAGTTCAATTTCTTGAGCTAAAGAATATCAAAGTATCAATAATAGGAATTGTAAAATATTAAAAGCAATACACAAAATTTTCCTATGTCAGAATGTGTGGAGCATAATAGATTGCATTTGGTGTGCTTGGGATTTTTTTTTTAACATAGAATTTATTAAGTGAAGTTCCTAAAACTTTGCTTTGATCCCAGTGAAGTGTACATCATAAGAATCCATAGTACTTTGAAGTACCGTTGCACCAAGATGTCTGACTGAATTCTTAGTCACAATTTTACTTGAAAGAAAGAATTGTCATTTCATTATTCTAAAACTCTTGTTGTTAGATAGATTTAATTAAGATATAAGCTCATGCTTATTTAATATAATTCTGAGGTACAATTTTAGAATAAACATTTGTTTTGAGATTCCAGAAACCTGTGAGTTAATACTGTATTTAAAAGAGAATTGGTAAATTTTGAATGTGTGTAATATTTTGGAACCTGTTTAAAAACCAAATATACCTACAAATAGATACAGCCTATCCTATACTATTTAAAAGTTTGGCTGTTTTGTTTTATAGAAATTATTTTGCTGAATTCACAAATAAAATTTAAGAAGAATTTTGTCCTGTTGTGTGTTTTTGTTTCTTTTACTCTCTTATAGTATTCTTAAGGACTACACATTTAAATTAATTACTTGCATGGCATGCCTTGGCATGACACTGAATTCAGCATTTCAGACACATTGAGTTTTTATGCGTAAAAAAATTGGCCCTTGGCCTTTCACTAAGGACCTAGAAAAAGAAAAAACATTAAGATATTGACCTTGAAAAAAAATTTTCTAGCTTAATCATTTTTATGCTTTTGACACATTTTTACATAGTTGATTATTGTTATTCACAGTAGTACATATTCTATAAAGTCACCATGAATACCAAATTAGCAAATGTTGAACTGTTTTATACAATGAATATTTGAAATGCTCATACTCTCCCAAACTACCACTCTGTAACCTATGTAATATGTTCATTTGATGTAATATCTCTTTGCCCATTGTTGGATACGATAGACCCTGGAATGTGTTGCTATGAAGAAATGCAATTCGTTTGCCCAAATTGGTTATAATTTTTTTATATATATAGTATTTTAAGAATTATCATTGACCTCTGCAAATACAGTAGTCAGGACCCATTAATGCCCTGGCAAGGCCACTGCCATTGGTCCATTGTAATCCAGCTATGTTAAGTTCCTTCCTATTCAGGCCATAGTTATTTGCGGTCTGGTCTCACTTCTTGCTTAGAAATATATCTTGGGATTTTGTTCCTCACAGAGTACAAGAGGAATATGTCTAGATTCACCCCATGTGCATTACTGCTTCATCTCCATAACGTGGCCACCTCAAGCAAATCCACCAGGATATCAACTTGCTGGTTCTAATCACCTCCCCATCATCCTGGAGAGGGTTCTTCAGGTGGATGTCAACATATCCTTCTTCAACGTACCCCTTAAATTCCACCTTGTACTTTCCAAAGGGCTGTGTCACATGCTGGCATCTGCTTAATAGTTCAGTTTTCCATTGTCGTTGTGGCCAAGCCATCAGTCACTACTCATGAATTGGCAAGAATTCAAACAAATGCAGTGTTTAAAAAAAATTGTAAATTTTTTAACACTCATAAGAAAACAACATGCAGTTCAACCATTAAACTAATTTGTTTATTCCATCTTCAATCAGTCTTTTCATTTCTAGTCTCTATGAAAGGCTGCCACCCTTGAAACTGCCATCTGTAAACCAAACAGGTCTTTCTTGCTCAGTAGGGAGCTATTCAAAGGGTATTGTCCATGCAACAGTAGGATGCAGTAGTTCCTGAAGTGGTTCCAAACTTGATCATAGGAAAAAGACTACCTGCTCTTTAACATGATGAGAACCTCCTTGCAATTTCCTGGTAACATGTTCCTGTGTAAACCCATTTTCCATGTTATTTTGGAACTCTTCTGAGCACTTCTTCATTAGAATGTTTTCTTAATTCATGCAACACATTATGGGTGTTTCAGGTTTTAGGATTACTTTATGGTCTTCAGTCTCAGAAGCAGGCAAGACAAGCTAATAATTAGCTTGTCTAGGCAAGCTACACCAATGCAAGGCAAGTTAGTAATTATCTCTCAAATGGCACGTGTTTTGGCATCCAGGAACTTCCTGGTCCAAAATTCCCAGCTATTGCTGCAGAGTGGCATGTGCAGTATTTTTGTTTGTTTAACCATAGCTTCAGTCTGCCTAAGAACCTGCAAGCCCTTCCAGAGTCAGAATGTGAATTATAAGACCCCAAAATATTGACAGCACTTTTTGAAATTCAGACATGGCGTGTCTTAGTGCAATTTCCTATTTAAATAGACCCCACTCTCTTTTTTTAAGTTGACACATTATAATTGTACGTATTTACAAGGTTCAAATGATATTTTGATACATGTACACAATGAGTAATGACCAAATCATTAATTGGTATATTAGTGTATTGGTAATTGGTGTATTAGTCACCTCATACATGTATCATTTATTTGTGTTGAGCACATTCCAAATCTAATCTTGCAGTTATATGGAAATATAATTATTCATACCTATAATCTTCCTCCTATACTATCAAACATTAGAACCTATTCCTTCTTAGGGTATTTGTACCCATTAACTAACTTATCTCTTCCCCTGCCCAGTGTTCTTCCCAGCCTATGGTAATCTTTCTACTCTCTACCTTCATGAGATCAACTTTTTATTTCCTGTCTGCGAATGAAAACATGCAATACTTGGTCTTTATATTTCCTGGATTTTTTCAATTAACATAATGTCCCTTAAATGAAACTTCTTTTGGGTAGTGTTCTTGAAAGGAGCTAGAAATATTTTCAGATGTGTAATGTGAATCCCCAAAATCCTATTCAACCAAATGCTGGGCTTCCTTTTTGATTAGGAGTATGTAATGACAGAAATTCATTCTAGGTCACCTGTGAAGTGTCACAATGTATCCTTCCAGGTTTTTCTAAGAATTCCACCATTTGGGTGCATCTCTGGATCTTTGCTGGATTTATGATCTCTCTTTGTTGGTCCTGTGAATCAACATATATAAAGTCTCTGTTAGATTGCTGTTCAGTTTCAGATTTTAACATGTCATCTTCACTATGTTGTAGTATTACATTCAAGAATTGCATCAAGCCCAGATCTCTCATAACCAACTTATGATAGTCACCTTATGTAAATGTCAGTTGGGATCTTTTCCCCATGGAGTTGACTCTTGCAAGATTGAGACAAAGAAAAACATTTGCAAGATGAATGAATATCACTATCCTATAGTCTCTTTTGTACTGTGGAAAGGAATGTCAGACACTATTGATGGTACATGCAGCACTACGTTATTCCAGATTTGTTTCCATCAACTCTTCTAGGTCGCAAAAAGCTTACTCTAGATAATTCAGCACTAGTCCTTTGGTTTCTAATTAAATTAATTAAAGAGTTTTTTGTTTGGGGTCTTATTGTTTTTGTCCACAATGTATCCTACACTGTTTCAACAGTTTTTATGACACAGATAGTTCTAGTTGTTCCCATTTTAATGTAATCAATCAAGACTGGCCTGAGGGCAAATTTCATGCCTTCTATTTTACTATAAGAAGTAGCACAGCCTGAGCTCAATGGCTCATGCCCATAATTCCAGCACTTCAAGAGACTAAGACAGGTGGATTGCTTGAGCCCAGAAATTGGAGACCAGTATGGGAAACATGGCAAAACCACATTTCTGCACACAATGAGCCAGATGTGGTGACAGTTGCCTTTTGTCTCAGCTACGTGGGAGGCTGAAGTTAGAGAATCACCTGAACCCAGGTGGTAAAGGCCACAGTGACCCATGATCATGCCACTGCTGTCCAACGTGGATGATGGAGCCAGACTGGGGAGAAGTTGGAGAAGTTGGATAGGCCCATGCCATCACAGTCAGACAAACCACATCACAAACTTTGTTCATCTCAAATTTTCTTGCAGATATTCACCTTAAATTAATCACTGTTGGATGCACTTACCCTCTTAACTGTAGTCCCCACCAGGTCTTGGAATCACAGTGCATGGTATTCCCATGGCATTGAAACCCAGAAAAATATTTATCCTCTGCACATTTCATCTATATATGTGCTTTGGGTCCCCAGTCTTGGATCAAATCAGTATGTCCTGACCCTATGTCAATCTTCATCTCAATTCATCTATCCGTCAGATAACTACCCAGACAATTCAAAGGCAAGTTTCTTATTGTTATCTTTTTCTCCTGGCTTTTTAAATACGTGGAAACTGAGATAAATTGTGCAGATTTATTTAGGGCCCTTTTTCCTTTCCTTTTCTGTGAAAATCTCTTTTCTGTGAATCAGTCTGTGATTCACAGTCCCTCCTTTTCCTTTTTCCCTTTCCTATGAATCTTCTGAGTACCTATAAGCCCCATAAAATGAATCCGAGACAACATATCCAATATGACTTCTAGGACTGTTCCTCAGTTTTGTTTCAGTAAGACTATAGGATATATCCATAAAAAGGGACTCCCCCCCAGTAAGACATCATTTGCTATGAGCTGGATAAGGGCTCTTACTCAGTAGATGAATATCTAGATCATCTTGAGGCCAGTGTAGAACTGCATGCCCATGAGTATATCTCTTGTCCTAGATGGAAGAAGAACGACTTCTCATGGTAATCAAACTGTACAGTGGCTTTTATCCAGAAGCTAACTTTCTCTTGGAAATCACATACAGTGTTCCGTGTTGTTCAATACTGAACTATGAATCTTAAATCAATCAAAACACGGTCTTCTATTTAATAGCATTCAAAACCAAATGCACTGCTCTTAGGAGCAGTTTGTTGTTCTTACAATCCATTCAGTCAAGATTCTTTAGAAAACTGACAATAGCAATCCACAAAACAATAAAATCCTTTTTCACTCTATAGTTACTTCTTGTAGCTTCTTGTTTCTACCCTTCTTTTACTTGGAGTGTTGCACTTGATCTTAGTCAAGAGGCTAAGAAGTGATTACCTACACAATTGGTTTGGTGATGTGTAGTCCTAGATGTGTTGGCTGTTGTGTTGATACAATTTTCCCTTTTTTTTTTTTTTTTTTTTTTTTTTTTTTGAGATGAAGTCTCTCTGTTGCTCAGGGTGGAGTGCAGTGGCATGATCTCAGCTCACTGCAATCTCCACCTCCTGGGCTCAATGATTCTCCAGCCTCAGCCTCCTAAGTAGTTGGGATTACAGGCACCTGCCACCACGCCCAGCTAATTTTTTTTGTATTTTTAGTAGAGACGAAGTTTTACCATATTGGTCAGGCTGGTCTCAAACTCCTGACCTCGTGATCTGCCTGCCTCCACCTCCCAAAGTGCTGGAATTACAGGCATGAGCCACCGCACCCGGCCCAATTTTCCCCTTTGATAGTAGCCCTCAGGCTATCAGTGAAAGCTGAGACTGAAATGTAAACATGGCTGAAATCTGAGCTTGGCCCAGGATTAGAATTTGCCCCAACACTCTTTTACTTTTCTTTTTAGCTATTACAGACAACATTAACCAAGGGATTGTATATTTAGCTTACTTGTCATTTTGTATTTCCTTATGTACCCAGTAAGCCACACCTGTTTTTAGTCCATTTAAAATAATGAGGGTTGGCACAGTGACTCATATAATCCCAGCACCAAAAGAGGCCGAGGTGAGCAGATCACCTGAGCCCAAGCATTTGAGAGCAGCCTTGACAATATAGCAAAAAATAAAACATTAGCCAGGTAGGGTAGCACATGTCTGTTGTACCAGCTACTCTTTTGGGAGACTGAGTTAGAAGGTTGAGTTGAGCCCTAGATGTCGTGACTGCAGTAAGCCATGATTGCACTATTGCATTGCCATCCTCAACAGTAAAGTGAGACCCTGTCTCCAAAAAATTAATAAAATAAAATAATTAATTAAAAATAAAATAATGAGAAGTACAATTGTCATGTTTTATTGTCTATTCATCATTCTACTAAATGCTAAGATTAGCAATGCTATGAGTCCCAGACAAAATCTGAAATACTTTTCTAACTCCGTGTTCAAGAATATCATTTTTTTCAAATGAAATAAGGCCGGGCACGGTGGCTCAAGCCTGTAATCCCAGCACTTTGGGAGGCCGAGACAGGTGGATCACGAGGTCAGGAGATGGAGACTATCCTGGCTAATACGGTGAAACTCCGTCTCTACTAAAAAATACAAAAAAACTAGCCGGGCGAGGTGGCGGGCGCCTGTAGTCCCAGCTACTCCGGAGGCTGAGGCAGGAGAATGGCGTGAACCCGGGAGGCGGAGCTTGCAGTGAGCTGAGATCCGGCCACTGCACTCCAGCCTGGGTGACAGAGCGAGACTCCGTCTCAAAAAATAAAAAAAAAAAGAAATATATTTTAGAATTAAAGCCAAGCAGCTTTAGTTTGGCTTCTATTAGTCTTTTTATGGCAAGAAGTACTTTCTTGCTGAAAGCTGCAAATAAAAGGTAGTAAGTTTGGAAACTGTTCCAAAACTACGTTATTTCTTGTTGTGTACCTTCATCTTTTAACCATATCATTATAAACATTCTGAGTGTTTGGCATCATACTAAATCAAACTTTACTGCACCTGTTTTCTGGTCCCTCTGTACTAGAAGCAAGACCATAAGGTAACTAAATTAGTTAATAGTGCTTTTCCAGTGTATGCAGAACTACCATAGATTTCTCTTGACTTTCTTTCTTACCCTTATCTGAAATCAATATGACTAAGGACAATTAAGAAAACCCACAATTTGTGGCCATTATTCTAAAGCCAGCATGTAAGTGTTAAGAGCAATAGGAGCTCTATTATTAGCAATAGGAGCTCTGTTGGACTCAGCAGCTAGGGGATCATTTCTGTGCTTCATTTTTCTCCTGTAAAATTAGGATAAATATATGAGGATTAAAGTATGCAAAGAGCTAAAAACAGTGCTTGTCATATGATAAACACATATATCTTCATATTATTCTTACTGTTTAGTTTAGACATTTTTTGTACTTCAAGGATAAATTGAAGACCGTACACATACCGCGTTTTGTTTCAACATAGCCCAGAGCGATCTGTAACGGTATTTTCCATTGTTATGGGAAACACTTCATTTATTCCTGCAACCAGGTATAAATATGCAAGATAGGTAACCATGTTGAAATATCATTTTTAAAAAAACCATCCCAGCCACTTCCTATGCCTAGATGCTTTAATGCTAATTCCCTTTTTTTTTTTAATGTAGCTTTAAAATTTCCCTAATCTTTTTTCATAGCTCTATTTAATTGTAATCAGCCTTTTTAACAATCACTTTAGGAAGTCGCTTCCTTTAAGCCAATTTGTCTTCACGCCTGCCATTTGTCTTCATTATTAATGTTACCATCCACCTGTACTTAATTGTGGGAAAAGTGTTAATAGGTTTTGGTAATAACTTTTGAGCTATGTGTGATATTAACTCTTTAGCTACATGTGAGCTACCTCCATATTAAAATAATTTATTTCACAAATAAAAGAGATATGAATGAAAGAGTCCAGTGTTTAGACTACTTTAACAACTTTAAAATGTTGTATATAAATACACTAATCTGGATGAAAAAAAAAAAACCAGCCAGCATTCTTTGACTATTAGTCATATGCTAATATGCTATAAACATTTTGCATACATCATTCTAAATGGATATGAATTCCTATTCCCACTTTGCAAGAAAAGTTAGACATGGAGTGGGTAGAGATCCCATACCCATAAGCGATATACTGTAGATTTAAACTTAAGAAGCCTGAATTCAAGGCAAACTCCATAATTCTGGAGTAAGAACAGATCTCCAAAAGTAAGAACAGATCTCCAAAGAACAGAACTAAAAAAGTATCTGACACAATTCTCCATTAGTTTAGCAGTTTATTTTGCCTAGATTGAGTACATATTTGGGAAAAAGAAACACAGGCCACAGTAGGATATGTAGCTCACACTTTTTCCAAAGAGGGTTTTGAGGGCTTCAATATTTAAAGAGAAAAAAAGTGGGCAAGAGGCAAGGGAGGTAGGAAAAAAGGGGGCAGGCAGACAAGTGAGACAATTGGTTGTATTCTCTTGAGGCTTTGTTTAGCACTCATTGATTCCACATGTTGCATGTGAAAGGGAATGGGTAGAAAAACACAATTCTATATTGATCTCATACTCAGTAAATCCGCACTTTACACAACGTAAAGTCAACATGGAGTAGAGAAAAAAGTCAAACAAGGATTCCATGATTTCTAGGCTCCTCTTCCTCTAGACTTGAAAAGATAAGTTGTTCATTTGCATTGTCATGAAGACAGAGGCCACCTGGGGAGATTATATGGCCTACTGTTTTGTAGCTCTCTATTTAGAAAAGAGTGTCTGTGTGACCCATTTTCCAAGCTTAACTATTCCCTTTGGCACAGTGGGTTTGGAAATAAAGTTATTTACTTCACAGTTTTGGTCATTAGGGGCTGACTTTAATGAACTGATGCTTGCAAACCCACAATAACTGAAATGTAGATGTCTGTCTTTTTACATGTAAGCGTATATTTTTAGGTTCCTTTTGTAAAAAGCCTCCAAAAAGATCAACCCCAAAGTTCACTCCAGATTAAATATATTTTTTTGTTTTGTTTTGTTTTTTTGAGACGGTGTCTCGCTCTGTCGCCCAGGCTGGAGTGCAGTGGCCGGATCTCAGCTCACTGCAAGCTCCGCCTCCCGGGTTCACGCCATTCTCCTGCCTCAGCCTCTCCAGTAGCTGGGACTACAGGCGCCCGCCACCTCGCCCGGCTAGTTTTTTTTTTTGTATTTTTTAGTAGAGACGGGGTTTCACCGTATTAGCCAGGATGGTCTCGATCTCCTGACCTCGTGATCCACCCGTCTCGGCCTCCCAAAGTGCTGGGATTACAGGCTTGAGCCACTGCGCCCAGCCCAGATTAAATATTTATGAGGAAGCATTTAGTGTGTGGTACCTGACACTTTTGCAACATTCAATTTTTAGGAGATGTGATTATAAATTTTGTGTCAATTTGATGGGGCCATGAGATCTCTGGCCAATTATTCTGGGTATGTCTGTGAGAGTGCTTTTGGATGAAATTCACATGTAAGTGGGTAGACTAAGTAAAATAGATCAGCTTGCCTAAGACAGAGGCCTTGTGCAATCAATTGAAGTTAAGCAAAAAATTATAACTCTCCTTTAAGTTAACAGAAATTTCTCCTGTCTGACTGCTTTCAAACTGGGATATCTTTTTTTTTTTTTTTTCCTGACATATTCTAACTATTGCCCAGGATGGAATACAGTGGCTCAAACCTGGTAGGCAAAGGTTGCAGTGAGCCAAGATTGCGACACTGCAACCTCTGCCTGCCAAGTTCAAGTAATCCTCCCACCTCTGCCTCCCCAGTAGCTCAGATTACAGGACTGCACCACCACGCCCAGATAATTTTTTGTATTGTTAGTACAGGTGGGGGTCTCACCACATTGCCCAGGCTGGCCTAGAACTCCTGATTTCAGGCAGTCTGCCCACCTTGGTGTCCAAAGTGCTAGGATTATAGCCATGAGTCATGGCATGTAGGCCAAACTGGGATATCATTCTGTTGGAACTTACACCTCCTCTCCTGCTTGCTGGCTACAGATGTAGCAAATTCTCTGCTTTCATAATTTCGTGAGCCTATTTTTCATAATAAGTCACACACACACACACACACACACACCCCCTATGGTCTTACTGATTCCATTTTTCTGGAGAACCCTGATGAATACAGAAAGAAAACATTAAATACAGTCCACATTGAAGAAGAGGGAAATTCATCGTTTGAAGGGAGAGTTATCAAAAATGTTACCTTAAAAATAATTTAAAGATGAAACAGAAGTGGCTGGGTGAGGTGGCTTATGCCTGTAATCCCAGTACTTTGGGAGGCCAAGGCAGGTGGATTACGAGGTCAGGAGTTTGAGACCAGCCTGGCCAATATGGTGAAACCCTGTCTCTACTGAAAATACAAAAATTAGCTGGGCGTGGTGGTGGGCGCTTGTAATCTCAGCTACTCAGGAGGCTGGGGTAGGAGAGTTACTTGAACCTGAGAGGTGAAAGTTGCAGTGAGCAAAGATTATAATCCCAACCTTCAAAAGCACTGGGATTATAGGCATGCACCACCACACTCAGCCAATATTTTATTTTCTAACATTGTTGTGTAACTTTATTCGAAACACCATGATTTTGAGATTATCCACTAGCCTCTTCTGAATATAAAATGCTGTCCAAATAACTATGAAGTATTAGGAAAGTCACTGAGGCAGAAGTATAAAATACGTGCTGTTCCTGTGATGTTAGGGGTACTTATGTTTCAAGCTACTTCTGTGAAACTCATCTATAGCTAATGGCTCTGTTTTGCCAGAAATGTTGCAAATTGTGACCAAAAGCAAGCGAAAGTATTCATTTACAATACTTCATAACCTGGTTGAGGAAGCATGAGTAGTAGATAGCATTGGGCCCACAATCACCGCTACTTCCACCATAGGATATATGCTGAATATATGACTGACTAGTATTTTCCCCGTTAAGACTGTCCATTTCCTTTGTTAGCTATACCACCCCTCACAGAAGTGAAATTAAAAGGGCAGAATATATTGGCCACTTAGCACATTTCAGGTGCCTTTATAATATGTATCAACCTATCTAATTCTCACATAGGTCTTATGAAGTAGTACTATTATTCTTCTTCATTTAATAATGAAACAAGCAAAGAGAAGCTATTACACACTCAAGTTACCACAACTAGGCAGAGGTTGTGCTAGAATTTAACATAGAAAGCTGTCTACACGTGCAGGTTAATAAGTACAAAAGGACTGTTACTAAGCAATAAGCGGCTATGCAAAGCGGTGTTGCCCTTTAGGAAACCTACAAATATCCCAGAGGTACAAACAAAAAGGCTTGTGTACTGTTATTTTATGCATTCTAGCAGGTACTGTGGAAAAAGCCTCATTTAGATTGTGAGTGCTTGCCTCACTGCAAGCCCCAGCTCGCAGGTTCACGCCATTCTCCTGCCTCAGCCTCCTGAGTAGCTGGGACTCCAGCTGCCCAACCATCACGCCCGGCTAATTTCTTTTTGTGTTTTCAGTAGAGATGGGGTTTCACCGTGTTAGCCAGGATGGTCTCTATGGTCTCTATCTCCTGACCTTGTGATCCGCCCTCCTTGGCTTTCCGAAGTGCTGGGATTATAGGATTGAGCCACCGCACCTGGCCTTCACTCTAATCTTTATTACTTCCTTCTGCTGCTAGTTTGGGGTTTAGTTTGCCTTCTCAGGTCTTAAGTTTCAAAGTGAGGTTGTTGCTTTGCAGTCTTCCTTGTTTTTTTAATATATGCTGTAATAGCTATAGATTTCTTCTTACCACCGTTTCTACTGTGCCCAAAAGTTTGTGCGTGTTCTCATCTCTATTCTTTCCCTTGTGATTTTTTTGATCCATTGGTTGTTTTAAAGTATCCTATTGAATTTTCATAAATTTCCAGTTTTATTTCTGTTAGTGATTTCTTTTTCCTTTTGTAGTTGAAGAAGATACTTTATGACCTGTATCTTCTAAATCCTATTGAGACTTTATTTGTGGCCTAACATATCCTGGAAAAATGTCCTATGCATACTTAAGAAGAATATACATGCGGTTGTTGTTGGGTGGAGTATTCTGTATGTCTTTTGGATCCACTTGTTTATTGCGTTAAGTCCTCTATTTTCTTATTTATCTTTTGCCTGGTGCTATAATTTATTGAGAGTGTGGTTTTAAAGTCCCCAACTATTGCAGAATTATCTATTTCTCCTTCAATTTTCTGTTTCTGCCTCACGTATTTTGAAGATATGTCATTAGGTTAAAAAAATTGTTAACATTTATAATTATCTCTTCCTCCTCTATTGAACTTTTCCTTAAAATATGATGTCTGTCTTTATCTTTTACAGCCTTTTTAATTTAAAATCTTGTTTTGTCTGATATTAGTACATTGCTTTCTAGTCTAACTGCATCTCTGCTCTTACTTATTTCTTTTTTTCTCCTCAGACTTCTCAGGGATGAAGGTTACTATTTGCTTGGAATATTTTTTCTTCCTTTTAATATATTTCTTTTTTTTTTTTTTTTTTTTGAGACGGAGTCTCGCTCTGTCACCCAGGCTGGAGTGCAGTGGCCGGATCTCAGCTCACTGCAAGCTCCGCCTCCCGGGTTCACGCCATTCTCCTGCCTCAGCCTCCCGAGTAGCTGGGACTACAGGCGCCCGCCACCTCGCCCGGCTAGTTTTTTGTGGTTTTAGTAGAGACGGGGTTTCACTGTGTTAGCCAGGATGGTCTCGATCTCCTGACCTCGTGATCCACCCGTCTCGGCCTCCCAAAGTGCTGGGATTACAGCCTTTTAATATATTTCAATCTATTTGTGTTTTTGGATCTAAAGTGAGTTTCTGTAGATAGCACCTGGTCGAACCATATTTTTTGTCCATTCAGCAGTCTCTGCCTTTTAATTGCAGAGTTCAATCTGTTTATGTTTAAAGTAATTACTAATAAGAAGGACTTACCTCTGTCATTTTGCAACTTGTTTCCTATATGCATTATAGCTGTCTTTGACCCTAATTTTTTACATTAGTGTCTACTTTTGTGTTGTTATTTTTAATAATAAAATGTTTAATTCCATTCTAATTTATTATTGTACATATTCCTTAACTATTTTCTTTGTGGTTAACATCCTAACGTATGGTAATATTCCAAAGTTATAATTTAAATTTAAATTTATTATAATTTAAATTTAATTTATTATATTTTTAAATAAAATTTTATTATAAAATTTTATATATAAATTTATATATATAAATATATATATTTTATATATATAAATATATAAATTTATATAATTTTATTATTATTATATTATATTATTGTTATGTAAATATTATATTATGTAAATATAATATGTGTAAATATAATATGTGTATAATATACAATGTATATTAAAATATATAAAATTATATAAATATATAAAATTATAAAATTTTATTATAAAATTTATTATAATTTAAATTTAAATTATATTATCAATTTAAATTTATTTATAATTATATATGTATAATATATTATATGATATATATTCTATTATATATGATATATAATATATCATATATTATATTATATATATGTATCAGACACTACACTGATATCAAAACCAGATTATAAAGACACTACCAGAAAGGAAAACTACATGTTAATATTTTATAAACATTGATGCAAAAATCCTCAATAGAATACTAGCAAATCAAAATCAGCATTTTAAAAGAGTTGTACACTATATCCATAACCAAAAGGGATTCATTTTCAGAATGCAATATATATAATATATTATGTATAAAATATGTAATAAATAATAATAAATTTAATAAATTTATAATATACATTTAAATTTATATTGTAAGTTTATAATATAATTTATAATATAAATTTAAATTTATACCGGCTTCACAGGAAAAACATACAAAAACTGCCTCTTTACAATGTGTCCCACCGTTTCTCATTGATGTCATAAAATCACATCTTTATATGCTTTGTGCTTCAAAATCTAAACCTACCAATTTAAAAAAATTTATTAGTGTCTTTAATTATGTAGAAAACAAAACATAAAGTTACTAGCAAAAGTTACAATAATACTAGCACTTAAAATAGCTTTTTTAAAAACGTAAAATATAACTCCATGGTTGTTGCAATAACACTAGCTGTTATAATTGGGCATATATTTACCTTTAATGAGCTCTGTATTTCTTCATAAGCCTTCAAGTTGTTGTCTAGCATCCTTTCTTTTTACTCTGCCTGACTCCCATGTCACCCAGACTGTTTGTGCAATGGCACAACCATGTCTCATTGCAACCTTGACCTCCGAGGCGCAAGTAATCTTCCCACTTCAGCCTCCTGAGTAGCTGGGACTACAGGGGCATGCCACCATGCCTGGCTAACTTTTCATTTTGTTTTATGTTGTAGAGACATGATCTCACTGTGTTGCCAGGGCTAATCTCAAACTCCTGGACTCAAATGATCCACCTGCCTCATATTCCCAAAGTTCCAGGACTACATGTGTGAGCCACAATGCCCAACCTCCTTCTCACTTTTAGAGGACAGTTTTCAAGACATGGGCTTCTTGGTTGACATAGTCTTTCTTTTAGCACTTTGAATATTTCAATCCACTGCCTTCTGGCCTCCAAAATTTCTGATTAGAAATCTGCTAATAATCTTATTGAGGATCACTTCTGCGTGATGAATCACTTCTCTCTTGCTGCCTCCAAGTTTCTTTTTTTTTTTTTTGTCTGAGTTTCAAAATTTGATTGTAATGTGTTTTGGTGAAGTTATCTCTAAATTAATCTTTTTTGAAATGTGCTAAGCTCCTTGGATATTTATACTCATGTTTTTCATGAAATTTGGGAAGTTTTCAATCATTATTTCTTCAAATATTCATTCAGTTCCCTTTTCTATCCTGTCTTTTTTTTGGATACTCTCACAATGTTTATGTTTTTATGCTTGATTTGCATTCCACGGGATCCTTAGGCCTGGTTCACTTTTCTTAACTCTTTTTTCTTTACTACCATAAAATATTGGAAAAAACTAACAGCAAGAAATTGAATTATCATTATAACAGATACTTGAGGCTTGCAACTTGATAATGCTTTTTTTTGTCTCCCACCAAATGAGTAGCCCATTTCCCATTTTGTCAGTTTTGTGTGATGTGGTTGCTTAAATTCTCATCCTTCTTCTACCTATTGCATTTTCACCTGAGACATCAAACATCCCCCTAAGTCCTAGCCTTAGCTTCTCTCTGCCCTAATTAACTGTGTATACAACACTGATAGATAATCTAAACACTGCATTTCCTCCTGTCAGTCCTTTGTTCAGAATTCTTCACATACTTCTCACTGCTTATAACATTAAATTCTTACACACTATATACTACATTACAAGCATGAATTGAACATTCCAGGTTTTGTTTTCCAGTACTTTTTCAGACATTCTTCCAAGTAAAACATTGAAAGTGTCTTCATTAGGTCAAGAACTCAAATGTCTTGTCTATCACATTATACTTCCGGCCCCTAGGAATGTGTTGTGGATTCTCCATTTCTTCCCTCCCTCCCTCCTTTCCTTCCTCCTTCCTTCCCTTCTTGCCTCCTTCCTTCCCTTTCTCCCTCCCTTTTTCCTCCCTTTCTTTCTCCCTCCTTCTGCACATCCCAGTGTCTTCTTCATCTCCATTGCCACCATTTTAAAACTAATCTTTCTTATTCTGCTTAAAAACCTGAATCCTTCTGGTGTTTTTAGGTTTGACTAAAATCTTAACAACTATAAGACTTTTCTAACTGCCCAGTGGTTTGATATATCCTCCTCCTTTAAAGAGCTATAATTTCTACTATACATTTCTTACATTTACAAAGGTAAATAAGATGCAGGTTTCAATATAAAACTGTTTTCAATCTAGATGACATTTACCACATATGTCCTCATAGTACTTTAAATATTATTTATGCTTATATATCTTGTTTTCTCAGTTTTATGATGGAAAAGCAATGTTTTAAACTTACCGGTTTCTCCTCTACCATAATGTTTATAAAAATCTTTTTGTTGCTTGCAACAGTAATCTGAATTGATTTTTCTACCACGAACATAAGCAAATTTCTCATTATGTCATGAAATAGTTCTCATTATCCTTATTGTATAGAGGGGGAAGCTGAAGAAGCAATGGTGCAATAAATTGTTACAGACACTTAGTGAATCATTGATGCTTTTCTTCATCCAAATATACTTTATTTTAAATTTTATTTAAAATGTAGATTGAATGGTTTTGGAAATAAAGATAGATATAATTTGTTTCTCTTTTTTTAAATTATATTTTAAGTTCTGGGATACAGATGCAGAATGCGCAGGTTTGTTACACAGGTATACACGTGCTGTGGTATTTTGCTGCACCCATCAAACTGTCATCTACATTAGGTATTTCTCCTAATGCTGTCCCTCTCCTAGCCCCCCACACTCTGACAGTCCCCAGTGTGTGATGTTCCCCTCCATGTTTCCATGTGTTCTCATTGTTCAACTCCCACTTATGAGTGAGAACACGCAGTGTTTGCTTTCATGTTCCTGTGTCAGTTTGCTGTGAATGATGATTTCCAGCTTCATACATGAAAGATAGACATAATTTTATGGTGCCATGTTTACATAGCACTCTTAGGTGCTATGATAAAATTATGTCTTATTATTACTTACATTCAGATTTTATCAAAATTACTAAAAAGTTACATTTTTAAGCACTTCCTCTTATAGATTAAATTGTGTGAAAATATATGATTTGAAATATTTTAAGAAGAATGGAGTACCAACTTGTGAATGGCAACATTTTCCCTTTTCTAACGCAATTATTACAAGAAACAAAGCTCTGCTTACTTTTTCTATTTATAGCATAAAGTAACACATAAGTAAACATTATTTAAATTAAGGTTTATAGAAACAAACTTTCATTTAATCTGCAAGTATTACAATCTGTCCAACCTAATACAAAAGAGAATGCAAACGAATGGGCTGTTGACTAAATTGAACCAACAAGTTGAGTTAAAGATTTTTTAATTTAAATTTTTAATAATACAAAATAATAGTTATAATGTACCTGCAAAGCTGTAATAACAGCAAGGCAAAAAAATTTATGTATCAGTGACAGAACTTATAAAGAGAATATTATCACAGAGATAAAAACATAAAAATACTTTCTGCTGTCAGTCAATATGTAACTGGCAAAAACAGAGTTGTGTACTATTACACATAATGTGAGACAGGTTAGTCTGTGTGCTATAAAGGACATATAAAATGGATTTCAAGAATTTACTGTCTCACCTCCAGCATGTAAAAAGCTTGGAAGTTGTCACTCCATCCTTCCAACAAGAAAAAGGCCCCCAAAACCTGAAAATAAATGACTGTTCTCAATTTAGAAAAAGAAGGTTGCAGGGCAAACTGTGACCCTAAAATCTGGATCTACAGGCAAATGCAGGAAAATGTGAGTTCAGTTTACTTGAAGCAGAAGCTATTGGAGCTATAAAACTGTAGAAACAATTAAATAAAAATTTTAATGAATTGTTGGAGGCTATGTCTAGACGAGCTTAAGGGTGAGAAACCTCTTGGAACTGCTGTCTTACAGTGAATGGAGTGGGGGAAAGTGGCTTCAATTTCATGGATTTTGGCCACAGAAATCCCATCAACTTTTAAAATTCAATAGCTCAGAAAAAGGACCTCCTGGTTTTGTCATGAAAAATGGAAAAATATCTAGGACATTTTCCATCACAGAGATCTATAGTCATGTGAAAAGACTAACAGAAACTTATTCTACTTAGGCAGAGGGCAACTACCAAAATCCAGTAGCCTTTTGTTTTCCTGTTTTGGTTTTTGAGCCATGGAATTGCTCTGTCACCCAGGCTGGAGTACAGTGATGTGATCATATAACTCACTGCGGCCTTGACCTCCTGATCTCAAGTGACCCTCCTGCCTCAGCCTCCTGAGTAGCTGGGACTACAGGTGCATGACATCATGCCTAGTGGTGGTTTTATTTGTTTTGTTTTTGGTTTTTTGGTTTTACTCCCTTTTTTTCCTGAGAGACAGGGTCAGCTAGGAAGGCTAGTCTCAAAACTCCTCAGCTTCCCAAAGTGACAGAGATTACAGGCCTGAGCCACCATGCTCAATCTTCCTTTAGCTGTTGTGTTTTATCTAAGGATGGAGAAAAAAAGAAAAGGAAGAAGCAGCACTTGTATACTCCTAGAAGGAGCTAAGGATGGAGAAAAAAAGAAAAGGAAGAAGCAGCTACTGGGGAAACACAAATATAAAAGGGCATAGAAAAACAGAATACTAGAGGAAGCTCCTGATATCTAGAGCTACAATAAACATTAAACATAGCTCAATCCTTACCCAGTTTAACATAAAACCTTACACATGGCCCAGGTTTGGGCCTCAGCACTTTTAGAGGCTGAGGCAGGCAGATTGCTTGAGGCCAGGAGTTTGAGACCAGCACGGCCAACATGGTGAAATCCTATCTCTACTAAAAATACAAACTTTAGTCAGGCATGGTGGCATGTGCCTGTAGTCCCAGCTACTTGGGAGGCTAAGGCAGAATTGCTTGATCTCAACACCTTGATCTTGGATCAGAGTGTTGCAATGAGCTGAGATTTTGCCATTGCACTCTGCCTGGGCGACAGAGCAAGATTCTGCCTCAAAAGAAAGAAAAAAATTATTGTCTTTCAGTGCATTGACTGTGGATCTCCCAGGATACCTCTCCATTTTAAGATCTTTAATGTAGTCACACACGCAAAATTCTTTTAACACTGTAAGGTTAAACTCTCCCAGCTACTTGGGAGACTGAGGGAGGAAAATTGCTTGAACCTGGGAGGTGGTGGTGGCAGTCAGCTGAGGTTGCATGACTGTACTCCAGCCTGGGCAACAGATCAAGACTCTGTCTCAAAAACAAAACCAAACAAAACCTTACACTTAAAGGTCTAATTAATTCAAAACTTATTATCACATATGTCATGTTTGGCTTTCAACCAAAAATTATAAAGCATTACAAGCAGCAAGAAAAAGCGGTCTGAGGAGAGCAAGTAAGCATTGAAACTAGACTTAGATAAAACTCAAGATTTTTGGAACTATGAGACCTGGAATTTAAAATAAGAATAATTAACATGTTACAAGCAGAACCTTCCCTTCATTAGGGGGCCTGGCCCAAGCACAACTATTACATGTTTTTTTCCATGATCCCTCTACCTGGGGGACCTGGGGACCATACCATTCATGCAAAATTAGGTAATTAAAGGGGAAGCACCAGTGTGTGACTACGGTGTTGTACAGATAACCATACACTAGTATGTGACTAGACTGTTGTACAGATAACCATAACTATTCCTATTGACTAACTTCTCCAAATCCATGAATGAAGGTCATACAGGCGTCCATGGGTGGCACCCGTAATGGTCACCAGGACCCAGAGGATGGGAGGAAAGGGGTGAAAGGGGATGCCCTTTTGGCCTTTTTCTCTCCAACCTGGGTCACTCCAAAAAGAAGGAGGAAACTAATGAATGCCTTCTCTTTTTCTTTTCTAAATGTGTAACAAATCCTCTTCAGCCTGTACTCCTCTCACATGCATCCTGAGACACTGGGGCTTCTTTGACCCTCAGACCCTGAAGAAAAAGTAACTCATATTCTTTTGTATAAGGGCATGGCCTTCTTATCAGGGCCAGGGTGGAATAGCCTAGCCTCTTTACGGAAGTGTTAACTTTAATACTATCCAACAGTTAGACCTGCTGTTTACCCATGCATTTTAAATTATGCCTGAAAGTCCCACTCCTTTGCTAGGCAGGGATATTTTTGCTTGTACGGGAGCCACCATCCTAATGACTCCAGAACAAACTCTTTACCTTCCCTTAGTAGAAACCACTATTAACCCAGATGTATGGGCAACTCAGGGAAAGGCTGGCCAGGCTACAACAGTTATACCAGTCCAAATTCACCTTAAGGATCCTACTTCTTTTCCTAGCCAGAAGTAATGTACCCTAAAGCCAGAAGCTAGAAAATTGCTGGAAGCCGTCACTGATCATCTAAAAGTGCAAGGCCTCCTTATGCCCTGCAACAGCCCTTGTAACACCCCAGTGTGAGGGGTATAGAAACCCAATAGGGAATGGAGGCTTGTTCAGGACCTCTGTCCCATTAACCAATTCATCCAGTGGTTCCTAATCCTTACATATTGCTAACTCAAATTCCTGAGGGAACAAAATTTTTCACAGTTCTAAACTTGAAAGATGCCTTTTTCTGTATACCATTGTACCCTGAATCCCATACTTGTTTGCCTTCAAGGACTACCCCCCAACAGACCACCCAGTTAACCTTGATGGTACTGCCTCAGAGATTCTGAGGCAGCCCTCGCTTGTTTGATTGTGCATTGTCATGAGACATCTCTGAGTTCTCTCATCCTTAAGTTAAAATTCGCTGAGTTCTCTCATTCTTAAGTTAAAATTAAAATAAAATATGCTGATGACATTCTCCTTTGTTCTTCATCTGAGGGGTGCTTCTCAGGAAGGCACTTAACCTCTTCTTAATTTTCTAGCTGACAGAGGGTATAACGTTTCAAAATTGAAGGCCCAGTTTTGTCAAAGCTCAGTGAAGTAGCTAGGCTTTCTCCAGTCAGAGGGAATAAGAATGCTGGTTGAAGAGAGGATTAAGCCCATTCCTTCTTTCCCCCTTCCCAAAACTCTCCAACAGCTAAGGAAATTTTTAGGTAATACAGGATTTTTCAGATTGTGGATTCCTGGGTATGGTGAAACAGATCACCATATAAAAAACTCAAGCAGTTAAACTCATTCTTTGACCTGGGAACCTGAAGCCCAAAAAGACTTTAACCAGCTAAAGCAAGCTTTACTTAAAGCACCTGTCCTATGTTTTCCCACAGGAAACGCATTCAAACTTTATGTCTCAGAAAGAAAAAGAGTAGCCTTGGAAGTTTTAACTCAGGCCCGAGGTCCAGCCCAGCAGCCAGTTGGTTACCAAGGAAACAGCTTGACCTGGTGGCTAAAGGACGGGCAGCCTGCCTCTGAGCAGTTGCTGCAGTGACTTTGTGCCAGAGGCCACCAAATTAACCATGGGGAATAACTTGACTGTTTACACTCCACATAATATAGCAGGACTGCTATCTTTTAAAGGGAGTCTCTGGCTAATAGACAAATTGCCTCCTCAAATATCAAGCTTTGCTGCTAGAAGGATCTGCCATCCAGTTAAACACCTGACCTTGCCTAAACCCTGCCACTTTCCTCCCAGAGGAAACTGAAGAACCTGAACAAGGTTGTAAACAGATAGTAGTGCATGCCTATGCAGTCAGGGAGAACCTTGGAGAAAGTCCCCTAGAAAACTCAGACTGGACTCTCTTTACAGACTGAAGTTCCTTTGCAGAACATGGCAGTATATGCAGTAGTCACCTAGGATGACATTGTTGAGAGCATGCCCCTCTCACCGAGCACAAGTTCTCAACTAGCTGAGCTAGTCACTCTCACAGAATACTTGAATTAAGCCCTTGAGGAAAGGCAGTTAACATTTATACTGATTCTAAGTATGCTTTCCTTGTTCTTCATGCCCATGGTGCTATCTAGAAGAAAAAACACTTCCTCATGGCTAATGGATCTCCCATTCAATACCACAAGGAAATAGGTAGACTGTTATCTTCAGTTTTCTTTCCATGGAGAGTGACAGTAACCCACGAAGAGGACACCAGAAGGGGATTGATGACATGGCCGCCAGACATAGACTAGCAGATCAAGCAGCCAAATCAGCAGCAAAAAGACCCGAGAGGTCTGACACACTTGACACCCCTCTAATCTGGGAGAGCTCTATAAGAAAAATAAGACCTCAGTATTCTCCTGCAAAGATAGAATGGGCCACCTCTCAAGGATACACTCTTTAGCCCTTGGGACGGTTACAATTAGAGGATAGCAAACTACATTTGCCAGCCTTCTGTCAGCCTAAAGTTGTTAAACTCAACCACCAAACATTTCACCTAGGTAGGGACAAAGCTTATCAGGGTGCCCCAAGATAGTTGTTTTGGGGAAAGTCTACTAAAGACCGAACAGGTTGCTAATGCTTGTGAAACTTGCCTTAAAAATAATATCCTCGGCCGGGCGTGGTGGGTCACGCCTGTAATCCCAGCACTTTGGGAGGCCGAGACGGGCGGATCATGAGGTCAGGAGACCGAGACCATGGTGGCTAACACGGTGAAACCCCGTCTCTACTAAAAACACAAAAAACTAGCCGGGTGCGGTGACGGCGCCTGTAGTCCCAGCTACACGGGAGGCTGAGGCAGGAGAATGGCGGGAACCCGGGAGGCTGGGCTTGCAGTGAGTCGAGATGGCGCCACTCACTCCAGCCTGGGCGACAGAGCGAGACTCCGCCTCAAAAAAAACAAAAAACAAAAAACAAAAAACACAAAAAAAAACTCAGGCAGCTCCTCCCTCAAGCCCTGAATTCAATGGATAGGGAGTTATTGCGGGAAAACCGGCAGATAGACTTCACTCGTATACCAAAGTAAAAGGCATTAAATATCTTTTAGTATGGGCAGATACCTTTACTAACAGGGTGGAGGCATTTCCATACCAAACAGAAAAGTCATCTGAGGTGATGAGCATGCTAATTAATGAGATAACTCGATTTGGACTCCCCAAGTAACTAAAGTGACAGTGGCCCCTCATTCAAGGAGGTTGTTACTCAGAGGTTCTGAGTAACAAAACCACTGGGCATACAATATCATCTACATTGCGCCTGGAGACCATAGACTTCAGGAAAAGCAGAAAAAACAAATAATGTCCTTAAGAGGAACCTCAGAAAGCTGCCTCAAGAAACTCACCTCCCTTGGGTTACTCTCCTTCCCATGACCTTACTGTGGTGAGGAACATACCTTCTAATTGGGTTTAAGCTCTTTTTAAATAACATGTGGTTGGCCTTTCCTTACCAATAATTTTCTTCTATTAAACCAGTAAACTTCTAAATTGGGTAAACATATAACCTCTGTGGCCCACTTCCAGCAAGAATTAAAACAACTATCAGAAGCCCAACCCCAATAATTAGGACTATCTTTATTCAACCCAGAAGACTTGGTAGTGGTGAAGGCTCTCCCCTCTTTTTCCTCCCCTCTCTACTCCAGGGACCTTACATCATCTTCCTCTCTACCCCCTTGGTGGTGAAGGTTGTGGGACTCAACTCTTGGATTTATCACGTTCAAGTCAAGGCCTGGAATGCAGAAGGAGCAACCCCTGATGGTCCAGAAGAACATTCTCGATATCAGGGTAAAGGACCTGGGAACTTCAAACTGAGAATTACAAAAGATAAGTAAATGATTGAGGACTACCTGTCCTCAATCTCACCTTTACCACCTTTAACAGATTCTTTCAGCTATTTCCATTTTTCATTTTGAGAGCCGCTATCAGGCATTGCAGCTTCTTTTTGATGCATATTTGCAGAGAAACTTTAATTATCTGTGGGACCAAATTTGTGACTTCATAGATGCCCACAGGGAAATCCAATATTTTGAGAAGTAGAAGTTCAGATGGAAATCATCTACTACTTCTTAATTGCAGGAATTATCTTGTTTACTTTGCTTTTTGTGCTGGGGTTATACACTGTGGTACTTCCTGAGTGGAATATCAAACAGAAACTCTCACTGCTATAATATTTTATTTAGTTATTCTTCTTATTGCAGGGATAGTAGTAACAGGTAAGAGGCAAATGTGAAGACTTTATTGCTATCAGGCTGTTAGAAGCAGCAATGCTTCTCATCCCTTGGCCCCTACAATGTCAGCCATTGCCCATGTATACAACAAAACTAATTGCCTGGCTTGTCCTAAACAATTTGCTCATTTTAATAACACCAAAACTAGGGAGCTTCATGATGATCCTGAACTCACCATCCTGGGGTCCCCTTTGATAGCTTTGCCCCTAAACATCAAGAACTTGTCAGATATAACTGGAACCTGATATGGGAGCACCCCATACCAGTTAAAACTCCACCTGGGGGCCGGGCGCGGTGGCTCAAGCCTGTAATCCCAGCACTTTGGGAGGCCGAGACGGGCGGATCACAAGGTCAGGAGATCGACACCATCCTGGCTAACACGGTGAAACCCCGTGTTAGCCGGGCGTGGTGGTGGGTGCCTGTAGTCCCAGCTACTCGGGAGGCTGAAGCAGGAGAATGGCGTAAACCTGGGAGGCGGAGCTTGCAGTGAGCTGAGATCAGGCCACTGCACTCCAGCCTGGGCGACAGACTAAGACTCTTTCTCAAAAAACAAAAAACAAAAAACTCCACCTGGGAAGACATATCTAAGACTCACATCCTTGTGAATCTTAGACCAGACACACTTGATAGAATAGTAATAAACACCTCCCTCTACTTTAAAGCAGAGGAAAATGACTGTACCTGGGGTATCTCAAATATTGCAACATTACATTTACAATCTCTGAAAATGAGGTCTGGAGGGCAAAAAAGGAGAAAGCAAACCTAACACACAAGGTAAACTTCTGGAAAACCTTTAAAATCCTATCCATACCTCCTAACTGGAATTCCAAATTTGAGTGGAAGCCCCTGAATAACTCCTCTTACCACTATTATGTCACAATAACAAATAACACATGGTCCTTCTCAAACATGCCCCCTCAGGGAATCCTGGACCTCTGTACGATATTTGATACTAATAATGACCTATACATTTGTGGGTGGAAAGGAAATGTCTGGACTGAGAGCCACTGCAGGAAGAATCAGCTGAGACACTGGCCAGAACATATTACGTCCATAATCTTCCAAAACTCCATCTGTCAGAAGATCCTTCCCACCTAGTGTGTATACTCCTAAATAGCACCATAAATGACTATACTTTTTATGATGATCCTTATACCAAAGATGTTCCCATTAAAGGTATGGGAAACCTCTTTATGAGCCCTGGGCAAAGACAAGCTGCATCTATTACACATTATAACCTAGAACCCTCACTTCAAGGAACACTGCTTTATTTTCTTCTTGGTTCCTGGTTACACCTAATCCTTCCTAGTTACAGGATGGGAATATGCACTATAGCGGCAGTGGTCCCTGACCTATTATTTTTAAACTCCTCTAACATGGCAACATCATCTGGTGGAATTTCTAATCTAGGCTCCATTCTAGAAAGTGACCTATCTTGGGCACAGCAAACAAAGACGTCTATCATTTCTATGCCATTGTACAGAGATCTAACTGAGAGAGAACTGGGGAGGACACACACAATACAATCCTAAATTGAGAAGACCAGGGATGAGACATGCTAGAGCTACAGGCCATTTTTGATTGCCAACATTCCTCTCCTTGAGAAATCAGTGCTTCATAGCTCTATTATGATGAAGTGAGGGTGGAAGGCAATAGTAGGAGCCAGAGAGGCACAACAGCAATCCATAAACTCTCTCGCCTCAGTGGTAATGGAAAATAGAAGAGTCCTAGATGTCCTTACAGCTGAAGTAGGGGGCACTATTCACTCTTAAATAAAACATGTTGCTTTTGGATCAACACTTCTAGTCAAGTGGAAGAAAATTTATAGGTACTTAAGAATCAAATCAGAATCATTGCCATATTAAGAGAGAAGGAGTGTGCTCTAGTCTGAGTTGGCTATGATCCCTCCTTGGAGGATCTCAATCTTCTTTTTGAACATGATTATCTCCTTTACTGGGACTTTTTTTTTTTTTTTTAAATGTCTTGCATTAATGTTTGGAGCGTGTGTAGTCAATGCTATAACCCAAATTGTTTCTTCTTCCCTGAGGCTATTAAACTCCAAATGGTGGTGCAAATGGAACCCCACATGGACATGCATTGTTCCAAGGACCCTTGGACCAGCCCCAGGAAAATTCTAGCTTTTATTCCCCACACAATGCCCCTCTCCAGCAGGAAGTAGCTACAAAGACCATTGCCCAACTTCCCTAACAGCAGTGAGGGTCTCCACTTCTGAGGGGGAAAATGAAGGAGAAGAAAAGGAAGAATCAATTGGGTAAACACTAACACTAGTCATTGGAGAATCTTCCTGCCTGAAAAATCACAGGTACGTGCAAAAATAGAGCAGCCTGGGGTAAACTCAGGCTACACCTGCACAGAGATAAGCAGACAAGGCAGGCAAGGTTCAGCATGGAAACCTTTTTGTTCTTTGAGTGATTAGTGGGTTCTCAGGAAGAAGTTTCCTTTTCTTTTCAGGCATATACATGGAGAGGTCTATGGGAACTTGCACTGGGAGGAGAAGGACTTCCCTAAAACAAACCCACAATTATATAAACAAGAAAAGCTGTTCTTTGTGCTTACCTAAAGACATCTCACAACTGAATAAACAGGGAGTTGTGCAGATGGCTTTATAGATAAGAAAAGTTATTCAAACAGCTACAGAGGTGACAGGAGTTTCTTATAAAAGCTTTTGCACTCAACAGTAAAACTGCAACCCACTTGGAATCACCTCTGCACTGTGGAGAGCTTTCTACTTTTGCTTACTAAACTTTCACTCCAACCTCACCCTTTGCATCCATGCTTCTTAATTTTCTAAGTTGTGAAACAACAACCTAGGGTAACATGCTAAACAATGATACCAGTAACTGGTTTTAAATAAATAATGATAAAGGGGATAATTTTCTAAGAATTACTCAAGAACACTTAATATTACAGCTGTAATCCCAGCACTCTGGGAGACCAAGGTTGGCGAATCACTTGAGCCCAGAGGTTCAAGACCACCCTGGCCAATATGGTGAAACCCCATCTCTACTAAAAATACAGAAACTAGTTAGGCATGGTGGCAGGTGTGTGTAATCCAAGCTATTCAGGAGGCTGAGGTAGGAGAATCACTTGTACCTGGGAGGCAGAGGTTGCAGTGAGCCAAGATTGCTCCACTGCACTTCAGCCTGGGCAACAGAGTGAGACTCTGTCTCAGAATAATAATAATAATAATAATAATAACAACAACAACAACAACAACAACAATAATAATAATAATTCCACAACAACAACAACAATAATAATAATAATAATTCCACACAATAGTGAAGAACAAAATTGGATAACTCACACTTTCTGGCTTCAAAGTATGCAAAAAGCTATAGGAATCATATTGTTTTGCTTAGCATACTAAAGAATAGCCACACAGATGAATGGAATAGAGGAGAGACAGCTCAGACCTACACAAGTACAGTCAATTCATCTTTGACGTAGAAGCAAAGATAAAAAGAAAAAGATTCTGTTTTTAACAAATGATAGTGAAACAATCGTCCATTAGAAAAAAAAAACAAGACAGACTTTACATCTTTTACAGAATTAACTCAAAATGAATCATAGACCTAATTATAAACCCAATAACTATAAAACTTACTAAAAAAGACATAGGAGACTGGGAGCAGTAGCTCAGGCTTGTAATCACAGCATTTTGGGGAGGCTGAGGTGGGAGGATTGCTTGAGCACTGGAGTTCAAGACCAGCCTGGGCAACATGGTGAAACCCTATCTCTACAAAAAATACAAAAATTAGCCAGGTGTGTTGGTGCATGCTTGTAGCCCCAACCACCTGGAGGCTGAGGTGGGAGGATCATCTGAGCCCAGAAGATCAGGGCTGCAATGAACCATAGCTGTGCCTCTGCACTCAAGCCTGGGCAACAGAGTGAGGCCCTGTCTCAAAAAGAAAAAAAAAAAAAACTGACAAAGGAGAAAATCTAGGAGATCTTAGGTCTGCAATTAACTTTTATAAAACAGCAATACTGAGATATATTCAAACACAATTATATTTATTTGAAGTATACATACAATTCACCTATTTAAAGTTTTAAATTTAATAACTTTCAGTGCACTATATATAAATATTATAGTATAAACAATATATATTATTAACATAGTATATCAAAATTTATTAAATTACTAATTTAAACTGTAGTACACATATAAAACATAAATGTGCCATTGTAATACCTTTTTTTTTTTTTGAGACGGAGTCTTGCTCTGTCGCCCAGGCTGAAGTGCAGTGAGACCGTATTGACTCATGCAGCCTCCATCTCCTGGGTTCAAGCAATTCTCCTGCCTCAGCCTCCCGAGTAGCTGGGATTACAGGTGCCCATCAC
Organism: Macaca mulatta; assembly: GCF_049350105.2. Lineage (NCBI taxonomy): Eukaryota > Metazoa > Chordata > Mammalia > Primates > Cercopithecidae > Macaca > Macaca mulatta. The sequence continues at coordinate 4,379,835 of NC_133427.1, forward strand.
CACGCCCGGCAATTTATTTTATTTTATTTTTTTTTGAGACGGAGTCTTGCTCTGTCTCGCAGAGTGGAGTGCAGTGGCGCGATCTCCGCTCACTGCAAGCTCCGCCTCCTGAGTTCACGCCATTTTCCTGCCTCAGCCTCCAGAGTACCTGGGACTACATGCGCCCACCTGTAATTTTTTTTTTTCTTTTTTAGTAGAGAGGGAGTTTCAACAGGAAGGTCTCGATCTCCTGATCTCATAATTCGCCCTCCTCGGTCTCCCAAAGTGCTAGGATTACAGGCGTGAGCCACCGCGCCTAGCTCACGCCCGACTAATTTTTTAGTAGAGATAGGGTTTCACAGTGGTCAGGCTGGTCTCGAATTCCTGACCTCAGGTGATCTACCCGCCTCAGCCTCCCAAAGTGCTGGGATTACAGGAGTGAGCCACCGCACCCGGTCATTGTAATAACTTTTAAGTGTGCAATTCAGTGGCATTAATTACAGACATAATGTTGTATAACTGTCACCACTATCAATTTTCAAAACTTTTTCTATCACCCTAATCAGAAACTCTGTAACTAGTAAACAATAACTCTCTAATACCTTCTCCTCTCAGATCCTGGCAAATCTCTAATCTACTTTCTGTCTTTATTAATTTGCATATTCTAGATATTCTATGTAAGTGAGAATCAAATACTATTGCTCCTTTTGTCATGTGGCTCAGGCTGATCTCAAACTCACCAAGCACCTAAGCTTCCACAGTGCTGAGATTACTGTTATGAGCCACTTTGCCCCACCAAAAATTATTTTTACTATGCCTTTTGTTATTACCTTTTTTCAGCATGATTTTGTTTACCTAACCACATTATGCATTTTCATCATTTCAGTTTATCCCAGTAATATCTATAACAATGATTACCATTATTTCAGCTTCTTACATATCTCAATATTACATCGATAGGAAGAGACTTGGAACCACAGAGTAGTGAAAAAAGACAAATACAACATAGTAAAATATAGAGTGGGAATGATTGCTTAATAAAAGTCATTTGAGGTGCTATGAAAGTTTGTTCACTTACCTACCTAAGTATGTAACTTTACTTTTTTTAGCCTGTATGCATTCTAAGACAAAAGTTTATCTTTTTTCTTCCTAATTTGATACTCGTGTAATAATACACTAATTAACAAGCCAAACTAGTTGTTTGGATTTGAGTATTTCTAGAATAACTGAAAATAGGAAACTGATATATATATATATGTGTGTGTGTATAATATATATAACTTTTTTTAGGTACTCCTATTGCAGGATGTGAATTTCAGAAGTACTCGAAAGTAACCTAGAGTCAGGTTAGTCATTATGTCCTACTTATTGCTAATTTTCATATACAAATGAGAGGTGTCAGAATTCACAGCTTCTGAATATCAGAAGCTCATGTTTACCCTGGTCTATACAAAAAGGAAATAAGTGAGGCCAAAAACGTACTTTAACAGTTCTCCATAATACGAATCTCATAAATGAGCTGGAATAGACCCTGAGGTCTTCAAGCCTAGTTTCTCAAGATCATATTTTGTAAGCTGATGCTAGCAGTTTTGAATATCAGAATGATTGGCAAGGGCTGCTGACATTTTAGCAGGCAGGGCTCAGGGTGTTAGATGTCCTGTAATTCAGGGACAGTCACAGTAGAAAATACTTTTGTTAACATTTAAACCTACAAAATTGCTTTACACATAAACCCAAAAAAAGTATTCTTAGGCCGGTTGCAGTGGCTTGTGTCTGTAATCCTAGCACTTTGGGAGGCCAAAGCAGGCAGATCCCTCGAGCCCAGGAGTTTGAGCCCAACTTGGGCAACATGACAAAACCCCTTCTCAATTATTTAAAAAAAAATTAGCCTGGCATGGTGGGCCTGCCATGGGGGGTGGTGTGCAACTGCGGTCACAGCTACTGGGAGGCTGAGGTGAATCACCTGAGTGTGGGAGGTGGATGCTGCAGTGAGCCAAGATCCCACCACTGCACTCCAGCCTGGAAGAGGAAGTGAGATCCTGTCACAAAAACAAAAACAAACCAACCAACCAAAAGGATTTTTGAATAGTTTAAACATACAGGGGTTGTTGTTTTTTCCCCCCAAAAGGCAAATACTGTATAAATTTATATTGTTACCCATTTTAGAAATATTACCGTTTGCAACCCTGTTCATAATACAGTGAGTTGTGAATACATTCTGTTTGTATTTGCAGTCAAATTAGGCAACCACTTGTCTTGTGTATTTGTCAGTGTAGCAGTGGCAGTCATTTCCATGCTAAAATACACATATTATTATAAATATTCTTTTAATTCTATAACAGGCTTGTTAGGGGCCAGAGGGGTGTCATTGTGCATCACTTACTTCTTTGGGAGGCAAGGAGAGAGAAAAGGAAGGTCAAAAATGGACAAGGCCAATAAATTTATTTTATATCACGTATGAATTTACTTGAGAATGGTAAAGGTGTCGACACAAAACATGTTATGAACAAGGAAATCTAGTTGACAACTTTAACTTGCCAAGGCAGTAAAGCAACTTCACTCTGGGAACACTGAACAGAATATGTATGTTCCAATCCCTTTGAATGTTTTTAAAATCGGAAAAGCAGAAATATTTGTGATAACGTTTTGACAATGCAGGTATTGGAATTTCAGCACTAGGAAACCCTTTGAAGGATGGTGTAAAACCTGTATATTTAATCTGGTTTCACTGAGAGTTCAGACGGCAGAAGTGTTTGTAAAACTACGCATATGGCTATATATTAGTTAAAGCCAGGGATCTCGTTCTACGCTTTTTTTTCCCCCTATCTGTCCGCTGAATCTGGATTAGAGAGAGGACTGAGAATTTAGCCAAGAAAAGTAACTCCTTCTAGGGCAAAAGACTATTTCCCACCCACTGCAGCCGCCTGTAAGTTGTTACGAAGGTAGGACAACTTCGGTATAGTAGTTCCTTCAGGAGGCCGATCCCCCTCAACCCCAATTCTTTTGGGCAACCAAAAGAGTCTTTCACAATCCCATGGCTAGGCTGGCTTTGGGGACTCAGTATAGCATTGGTTAACCTATACTGAGTTGCAGAGCGCCCGGAAAAACATGGGACCTATGCCAGTGTGCATTAAGGGCCTAGGTCCCCCGGTAGGTGTGTTATCACCAGCGTCATTCAGTATATAATTGTTTCATTATTTCGTCAAAACAAGGGACCTATGCCAGTGTTCGTTAAGGGCCTAGGTCCCCCGGTAGGTGTGTTATCATCAGCGTCATTCAGTATATAATTGTTTCATTGTTTCCTCATCCTGTGATGCTAAAGCCGTATGCTCATAAAGCGCAGGCACACTGCTAGAAAAACTAGAGGGGTCTTGGGTTCCTAGCTGAACCCCAGCAGCGTAACCCAGTCAAGCCTGTCGAGCTTGTGGCTGGTCACACGTGCTGCGGAATCCACTCTACTTTCCGCAGGTGCAGTCAGGTCTATCCTGCAGAGGGACCGACTGCGGACCTGTTCTTTCACCTCCCTAACCTGAGGATTGTATTGAAACCATCGTGGATCGCTCACGTAAAATGGTCACTGCGCCTGACACTTGGGATCCCGTAACCCTGATCTGTCTTGGCTTCAGAGAGTTTTTTGACTAGTTCCAACTTCGCTGAAGTTTGTCAAAGGTAGGCGACGGCTAGCTAGAACGGAAAAATTTTACAAAACCTCCAATTCTCGAAAGTAAAAGGGAAGAGAGAGTGCTTAAGGAAGAAGGGAAGTTGAGGGTGGGTAACGAGGAGGGAAAGTGAGTTAGCGGTAGATTATCACTGTGTTTAAGATTTCCCCAAGGGGAAAAAGGCGAAAGACGCTTTCTTGTCAGATCCCTAGAATTCGAAGACACAGAGAGAGGGCGGGGATAGCAAAGATCTCGCGAATTTTGAGAGGTGTTGGGACTACTTAATCCCGCGATCTTATGACTAAACCAACGCGATTTAGGCAGAAGTAATGATAGCGATAAAGGGATTGGATGGTGGTGGTGGAGGGGTGGAGCCAACGAGGTCGCACGTGGTGCGTGCTGACGTATAGTGTGGGAGGGGCCATATTACCGCGTAGGCTAACCAGTGTACTTAACAGCTGAAGTTCCCTTGTGAGAGCTCAGCTACTCGGTCTCGCACTTACAGTGGACTATACGATTTTTCGCTTCTCTTCAGGGATGAGTCATGTGGGGGTGAAAAATGACCCTGAACTGGACCAGCAGGTGAGTCAAAGTAAGCCTCCTGAGGCTTTCTAAGGGGATCTTTTACTTGGCTTAACGGTTTGTGGCGCACTGCTAATTGATATTTCAGTTTCGCCTCTTGTGGGTTCGTGTGTTGTGTGACTGGGACTGTAGAGAAATGGGGAGAGAAACTGCATGAGACCATGATTAGACCACGTACGGAAGAGACCGGACGATGGCAGTAACGTTAATGGTTGTTTACGCGGGTATACCGGTGTAGTACTGGGCCGCACGCAATGGCGGCTTTTGTGTTTGCCTGAGCGGTAGCGTGGAGACGCGCATGTGCGACCACGGACCTGTTACAAAGGGCGGGAGAGGGAGGCGGTTCGCAAAAGGGGACCATTTTTATGTCTAGAGGTTAGGCCCTCACCAGGCTTCCCTGACGTATTCGCAAAAGTGTCGTTGTTAAGAACAAAGTGTATTTCAGGCCACCCAGTGTGTGTAGAGAGGAACGAGAGTATGGTCTTTGCTCGGGCAAATGGCGAGTCTTTGTATACGATTGTATGACTGGGCAGCGCTGTGGTGCTTCAGCGGAGGGACCAGGCCTGTGGAATTCTTGAAGAGGAGTGATGTAAAGCACAATGAAACAAGTACCTTATATCTTGTTTCTGGCGGGGTCCCCTAGCCACGGAATAACCGTTGCCTGGGTGCTGAGCGTGCCGAAACCGGGCTTCCGGTGTGGAAAGTTTTGTGACGCAGAAGTACCGGAAAGGGATGGTGGGAAGGGGAGGGAAGGATGGCTGCCGCGTGCTTTTCTCGACCCGTGTAGAAATAATGGAAATTGGACGCCAGCGGAAAGACACTTGGAGGGTTAGGGATCCAGCATTGCACTACACTCCTTTCTTAATTCAGTTAATTCAGTCACTGGATAGCTGCCTAGCCGAGAGCTGTGCGGTTTTTGTATAGTATTGTACCTTTACGTTAGCCGATACATGCAGAAGTCGTCCGGTAGAAAATTAACCCCGAATATTGATTAGCGGGACAGGTTATTTGTGGTTTACTTGTTACCGCTGATGGAATGTGGATACAGGTCTAACTCTGTCTCCATTAAGGACTGATCCTTTACTTCGGAAGTCTGGGCCATGAGGCAGAGAACATGTGGTCTGCGTGTTAGATCAGGTTCGTTTTCTGTGTCAGGAACCTACCGCGCTTTTGCATTTGGCACTCCAGTCGTTTGCAAGATTATCCCTGCATTTCTGCCCCCCAAAGTCTAGGGGAGAGAATGAATAAAAGAGCAATATATAGCCAAAAAATACTGCCCGAACTTTTTAGTTGTGATTAAAGGTTAGTGATGCTAAATGATTTTAAATTTTGCTGTCAGGTGTCGTTTGAGGGATTTAGCGGTCTGCGTTTGAAAGTTGTTTTTCCACTGACGACATACTGACGCCTTCTATTTACTGACAATGTGTTAAATAGACCACAGAAATAGAAAATTAAGAGCCTGGGCAATACGAATTTATGTTTCTATGTAATTGGCATCCGTTTAACTCTTGATAAACCGTGCTCTCTAGTTCACTAGAATTAAGTAGTAACCAAATTCAGACGGCAAAATTTTTAAGACACTGTCTTAATTGATGATTAATGTAATGTGATAGTATCTTGAGCTTCTAATATATATGTAAGCATGTTACGGCATAGAAAGTTTGTGCAAAGAGGTGACAAAGTTGCTCTTGGCATTGGTCTTAACCTGTTTTTTGAAAAAAATCTATTTTGACGTACGTGTTTTTTTTTCCCCACTGCTTCAGGGTAGTTCTAGGTAAGGTATTATGTTGAAGCCGTTCAAGTGAAATAATCTTTTTTCTACAGTTTAAAAATCCATCAGTATAAGGAGGCAGGAATTGGGATTGCATATGTCATTTTAGGAACGTTAAATACGAGATGTGTCGCTTTTTAACTTTGTAACCAAAGACCTCCGAGTTTGATGTTTAAAATGGGAGAAATAAGTGCTACTGTCTTCATCATAGAGTATCAAACATTAAATGACAGTTGTGTAAAGCCGCATAGTACTCAAAACATAGAGAAGTTGGTTTTTAACTTTCGATGTTTAGGAATTTATCTGCATTAAAAATAGTTTTACAGTCTTTAGGGCAAAGAGAAATTAAGGAATCTTCAAATGCTTCTAATGTCCTTTTATTTTTAGGGTTCGAATATCAAGAAAACCACTGTCATTGGGAACATTTTACTATTATGACTAGCTAAATTGGGTGTTTAAGTTACTGAGAAATTGGTGGTAAATTTTTTTAGTTAGGAAAGCTTTTACTATGGAAAATTGTTAAAGAAAATGTGTTTTGAGTTAATGAATTTGAACTCATTACTGTGAAACTGCTAGTATTCAGGTGATGCCATTTGCGTTTGTCATGGTTGGTAGACTTAGGCATCTTTAAAACCTAATGCCAGACCGACATGGCAGCTAAGTGTGTGGTACAGGATAAGATTGGAATCTAGGTTTCATTTGTCTTTTGTGATGTTATCTGTTCTTGTGTGTCAGCGTGTGAGCTATTGTTATCTCTTCTAGCTTGCTAATCTGGACCTGAACTCCTCTGAAAAACAGAGTGGAGGAGCAAGTACAGCGAGCAGTAAGTAAAAGTTTTTTTAAAAATGGAATATTTATCTGAGCTTAATGTTAATATCTTATTGGACTTGTTAATTTTGAATTTACTTTTTTTTGTCTTCAATTTGACTGTGTAAAAATATGAGATACTTTGGTATGTCTGGGTAATAGAATACACTGTTGTGTTATTTTTGAGTTAAAGCAATTTAAGAAAAATCTTAGTGGGTGGGATGCGGTGGCTCAGGCCTGTAATTGCAGCATTTTGGGAGGCCAAGGCTGGTGGATCGGTTGAGCCCAGTAGTTCGAGACCAGTTTGGGCAGCATGGCAAAACCTATCTCCACTGAAAATACAAAAAATTAGCCTGGCGTGGTGGTACCTTCGTGTAGTCCCAGCTACTCATATGGGAGAGTTTGCTTGACTCTGGGAGACTGGAGGCTTCAGTGAGCTGCGATCAGGTCACTGCACTCCAGCATGGGTGACAGAGACTTTGACTCAAAAAAAAAAAAAAACAAAGAACAAAAAACCCAGAAACCAAGGACCTTAATGTAATAGACATTATTTTTAGAAAAGCAGTGCCATTCATTTCTGGCCCAGCATGGGGTATAAGCCCATCCTTGTGAATTGACCTGCATTGTGTTAAACCTAATAAAGTAAACCTGTGTATTTATGTGCTGCATCTACTGCTGTTGCTCTTGAAGAACCTAATATTCAGTGATAAAACCAAGCTCATCTGATTTTAAGGTGATAGGTTATATTTCTTTGAAAGAAAATTAGTTACAAATACTTTTTGAAACACTTGGTCTCATTTCTTTTTGGAAGTTTGTGTGGTTAGTATTTGGATAGGAGGGTAAGGTTGGTGATTGTTTGGTAGTATTCCTGGTTTGAGTCCATGTTTCTTCCTGTTGTTCAACAAGGAAAGCAGTTGGTATGCTCTGAAAAAACAAAACGAAACACTTTAAGTTTTATTAATTTATTTAGACTTTGTCATTATATGAACATTATAGAGATTTAACTGGTAGAGACAGTTTTGGATATTTAGTTAAATCTAAAAGTAGGAGATTTAGTTCAAATTTGGATTTTTTGGATTTTTGAGTAGGAAAATCAGGTGGTCAGTTAAGTAGACTTCCATCTGCTTGATAAGTTATTTTACTTCTTAATCATAGACTGGGCTGTTAATTTCACTTAAAACCCTTAATTTGTTTTCCAGATCATTTTCACTTTCCAACTTTTCATGTGTTTTTATGGTATCACTTTACCAGTACAGATTTTGTTTTTTCTTTTTTTTTTTTTTTGAGACATAGTCTCGCTCTGTGCCCAGGCTGGAGTGCAGTGGTGTGATCTCCGCTGTCTGCAAGCTATGCCTTCCCAGTTCACGCTATTCTCCTGCCTCAGCCTCCTCAGTAGCTGGGAATACAGGCACCCGCCACCATGCCTGGCTAAGTTTTTGTATTTAGTAGGGATGGGGTTTCATCGGGTTATCCAGGATGGTCCCGATTTCCTGACTTCTTGATCTGGCCACTTTGGCCTCCCAAAGTGCTGGGATTACAGGTGTGAGCCACTGTGCCCAGCCCAGTACAGATTTTTAAAAAGCCTTTTACAGGGTAATTTAGTATAGTCCATAGTCTTTTTTTTCCTAGTAGGCTGTTATATTGGAGTAATGATCATGTTTAATGATCAGTGTTGATTCATGTAGCAGTTACTGGAAATAGAGCCTTTTAAAACATGATTGTTAAATAACAGCCATTAGCTACTGAAATATATGTGGTTTGCAGTGTATTTTAGAGTAACCTTTTTTTCGCCTTATCTTGCAAAGTAGTTTATTGTAGGTTTTAAAAGTTTGTTTTCCAGGACCTATTTTTTAATAGACATTTTCTAAAAAAGCAGTATCTTGGTGATGTCATGGGCTTCTAATTTTACATTTTCTCTTTTAGAAGGGCGCTATATACCTCCTCACTTAAGGAACAGAGAAGCATCTAAAGGTACGTCTTTAAGGCAACTTTGTAGACCTAACCTTTAGCAGGTAATCAAAGCCTAGGGAAAAAAGTAACTTTAGTAAGTCTATAAACGTTTTTTGTCCCCTCCTGTGCCTCTTTTGGACTGTCTTTAAGAAGTAACATTTTCTGTTTTTGGAAAAGTTCATGTAATGTTGAATGATGGATAGTTCTTGCTTCCTTTGGCAAATTGAGCCCAAAAAATCTGGGTTTTATATAGGTTAACTATAGTGCTTTATCTGTTTGTGAACATTTATGTTTTGAAATTTGAAACCAGTGTATTTGTGGGAATGCCTTATGTAATATAAACTGTATAGTGATAAGGTCCTGCTTGATGCCATCTTGAAAAGTTGGCACAGTGAAAATGGGTGTTTTTTTTTTTTCAAACTAGTTAACAGTTCGTTGTTAAGATTACCACTTTTGGCCACATCCAGTAAGTAAGTTGGTGAGATTGTCTGGTTTCAGCCTAAATAACTTCATTTGAAAGGTGTTGTGTGAAATACATTAAAACACCTAGGATTGTTTACTGTTAAATTTGTAATTCAGAAAAGTTTAATTGGGGTGATGTTTTGAGTGCTGCGTATACATCAAAAAAATTCTAGGAGAAGAAAAGGTCAGGAAAAGTATTTAAAACCAAAAGGAAAGAAGATAATAAAGGGGTGTGGAGTGGGTTTGTACTTCTATGTTTAGTCTGTAGCCTCTGTATAAGTCTGTTTATCAGAAGACCAATTAGCTGTTGATTGTATTCTTTTTTCAGAGTAACTGCAGAATTTTCTTTTATCACAGGTATTCTTAGTATTGTATCTGGCTGGAATTGCATCCAAGGTTTATTAAGTGCCTTAAGGAGAGTTAGCAATATTTTAGTATTTGGGGGGATGGAAGAGACCTTAAACGTCTAAATTCCTAAATCTGGGAAGTACAGTCGATTTAGTACAATAGATCTAGATTTCGGAAGTACAATTCATTTGTCTAATACTGGAGATTTAAAAGCAGGGGAAAATAACTTTATTAACTTGCAACTTTAAGCATTTATTGAAATGTTTGAGTTTAGGTAATCCCTCAGCTTAAGCAAGTGTGTGGTTGTGGAGCAAGTTTACTTTTGTAATTTTTCTTTTTATCAGTTTGTAGACCTGGAAAAGTAGGCAACATAGAGGGTTTTTTGTTTTTGTTTTTGTTTTTTAAATCAAGTATGCTTTATTCTCACTGAGCATATTAAGACTACACAATTGCTTTTGGACGCTTAGAATTTGAGGCTATCTTAGAGGTCTGGTGGAGCAAAGTAGACAGCATGGAAATTCCTTGTTTTGTATTGACTGTTTCCATGTAGTTGATCTGTTTCTTTTTGATGTTACTAGACAAAGCTAGATTGAAAAAAAATGCATTCAGATGCTCAGCTAACTAGTCCTGTTTATACTGATGTTGATAGGTAGCAAGTTGCCTTCTCCAGGTTCTTCATTGATGAGTCCTTGTTTACCATGATGCTTGCTACATACAGTTGCTACATACTACTACATATGAGTAGTTTTTGGTCATAAAGTGCATAGAGTTGGAGTTTTTTTTGAGATGGAGTCTTGTTGTGTCATCCAGGCTGGAGTACAGTGGTGCGATCTCAGCTCACTGCAAGCTCCACCTTCCCGGGTTCATGCCATTCGCCTGCCTCAGCCTCCTGAGAAGCTAGGATTACAGGTGCCCGCCACCACGCCTGCCTAATTTTTTTGTATTTTTAGTAGAGACAGGGTTTCACTGTGTTAGCCATGATGGCCTCGATCTTCTGACCTCATGATCCGCTTGCCTTATCCTCTGAAAGTGCTGGGATTACAGGTGTGAGCCATGTCTGTCTGAATACATCTGACATATTTCTTCTGATTATGTAGATCTCTTCTCTTAGTTCAAGCTTTTCTTTAGGTAACCCACAGTCTCTGAGGTAATGTTTTGTTTAGCTGGGCCTTCCCAAAATGTGTATTATATATAGCATATGTTAAGTGTTTAGGTTTAACACCTTTTGTATTATTCAGAATAAAAATTCTGCTTATGGAACCTGTTGACCTTTGGTCCCATAAGATAAAGGAAGACTACATGTGAAGGACTTCATATTTGGAAAGATGCAAATTATGTAAAAGTCTTGTCACTTTCTAATTTTTGCTTTTTTATTGAAGGCTTCCATGATAAAGACAGTTCAGGTTGGAGTTGCAGCAAAGATAAGGATGCATATAGCAGTTTTGGGTCTCGAGATTCTAGAGGAAAGTCTGGTTATTTCAGTGAACGTGGAAGTGGATCAAGGGGAAGGTAAATCTCAGCTTGTATGTGTGTACAGTAGCAATTTAAGAATCTGAATTTGGTAAGTTCTCATTCTTCTTACTTTGAATGGTCAAGCATGTTTTTGACAGACTACTAACGGATTTAAAGCAGAATGTTGGTTTACTCATTGTTTTGTTAGCAGTAAGAGGTCTTTGCTAAAATTAATTTATTAAATTAGATGAATATGGTATTTGATACAGTGAAATCTGTTTCAACTTAAATGATACAGGTAGTGACAGCTTTAAACACTTCATTTTTGATGTATGTTATAAGTCTATCTTAAAAACCTAATAGCTATATTTAATCTTGTCTTCTGTTTTTCACAAATAGGAATAAAACTCTAAAAATACTCTCTTCTCACATGTCTACTTCTATATAAAGGAAAAACTCAAGTGTTATTCCTGCTTTCCTACCAGTAAATATATTTAGATGATACTATTTTAAATGAAGATGTAAAATATGTACTAGTTATAAGTATCTAAAAACCTGATTCTTAGCATGTGAGATTAAAGCTGTGAATTTTATAAAAATTTTTATAATTTTCTTAAAAACGAAGACATAAATTATACATCAATACTAGTTAGTTAGGGTCCTTACTTCACATGAGAAACAAATACTGAATTGCTGGTATCTTTGAAGGATGGTTTTGCTCAGTTACTGAGCAAATGTACTGATACCCGAGTACATTTCTAGAGAGATGATAATCTAACATTGGCTAAATCATGTACTTTCGATTGCTTGTGCCATTCAGATTTGATGATCGTGGACGGAGTGACTATGATGGTATTGGCAGTCGTGACAGAACTGGCTTTGGCAGATTTGAACGGAGTGGACACAGTCGGTGGTGTGACAAGTCAGATGAAGATGATTGGTCAAAACCACTTCCACCAAGTGAACGCTTGGAGCAGTAAGTTTTTGAAATGTATGTTAATTGTTATGAAGTTTATTGCTTAATATAACATATATGTAATAATTGTTTGATTTCAGAGAACTGTTTTCTGGAGGAAACACAGGGATTAACTTTGAGAAATACGATGATATACCAGTAGAGGCAACTGGCAGTAACTGTCCTCCACATATTGAAAATGTAAGTGTTTTGTTTGACTTTTAAAGTTATTAATGCAGACCCATTGGATTATGAAGAAAATTAATGTCATTATTAAGAATAATCCTGGAATTAAAAGCATCCAATTTTTTTTTTTTTTTTTTTTTTGAGACAGTCTTGCTGTGTCTCGCAGGCTGGAGTGCAGTGGCATGATCTCAGCTTGCTGCATCTTCCACTTTCTGGGTTCAAGCCATTCTCCCACCTCAACCTGTTAAGTAGCTGGCACTATAGGCGCGCACTAACACACCCAGCCCATTTTTGTACTTCTAGTAGAGACGGTTTCACCATGTTGGCCAGGCTGGCCTCAAATTCCTGATCTCAAGTGATCTTCATGCCTTTAGCCTCTCAAAGTCCTGGGACCACAGGCATCCGCCACCGTGCCCGGCCTCCAAAAACTTCTTTCAGTGTAGAACAAACCCAGGCATTTTCTTAAAAAATGCCATGAATCTTTTACTGAAATCATAGCATCTGTAAAACAAATCAGACAGTTGGTTACTTCCATTAATATGTTAGTATAAAACAGAAATTGCAACAGATACGGTGTTTTATGCCTGCTATGTTTATTTCTGTATTTAGTTGTATTTGATTAACCTGGTTGAATTTCTTTGCAGTTTAGCGATATTGACATGGGAGAAATTATCATGGGGAACATTGAACTTACTCGCTATACTCGTCCTACTCCAGTGCAAAAACATGCCATTCCTATTATTAAGGGAAAAAGAGACTTAATGGCTTGTGCCCAAACAGGTAAGCTTGCTTGATACAAAGTAAAAGTTAAGAATACCTGATTGGACTTACTTTAAAAGTAGTATGTTCTGAAGGGATGTCTGAATCCTGTGTTTAGCATTTGAGATAGGTAAAGATTAGCTAGGGATGTGTCTTTTTGTCTCTACCTTTGGATCCTTGGGATGAAACTAGTGTTTTCATTTGGATATCTTGAGGAAGCTTATGGCAAATTCTTATTTAAGAAATAGAATTGCATATTTTGCAGTTAACTCCACAGGAGTTAGCAAACTGCATCCTTCAGGTCGAACCTAGCACTTACTTATTTTTCAATAGCTGTATTCAAATATAGCCATACCCATTTGCTGTAGAGATTAGCCAGAGATGTGGCACAGAGACTGGCCTGCAAGAGCCATTGTAACTCCTTACAGAAAGTTTACTGGCCCCTGCTTTACATTGCAATAGTATATAGTGATTACAAAGAAATGTTGAACTGAAAGTTGATGCCACTTTTCAGAAAAAATGTTTGTGTTTTGTTCAAATTAAAATGCATTGTTTAAAGATAAAGCACGGTAGTCACTTTACAATCTTAGGTTTGCCATATAAATTTACTGTAACTTCCTAGAAAATTGGAAATAAAGTAAGAAAAAATTTCTTACATTCCAAGGGCATTTAGAACACTTTGTTGTCTATTAATATTCAGAAATGATAAGTCATTGTTTTGTTTTCAGGATCTGGGAAAACTGCAGCATTTCTTTTACCTATACTGAGTCAGATATATACAGATGGTCCTGGAGAAGCTTTGAAGGCTGTAAAGGTAAAGGTCTTGTTATAAAATAAGACATTTTTGTTTTATAAAGCTTTGTAAAGCGCTGTTGACTTCTCTAACCAATGCCAGGTATACCTTATTTTCATTTTTTTTACCCCGTTCACCCACTGAAAATAAGTTTATAGATGTAATCTGTAAATTATAAAGAGAGAGTGAATTTTTACAAATAAAGTTTTGGGTTTTAAAATTTAAAATTGTATTTATTTTTTAGGAAAATGGAAGGTATGGGCGCCGCAAACAATACCCAATATCCTTGGTTTTAGCCCCAACAAGAGAATTGGCTGTACAGATCTATGAGGAAGCTAGAAAAGTAAAATACTCATTTTACTGATTACTGCTTTTCTCATTTATCAAATGATGTTTTTATAGCCACTGACATGTTCTTTGCTTATAGTTTTCCTACCGATCTAGAGTTCGTCCTTGTGTAGTTTATGGTGGTGCTGATATTGGTCAGCAGATTCGGGACTTAGAACGTGGATGCCACTTGTTAGTAGCCACTCCAGGACGTCTAGTGGATATGATGGAAAGAGGAAAGATTGGATTAGACTTCTGCAAGTATGTCAGTTTTCATATTTCATTTTATACAAAATGTATATTATATATACATAAATATATAATATGAAATATTTCATTTTATACAAAAATATTTCATTGTATTTAAAGTTGATTACTCTTGTATTTTACTAGTACTGCTTTAATAATTTAATTTTCTATATAGTTTTGAAAATTGCAGTTAATGTTTTTGTTAAAGAGTAAGTGAAATTTTAATTGAGGCTGAGCTTCATTTTAACAGTCAGCCTGGGTAATTTGGTTGTCACCTTGAGCTTTTTATCTCATGATTTTGTGTGTGTGTGTGTGTGTGTGTGTATGTATATATGCATTTGTTGAGTGTGTCAAATTGTGACACTGTGATATTTACTATTTGAGTGACTACATGAGTGTAATTAATTATACAACTATATATAGTAATTAGTTTCTCAGATCTAATGATCCAGTATCAACTGAGGGATTTTCTAATAGGTACTTAGTGTTGGATGAAGCTGATAGGATGCTGGATATGGGATTTGAACCTCAGATACGTCGTATAGTTGAACAAGATACTATGCCACCAAAGGGCGTTCGTCACACCATGATGTTTAGTGCTACTTTTCCTAAGGAAATACAGGTACTATTTGATGTTTGAACTTTTATTCAGAACATTTGTGTTTATTCATTATATTCAGATAATTTATGTATTAAAATAGGTAATTGAGTATTTTTCTCACATTTCAGATGCTTGCTCGTGACTTTTTGGATGAATATATCTTTTTGGCTGTAGGCAGAGTAGGCTCTACCTCTGAGAACATCACACAGAAAGTAGTTTGGGTGGAAGACTTAGATAAACGGTCATTTTTGCTGGACCTATTAGGTGCAACAGGTAAAATTATGAATAAGAATAGTCAGTTACATGTGAAGAGAATCTCTTTACGTATTTTCTGGCTTTTCCTCCTGTCTTTCTCCTCTTTCTAAACATGGATAAAACAATGCTTACATTAAGTGGCTCTGTTTGCATGCTTCCAAGATTTATTCTAGCACGAGGACTAGAATTAAGCCAGTTAATAATTTAGATTAAGTAGTGATGCTAATTCTCTATGAGTAAACAAAGCCTTACAATTTTTCAGGGAGGGATTCGCTGACTTTAGTGTTTGTGGAGACCAAAAAGGGAGCAGATTCCCTGGAGGATTTCTTATACCATGAAGGATACGCTTGTACCAGTATTCATGGAGACCGGTCACAGAGAGATCGAGAGGAGGCCCTTCACCAGTTTCGCTCAGGGAAAAGCCCAATTCTAGTGGCTACAGCTGTATGTATATTTTATTTTCTAATTAATCATGTGTGTATAGTGCTTGTTTTGTTTTTTTTTTTAAATAAAAGTTATTTTTCAGGTGGCAGCACGAGGACTAGACATTTCAAATGTGAGACATGTTATCAATTTTGATTTGCCAAGTGATATTGAAGAATATGTTCATCGTATTGGCCGTACAGGACGTGTAGGAAACCTGGGTAAGGAGTTTGTTAAAGACAGTTTCTTTTTTTTTTTTTTTTTTGGGGACGGAGTCTCGTTCTGTCACTCAGACTGGAGTGCAGTGGTGATCTCGGCTCACTGCAACCTCCACCTCCCAGGTTCATGCCTTTCTCCTGCCTCAGCCTCCAGAGTAGCTGGGACTACAGGCGCCCGCCACCACGCCCAGCTAGTTTTTTGTATCTTTAGTAGAGATGGGGTTTCACCGTGTTAGCCAGGATAGTCTCGATCTCCTGACCTCGTAATCTGCCTGCCTTGGCCTCCCAAAGTGCTGGGATTACAGGCGTGAGCCACCGCGCCCAGCCGACGGTTTCATTTTTTTAATTATGATGCATATAGCCGAGATTTGACACAGAATCTTAAAAATAGAACCTTTATTTCTGAGGAAAAATTTTATATTAATCAGCCAAGTAAAAGTTTTTCTTCCACTCTCTTTGATGTGGTTATATTACAAATTACAATATCATATTTTAGTTTCTTACTATAATTTATGTAGGTATATAAGAATACCCCACTATTTTATGGAAACTTCATGAGCTTTTTTTGAACACTTTAGGCCTTGCCACCTCATTCTTTAATGAAAAAAATATGAATATTACAAAGGATTTGTTGGATCTTCTTGTAGAAGCTAAACAAGAAGTGCCTTCTTGGTTGGAAAATATGGCTTATGAACACCACTACAAGGGTGGCAATCGTGGACGATCTAAAAGGTACATGCTGTTTTGAGCCTTCACTCTTGTTACTACTTACTAGGGGCAAGAAGCTTTCAGAGTTAAAAGTATTAAACAGTTACTTTTAACAATAATACATAAACATTTTGGGCAAGGGATGATTATTAGAAAGGGTGACAAGGAATTAAGTGTCAGTTCCTCACTGCTGAGTCCTTTAGAAACACTGTTAGAACACGTTGGGACGTTAATGGGATGGTTCCCATTGGAACATAATGAAATTGAACTGAAAAATCAAATTGGGAATTGCAAAGTTTAAGCAGGAATTTTCAATTTAATTGAACTTTATACTAACACTGCCATGCCATATTTTTGCTTACAATAATAGATTCAGTGGAGGATTTGGTGCCAGAGACTATCGACAGAGTAGTGGTTCCAGCAGTTCTGGCTTTAGTAGTAGTCGTGGAAGCAGCAGCCGCAGTGGTGGAGGTGGTTACGGCAACAGCAGAGGATTTGGTGGAGGTAATTAATGTTAATTTTTCTTTTAGGAAGGGCTTTTTGTTTTTCTCCTTTTTTTTTTTTGAGATGGAGTGCCACACTGTCATTCAAGCTGGAGTGCAGTGACCTGATCTCAGCTCACTGAAAGTGACTGTCCTGCCTCAGCTTCCTAAGTAGCTGGGATTACAGTTGCATGGCAACATGCCCAGCTAATTTTTTTCTATTTTTAGTAGAGATGGGGTTTCACCATGTTGGCCAGGCTGGTCTCTACCTCCTGACCTCATGATCCGCCCACCTTGGCCTCCCAATGTGCTGGGATTACAGGCTTGAGCCACTGTGCCTGGCCTGGGCTCTTTGTTTTTCTTATGAGTTCTCTTTTTCAAAGAGTAATTTATTGGGGAAATTTGATTTCTGAGGGACACAAAAATCCAACACTAGATTTCTTTTACTGGTTTTATGTTGAAGTACTTGAGAAAAAAAGGTATTAATGGATGACTTAATTTCTTTCTAAACATTTTTCTTGATAGGTGGCTATGGAGGCTTCTACACTAGTGATGGATATGGAGGAAATTATAACTCCCAGGGGGTTGACTGGTGGGGCAACTGAATCTGCTTTGCAGCAAAGTCACCCTTACAAACAAGCTAATATGGAAACCACATGTAACTTAGCCAGACTGTATCGTGTAGCTTCAAGAACTTGCAGTACATTACCAGCTATGATTCTCCTGATAATTCAAGGGAGCTCAAAGTCACAAGAAGAAAAATGAAAGGAATAAACAGCAGCCCTATTAAGAAATTGGTTTGAAGATGTGATTGCTATAGTTTGGATTTAACTCTTCCCCTCCTGCTTTATTCCCACCCCAAACTGCATTTATAATTTTGTGACTGAGGATCGTTCGTTTGTTAACGTACTGTGACTTTAACTTTAGACAACTTATTACTTTGATGTCCTTTTGGCTCAGTAATGCTCACGATACCAATTGTTTTGACAAAAATAAATTTACTAAACTTGGCCTAAAATCAAACCTTGGCACACAGGTATGATACAACTTTAACAGGAATCATCAATTCATCCATAAATATAAAAAGGAAAAAAAACTTCAGGCAGTAGCCTGCGTTAGGACTGTTGGATTTTTGCAGACTTGGGGGTTGGGAGAACATCTTAAAGCATTAAAGCATAGTTTTTTATATGGCCAACCTGTACTAAAGTTCTGACTTGCTCACTCTATCCTGGATAGGCACTTAGAAACTTACACTCTTTAAGCCATTCCAGTCATGACGAGGTGGAATGTATCAATATACCCATTAATATTTTTGAAAGAGCTCTTTTAGGTTAATTCAAGTAAATACAGCAATTTCTCATTTAATGTTTAGGGAGTTTATTCTAAGCTAGGCAACTGTGGGCATACTATCACAGGAAAGATTTAAAGCTTTGATACAATGGGGGAGATTTCATAGTTTTTTTAATGCCTGCTATAAAAATTTGAAATGTTAGAATGGCTGACCATGGCAGTGACCAGGCCTCACTATAGGCCTGGTTGGATTCTGGTCTTTTATGCATGCTAGTGTTGATGTTTTTTGGTCAAGAAGGGTTTAAACAGGAAGGATTATGCAGCAGGCTTTAATTTAATGTAGAGTCATATTGCGCTGTTAAAGCTGCATTGAAATGTTAAAATGGCTTACACTTGTAGACTTTGTAAAGCTGAGACTAACAAATTCTTGATATCACACAGATTGCAAATATGTACTAAACTGCACAAGGTGTGTATGCTCTATGTGCAGTTTTAGTGTATTTTAGTTGCATAGGTTTCCATGGTATTTATAGTCTCTTGTGCTAAATTTGGCCAAAGATGATTGTCCACCACTAAAAATGCCTCTCCCACTTGGAATTCTGTACTGATTTTGTGGCCAGAATGCAATGATCTTTAAAAACATCTTTTCAGTGGCATAAGAAGTTGGCAAAAATTTCTTAAAGTGCAATAGATTTTCAAGTGTATTGTGCCTTGTTCTAAAACTTACAAGTAGGTGCACTTGACAGTATTGAGGTCATTTGTTAAGGTGCTATTTCAATTAGTATAGGTTTAGACTCTTGTACATTTCTCCCGTAACTTTTTACAAAGTACTTATTTTATTGCACATTCAGAGAATTTTATATATATATGTCTTGTGTGCGTGTCCTCGACCTTCCAGTCTTATTTTGTTTCTTGGAGATTGTTGAATGCAGCCAGTGAAGCAGTAGATTCTAAAATTTTATTGGGGACCATGGAATGGTAGTTGAGAAGAAAACTATTTGCACACAACAGATTTTAGATACTTTTTGCTGCTAGTTGTGTAATATTTATTGAAAATTTTGACAAATATTTATTTTTGTAAGCCTAAAAATGATTCTTTGAAAGTTTAAAGAAACTTGACCAAAAGACAGTACAAAAACACACTGGCACTTGAATGTTGAATGTCACCGTATGTGAAATAATATATTTCGGGGTAGTGTGAGCTTTTAATGTTAAGTCCTATTAAACTTGAGTCAAATTAAGCAGACCTGGCATTGGCAATGTAGCTGTAATTTTCTGACAAAATTTAAGACAAAATTGTCAACTTGAAACTAAAACATGCCAAGGTTTTGATATACTTGTCTTAAGATATTAATGAAACACTTCTGAATGCTGATAGGAAGTGTCCACATCCACAACAGTTTTCTGAGTTTTGTTATGTGTTTTGTTTTGTTTTGTTTGATCTTCGGTGATTGTCTGGCATATTTACAGTCCTCAAACATGTGGTTATTTTTTCAGTGACTTACATTCAGTTTTATCAGCCAGCAGTATTTTCAGTAAAGAATGGAATTGCTGAATGTAACCGTTGAACCTCGAGTCACTGTAAAATTTTAGTAATTGCTTATTGTATTAGTTTTAGATGCTGGCACTGCATGTGCTCTGTTTATTCTGATTTTACTAAAATAAAAAGTTCAAAAATCTTTTTTGCTGTCACTTGTAGCTTAATGTTGAGTTGAAGATGAATTTGTGCTCCTAACCTGAAGATTGGAAATCTGATTTCTTGACTACCAAAGCTGTTTGCAAAATACATCCTGAGGCTGGAAGTACTTTGCCTTACATGTTTGAATAAATGATGAAGGTGGTAGAAGGTTGGAGTACAGAGGCAGGATTTTATTCTGACTGATGGAAAACTAAAAGGTCTGTACACGCAGCATGTATTGCATTTTGGTCTAAGCAACTTAATATGAGTGTGATGGTGGTTTTAAGCATTTTTGATGTGAAAGATGGCTGAAGTAAGAATGAATTGGGTAAAAAGTCAGTTGCCCAACAAATTACTATTTGATTGTAAGTAGTTGTCTACTGAAGGTCAAGAGTTAATTGGAGTAGGTTAATGATAGCTGAGAATCACATACACACCTTTTGTCCAACTTCTTTTTTCTGGTGGCTGACAGTCCCATCAACACATTGCAGCAGTTAGTGCCAGTTAACAAACATAGGCAAAATGATCTAATGTTGCACGTTTGATATAGGTCTTTTCAGGGAAGTCAAGAACCTCAGTGTCCCTTTGTGTCCCCTTTTGGCAACCAGCCTCAAACTGCAAAGGGTAAGCACTGTTCTTTTAACAGCATACATAAGATTTAGTCTGATAAACTTGGTGTAAATGAAATCTACAGCTTATTTTGTTGTTACTTCTTGCACTTGTGGTGTTTGTGAGATGAAATTACATTGTTACTTAGGATTCGAATTGTAACATGCTGATTGCTGTGTGGAATCCTGTTGTGTAAATAGCACCTAATTTCTGGTTTGTAGCAGCAGCAACAAACTTTTTTTTTTAAGATGGAGTCTTACTCTGTGCCCCAGGCTGGAGTGCATCGGCATGATCTCAGCTCACTGCAAGCTCCACCTCCCAGGTTCACGCCTTTCTCCTGCCTCTGCCTCCCGAGTAGCTGGGACGACAGGCGCCCGCCACAGCGACCGGCTAATGGCTAATTTTTTGTATTTTTGGTAGAGACGGTGTTTCACCGTCCAGGGTGGTCTTGATCTTCCGACCTCGTGATCGCCTGCCTTGGACTCCCAAAGTGCAGGGATTACAAGCGTGAGCCACCATGCCCAGCGGCAACAAACTTCTCGTGATTTTGGTAAATGCCAGTGCTCCTGTCTGTCCTACATGTTTTCAGTAGATACTACTGGTTTTCAGAAGTTGTTAACGCCATTTTGCACTTTGTCTCAGTTCATTTCTGGTTGCTCTACATTCTCACCATTACTTGGTTTCTTGCACACCTTATATATTTAAGTAGGTATGTTATTATCTTAACTTTTAAATTGTATTTATCATCGTGATGACTAACGATTAACACTTGAGCTGTGTTGAGGTTCATGCAGTTAAAAAGAATTTGTCCTTATCAATTACAGGCATACTTAGTAAATGATCTGATTTTTGGGAACTGCAATCTCTGGATAAAAGATACAATGTAGGTAAAATTGGATTTGCAATTATCAAGTTGTTCAGGTTGGTTGATGGTAGCACAGTTTAGTGAACAATTTACATTGATGTTTGAAGATTAGTAAATAATATTTGTAGAACACATACTATGGAAATTCTGCAGTGAATCAGCCAAATAGTGACCAAATTATGGTAACTCTTTCTACCAATGGAAATGGTTTCCCATTTCCTTCCCTCCTGCTCAGGCCATTTTTAGGTGTGATTTTGCACTAAATCGTTGTATATGTCTTTTCTGGAACCTAGGGCTGAGAAATTGAGTGTGCGTGTGTTTGCACCCAAGTATGTGTATTTGTCCTTTGAAGACCACAGTAGTCTAATGCCCATTTTTAGAAGTATGAGTTCTTTAGATTCAGAGAATAATTGATCAGTTAGGAACTGCGGTCCATGGCAGGAAGTAGAGCTGGAATGATCTCGTTTCTATTGGACAAATGAAATGGGTACATCTCTACAGCAGTCGGGAGAAAAGTTAAATCTGTCCTGCAAGAAAATGTGAACTTGAAATGGTGTTGATGTGTGCTATGTAGCAGTTCTCTATATGAAAAATGAGCTCTTTTAGAACTTCAAAGACAATCATTGAATATGTTTACAGAGATGAGCGTATTCAAAATGATGCTTTTATTTAATAGTTGCAACGGGGGATGAGTAGATTTCTATAATGAGATACTATGTATTTGAAATAGGAAAAGTTCCTGTATCCCCCTCACAGGGTGTGTGACTGGGGAGTGGCTCAGTTCTTAAGTGTCCTGCAGCTCCACATCTTAGGGGGAGCCTGCAGACAGCAGATCTTGGGGAGTGTGGGCTGTGACCCATTGTGTACAGCTCTTGAAGCCCAGTGGGCGTGTGTTACAGTGTGTTCTCTAGGTTTTGCCATCTGCAGGCAGCTTGTGCTAATCAGCTCAGACCATTTACCTTATTGCAAGGACAGAGGACTTTCTGTGTCCTGGATTCTTGCCCTAGTGTACCGGAAAAATCCAATCACATGTGGGCTTGGAGAATGAATGCAAGGTTTTATTGAGTGGTGGAGGTAGCTCTCAGTTAAGTGGATAGGGAGCCAGAAAGGGGATGGAGTGGAAACATGGTCTCTCCTGGAGTCAGGCGGCTCAGTGCCTGGGCTCTCCTTTGACCCCTATCTACCGAATTTACCTCAGTGTCCATGTCATTCCACTGTCAGTGGCTTGTTGCCATCTGTGTTCTGCCAGTGTATTCCTCTTGATGTCCAGCTGTTTTTGTGTGTGCCCAGTATGGTCTTGGGGGTTTTTATAGGCACAGGATGGGGGTGCCCGCAGTGGGAGGCCAGGATGGTCTTGGAAAAATGCAACATTTGGGTGTGAAAACAGGAGTGCCTGTCTTCACCCAGGGCTGTGGGCATGAGGGTGGAGCCCTCACCAGGGACCCTGCCCCTCTCTACCCAGCACTTCTCTGCCCTTTTCTGGTATCATTTCACCCGTCTGAAGAGGTGCATCTAACTGCCATTAAAATATGGAGACAACCAGTCTTAGCTGCTTCCTGCTGATGGGGCATTATTTTTGGGAAAAGAGCAGTCATTTCTTCCCAGACATGGGTCTAAGGCTTCACATTGTCTGAGGCTCTGGTTGCCTGTCTATTTGGAGTTTGATGGCCTCTGTGTGTGTGAGAGAAAAAAAATTTTGTAAGGTTAAGTATGCATGGGTTACATGTGTATTATACAAGGAAAAATTTAATGCCAAAGATTACAGAGAAGGGCTGGACGCAGTGGCTCAAGCCTGTAATCCCAGCACTTTGGGAGGCTGAGATGGGTGGATCACGAGGTCAGGAGATCGAGACCATCTGGCTAACATGGTGAAACCCCGTCTCTACTAAAAATTACAAAAAACTAGCCGGGAGAGGTGGCAGGTGCCTGTAGTCCCAGCTACTTGGGAGGCTGAGGCAGAAGAATGGCGTAAAACTGGGAGGCAGAGCTTGAAGTGAGCTGAGATCCAGCTACTGCACTCCAGCCTGGGCTACAGAGTGAGACTCCGTCTCAAAAAAAAAAAGGAAATGAAATATACTAACAACATTGTATCCTAAGCTGTTTTACCCTGGTGAAAGAAATTAAATCTTGAATAGGGTCAGTTAAACTTTGTAAGAGAGGTAGCTTTGCAGCCATATCTTTAGCAATTAACAAGTGTATCTTGCCTGGAAATTCTGGTGTTTGTAGGCTTGTCTGGTGGTCATTAAAGCCTCTTTCTTGTGCCTCCGTTTCTCTATTGTAAAAGACTGAGGTGGTCACTTTCAGGAGGACCTCTAATGTACTACCTGGCTCCAGGGACTGTTTCTCCAACTTCCTCATAATATCAGGGGCTGCCTGAGTTACAAATTTATCCTTTAGGATTAGCTGTCCCTTGATTGAATCAGGAGATAGGTGTGCTTTACCAAGGCCTCTCTCAGCCTTTCGAAGAAGGCAGTGGGATTTTCATCAAATCCCTGGTCAGTCATGGACAACTTAGCATAACTGAGAGGCTTGGTCTTCATCCTGTGTAAGACTTCCATTATGCACACTGGAAAGTATCTCCTTTTCCAGTCTCCCATCTCATCACTGGGATCCTATTTAGGGTCATTCACTGATACTGCTTTTCTTACAGTTGAATATTTGCTCCCTTCCCTGACACTATATGTAATGCAAAGCTCATCCTCAAATCTCTCTGCTGCTTGCAGAGCGGCCTGCTTCTCAGTGTCCATCAGGATCTGATTCCAAAGTAACATAATGTCTGTCCAGGAGAGTTCAAATACTTGGGTGAAATTCTGAAAATTTGCTTTAAGTGTTATAGGGAGAAGGGGACCTGCACCTTAATGGGGCCAAATTCACTGGACATCTGTTGGAGAGGCAAGAGTGGGACTGGGGCTTGTTCAGTGGAAGGATTTCTAGGAGGGGGCAAGTGAGAGGCTGAAGCTGGGTAGGGAGGTTGGTGTGTACCCAGAGGAGCAGAACTGGAGGGAGGTGGCTTCTCTGCAGAGGGTGCTTCTGGGACTCAGATCTTTAATTCCCTGGGCTTGTCCCTTCTAGCCTTCCCTGAGATGGCGATCAATCCTACACTGTTGGCAAAGTTTGGATTGCCTTGCAAGGTACAGAAAGCCTGCATGTGTGGGGCCCCAGACCGTATGTCCTCACGTCTACAAAAAATTTCCAACTGTTGGATGGTAGAGGTGAGTAGTTTCTTCTTGGAGCCAACCCAGTCCTTTATAATTTGTCCAAACCTTTGTGCAAAGGGATATGAGGCATTTTTCCTCCAGATTCTGAGGGTCAGAGCAGTCTCAATGGTTCAGGACACACTGCAGAGGAATAGAAGCTGGGTTGGTGAAGAGAACTGTTTGCCCATTCTGAAAGACAGGAAATAGAGGCATTTATTTCCTTTCGTTGGTTTTGCTGAAGCAAAAACTCGGTGTGATGGAGAAAGAAAGCTAGCGACTTCGCTTTCCTTCCACCTCTTAACCCTGAGTCTCAGAGACCTTGGCAAGTGCTGGCCATAGGTACCAATGTGGTGTGTACCCATGAATCAGGGAAAACCTCAAGAATAGGAATTAATCACCCTCACCTCTGCCTCTCTTTCTCCCTGCTGTTGGCAAACTTTGAGTTCCCTGGGCCTGTTTATGCCATGGAGTATGGCCTCCTTCCATGGGTGGAGGGTTTAGTCTACAGGAATTGGTCCTGCCTATTTACATTGTGCCTATTGCCTGGCTTTGGATCCCTCCAACCTGGTCTTTCTAAGGTCTCAGCCTGAAGCTCAGAATCAGGATTGGGGCTGAAAAGGTGTTTCAGAGACTGTTTCTGTTTAGATATTGTCTCAAATGAATGCTGCTGAATTTGCAGTTATTAGCCAGCAAGGGATGTTCCTTTGTTAACTTCCCTATCAGAAATAGTGTTGGGAAGAGGGAGTCCTCTTACTTAGAAAAGGAAAAAAATGGAAAAACCGTTTAAAGGTCAAAAGGGGGATGTCCTGGGGAAAGAACTCCTTGCTCAGTGCAAGGCGTTCCCTTTAATCCTTGTGTCCTTTTCCATATTCACGCTGTGTTGACTTCCTTGGCCAGGGGAAGAAAAGAAAGGTTCTGTTGGCATGACAGGCCAGAAGTGCCCACTTTGTGAGGTCCCGGCTACCACTGTGGTTTTCTCTCACCTACCTCAGCTGGTGGCTGTTAAGCATGCTGTGAACAAGTCTAGGTGCCTGAGCTGGGAGGAGAAAGGGGAGGTTCCCTGAGCTGCCTGTGTCTGCCTGTCAGGGTGGAGGCAGAGATGGCACCTCTAAGAATAATTTGTCTGATTTGCACTTTCGGCAGCTAAGCACTGCTGCAGCCTGTAGCAAAACTCTTCAACATTATAAACGAAGAGATAATAGCCGTTTCAAACCATGAGAGAGAGAAGAGACAAAGTTGGGGTTTTGACCAGCCCAGTTAGGGAAGTTAAATCTTGAAACATCCTTTTACCTGCAGGAAAGAGAGGTCGCAGGGTTTTGGAAAAAAGGCAGATCTGACAGTTTCACATTTGCTCTCACCTTCTGGGATCCCAGATGAGCCCCTAGTTGAAACAGGAAAAGTTCCCTTATCCCCCTGTCAGGGTGTTAGACTCGGGGAGTGGTCCTCTTCAGTGGCAACGCAGCTCAAACCCATAGTGGGAGAATGGAGATGGGCAGATTGTGGGGAGTGTGGGGTCCAACCTCATGGTGGCAGTGTCTAGGACTGAGTGTTTACAGCTCCTGAAGCTCCAGTGGGTATGTGTTACAGTATGCAGGCAGCTTGTGTTAATCAGCTCAATAAGACCTTCTGCCTTATTGCAAGGGCAGAGGGCTTTCTATATCATGGGGTTCTTTCCCTAGCCCACAGGAAAAATCAGTTCACACGTGTGCTTGGAGAATGAGTGCAAGGTTTTATTGAGTGGTGGAAGTAGCTCTCGGGATGGATGGGGAGCCAGAAGGGGGATGGAGTGGGAAGGTGGTCTTCCACTAGAGTCGGGCCACTCATTGGTCTGGTTCTCCTTGTACTGCCTTTGGCTGAATTTCCCTCAGTGTCTGCATTGTTCCACTGTTGATGGCCTGTTGATGTTTGTGTGTTCTTCTGCCAGTGTGGTGTTCTTGACATCCAGCCACTTGTGTGTATCCCCACTATGGTTTCAGAGTTTTTGTAGGCACAGTGTGAGGGGTGTGGTGGGCCAGGGTGGTCTTGGAAAATGCAACATTTGAGCATGAAAACAGTGCTGGTCCTCACCTGGATTCATGGGCACAGGCCTGAAGGTGGAGCCCTCACCAGGGACCCCGACTTTCTCTACCCAGCACTTCCCTGCCACCCCTCCTGCATCATATTCATGAGGATTGATAATGTGGTTAGTCTCAGACTAATGAGCTGAGGAAGTCAGATACAAAATGGTACATACTGTATGATTCCATGTATAGAAAGTTTAAATGGTAAAACTATCATTATAGATGCCTTGAAGGGATGTTTACAAAGAGGGTTTTTATGGTGTCGATAAGTGATGTTCTTTTTGTAGGTATACTTCAGAGATAGATGTTCGCCTTGTAATTCATTGAGCCGTACATTTACTATGCATGCATGTTTCTGTTTACCAGATGTATTTTGTAGATGACTTTTCCCCAAAAGTATTATTTTATAAAACCTTTCATAAACAGCTCCATGAATTTTGGCAAATACACTGTTGTTATAAACTCACAGTTAGATCAATATGTGGAATATTTCTAGCATTCCTAAGAACTTTGTATTTCGTCTTAAACTTAGGAAATCAGTAGTATTAGTGGCTCCATGTCACCATTGAGGAACATTGGCACAGGAAGTTAAGAACCTGTCTGTTGGTACTACCAGCTCTTCTTTGGATAATTTTTGCCTGCCCATTGTGTCAGAGATGGCAAAGAGGACAGTGATATTAGCTGCCTTTCTTTGTGAGATGAAATTGTCAACCAGTATGTTGTCCTGGAAAATAATACTCTCTTTCCACATGACTAGGCCAAAAGCAATCTGGGTGGTGGAGCATCAGACACTCTTCTGAATCATTTCCCAATCATTGTCATCCTTGATGATGCTATGGGGTCTCAAGAATTGCCAGTGCCAGGTGCAGGGGTGCTAATAGCAGGCTAGAAACTGCTCCTCGAGGATGTAATCATCATCTATCAAGCTGGATTGTCAGTTTTTGTTTTTTACTGGCAAACCAAAGAAGTGAGGCTGAAGCCCTAGGAATTTCATTGTACATACGTTTAAACTCTGATGCTTTTATTGGACCTAGATAAGGTAGGTGTTGACTGAAGCAAATACATGCTACATCATGGGGTTTCATGTGGATTCTCTAATTCAAATAAAATTCTCAGTGGCCTCATGTGGTGCCACCTTTGTCTTAGAATGACCCAATGCTCTCATCTCATAGCATTTTGTTCACTATTACAAGAGATTTCTAGCTTCCCTTAGGAATTAAGAGCCCTCACCTAGACTGCAGCTCTCTAGTGACATGAGAGGTCCAGGGAAGTTATGTGTCTGTTTCTGAAAAGCATAGGATTAGAAATTAAAATAGGTTTATTAATGATATCTGGCAGAGAAAGTGATGAGAGATGCTTATCAAAATGTAGCCAAGCTTTGAGGCAGCCTATGAGAAATTGATTTTATTTTTTTGGCCACATCTCAGGGCAAAAAAAATTCCAGGATGTGTAAGAAAGAAAGAAAGCCTGCAGTAGTTGAGAATTATGAAATTACTCATATTGGCCCTATCTCAACTGTCTTGTGGGATTTGGCAACAAGTACAAGCAAAAAGAAAAGTTTTCTTTACCGTGACACACTTCATGAGGAAGGTGGGGCACCAAGGAAGGGAATACATGGCCAGACCTTAAAAGTTTTATAGGTTGATGACACAGGGATATGAAGGGAGTAAAATATTTTACCCAGCCCATGCTCAAGATGGAGTCACTCTGGTTTGAATGCCTCTGACAGCAGGAGGATAGTTAAAATCATGACACAGTTTCTAAATGAATATGAAATGATTGTTCTCTTGTATCAAGGATAAAGCAAGAGGGAACAGAAGCAACTCTACAAGTAACCCAAACTGTGCTATTTCAGATTATTTTGTTGTCCTGCCAACTGTTATTCATTCCTTGGTCTTCTGTTAGTTAAAGGATCACCAACAAATTCTAAAATATAAAAGATTATTGGCTGGTAAAACTAGATGTATCTATAATAAAATGAAGAACTCAATTATGTTTAATTATTGAACACATGAGTAAGTATGTATATTTTAAAACTACTCAAACTGTCCTCCTAGCTTAATTTTAAGTTTGCATTTTTTGATAGATGAATTATTTGGAGTAATTCAGTTGAGAGCTAATACCTAATCTGATTTGTGTTAAAATACGAAAAATCTGAGCTGAATTCAGTAGCTCATGCCTGCCTGTCCTAGTTACTTGGGAGGCTGAAGAGGGAGGATGGCTTAAGCCCAAAGGTTTGAAGCTGCAGTAAAAAAAATCAACTAAAAATCTGCATTTCTTTGCTTAATTAAAATATTACTTTCAGATAATAAGTTCCAAAATTATAAAATCTGGAAGGGTACAGTAGCTCATTCCTGTAATCCTAGCACTTTGGGAGGCTGAGGCGGGTGGATCACCTGAAATCAGGACTTTGAGTCCAGCCTGGCCAACATGGTGAAACCCCGACTGTACTAAAAATACAAAAGTTAGCTGGTCATGGTGGTATAGCCTGAAATCCCAGCTACTTGGGAGGCTGAGGCAGGAGAATCGCTTGAACCCAAGAGGCGGAGGTTGCAGTGGGCTGAGATTGTGCAACTGCCCTCCAGCCTGAGTTTGTCTAAAAAAAAAAAAAAAAAAGCAAAATCTTACAAAAATGAAATTGAGACAAAATTACAAATATATTTCACTATATAATTATTAGTAGTAAAAGTAAGTTATAAAAAGGTTTCCCCCAGTTTAAGAGATTATGGGTTTATAGCTTAGTTATAGGACATTTTATATCCACTGAGTATGCCATAGATAGAATATATTTTGATAAAAGACTATACATTTTGTTTCTAGAATAAGGATAGAAAGTATTTTTTTAAAAAGACTACAGATTTTCTTCTTTGGTACAGGCACAGTGATCTGACATGCGTTACTCAAGACTCAACTTTATATCTTTAAAAGATTTTCAGAGTATTGTAAAGAGACTATATTAACACATCTGGAAGTTACATGAAAGAATGTGAAAAAAAAAATTTTTTAAGATGCTGTAACTTTATCACTATTTGAAATAAATTAAGAAAAACCTTTTAATCGATAAAATCAGACTAAAAAGTGCAGTGTTCTCAGTTCAAGACTTTATTATTAATAAAAGATAATTTTTATTATTAATAATATGGATTATAGAAAGCAGCTATTTTGTGCAGTTATTGGAGCCTTGACAATAAAAAGCTATGATTTCCAGTTATCTCTAATCATTCCAAATAATTGAATAATTTGTACACTGAAATATATATTAAAGTTTAGGAGAATTAATTTTAAAATATATGGTCTCCTTAAATTACTTTTTTTTCCTTCTTTTTTTTGAGTATGACAATAATTGTAAATTTAGGTAACACTATAACTAATGAGTCTCTAGTTAGACCTGCTGAAACAGGACTGATAATGACAAGGGAAGAGATGATTTCTAGTTATACTAAAATCCTTCAGCTATCTAGTCTCTAGGAGATTGGGACCAATGGAGGGTCTGTGCCTATGAACTCAACAGCTTCTTCCAGATGTCTAATCATTTTCATCAGTTTTATTGTTGAAAATTATTAGATCAAAGTAGTATGCATATATTCCCTTTAAGGTCTCGGACTCCCTTTGCAGGTGATGAAGAGGTTCATTCCACAGGATGAGGGATTGAAGGTGAAATGAGCAAAGGGGAAAGAAGCAGCCTGTGGAAGTCAGTTGAATTTGTTATCTTTGTGTATTTGTTTTTGTATCATTGCCAGAATTAGCCAAAATCAAACTTCAGTGTATTATGTGTAAGTATGAGACAAAACCTATTTCACAACAAAGGAGACATTGTTCCCTATGATGGCAAATTTGTACAACAAACACTGGCCATAGAAACTATTCAATGTGCATTACTAGTCATCTCCAGGATATGGGAAGTATACTATGGAGGATGTGGACAAAGTAGAAAAAGAATGTACATTCTTTAGCAAACACATTTCCAACGCCCAGGCCTATCTGTGTCTGTTCCAGAACTAATCAGGATAAGTCCATGAGAGGTGCCGTGTTACCAGTAGCTTTTATAATCTAAGCTACTCGTTGGTATTTCTATAGTCAGGCTAACAAGAAGACCCAGAACCTACTTTAACTTCATTCTCCTAACAGAGGTCTTTCATGACTCTTTGCTTGATACCTTATATTCAAAAAATTCTTTGGAACCAAATTCTGGAGCCCAGTTTTACTTGTACCAATACATATCTGACTTTTGCATTACAAATTAATTTTTTCTCATTTCCTATTTAAAGATTCAACATGTTTTATAAGTTCAGTTATATACAATGAACCTCAAGCAGGGGATGCATTTTGGAAGTTTAAAAAGCTATTTTGCTGGTTCTGAAGTATAGAAATAGAGATGTATAGGTACAATGATTAAATACTTACTTGGTCAACATTTGCTCCTTGACTAGAATGTGAACTTGCCTTATTACTATAGTCCATCCACTGATATAGTACCTTGTGTATAGAAAATGCTTGAAAAACATTTGAATTGTAATTTGTCTTACTGATACTGGTCATTATAAGATTTGATGAATACTAAATCTACAGTGAAGAAATAGAACAATGGGGAAACAAAAAATGGTGTCCCTGGTCGACAGAGACAGATTCTTGGGGAAAAATTAAAAGGTTTGATGCCTTCAGATACTTTGCAGCAGTACTTCTTAACACTGTCTTAGGATTCTTACACTTGTTTGTGGCCTGTTATTGATAAGAGTCTCTAATGAGCCTGATATAATGACACTGAGGTCACTAAACCTAGAATCTAGACACAGCCGTATACAAAGGAGATCAGAAGTGTAATGATGAGGACTAAGAGACTGAGTTAATTCTTCTTAGCATCTCTCCAATGGAGATGGGCAGACATCAAAACAGTTGAGAACTTAATCTGTTTATCTTGACAAGCTAAGGAGAGAAATTTCTTACCCATTTTAATATCTTCTACAGGAATTTCAAATAGGATATAGCATTATTTTAATGTCAGGTATTAACTACTAATGTTTAGGTCGTTTACTTTAAATTTACAATGTCAGCTATTAACTGCTAAAGTTTAGATAGTTTATTAATTTATAATCACCTCATCATATGGACATACATTTTGCTGTTACTTAAAAGCACAGTATTTTCACTGTGGTTTACAATAAACACAATATTAAAAATCTCTATTAGGAAAAATGTTCACCCAAAGGTAGGAGTGCTTTCCTCCAATGAAAGAATAATCGATAAAACTCGTTTTCCTAAGATGTAGATCTATGGAAATTTGTCAGGCAGGCAACCTCTGGCTATGCATGTGTGCTTAACTTTCATGTGAGCATGGTTTACTAATGAAAGTTAATAAAAACAAAATACTTCTCTTCTTTTTTTCAAACTTTATTATAAATTCAGGGATACATGTGCAGGTTTGTTACATAGGTTAATGTGTGTCCTGGGGGTTTGTTGCACAGATTATTTCATCACCCAGGTATTAAGCCTAGTATCCATTAGTTAATTTTTCTGATCCTCTCTCTCCTCCCACCCTCCACCTTCTGAAACGCCCATTGTGTGTTGCTCCCCTCTATGTGTCCAGGAGTTCTCATCATTCAGATTCCACTTATAAGCGAGAGCATGTTGTATTTGGTTTTCTATTCCTGCATTAGTTTGCTAAGGATAATGGCCTACAGCTCCATCCATGTCCCTGCAAAAGATATGATACTGTTCTTTTTTATGGCTACGTAATAGCACTCTACAGTCTATATGTACCACATTTTCTTTATCCATTTATCGTTGATGGGCATTTAGGTTGATTCCATGTTTTTGCTGTTGTGAATAGTGTTGCAGTGAACCTAATGCATGTGCTTTTATGATAGAATGATTTCTATTCCTTTGGATAAATACCTACTAATAGGATTGCTGGCTTGAATGGTATTTCTGTTTCTTTTGAGACAGAGTCTCTGTTGTCAGGCTGGAGTGCAGTGGTGTGATCTCTGCTCACTGCAAACTCTGCCTCCCGGGTTCCCGCCATTCTCCTGACTCAGACTCCCAAGTAGCTGGGACTACAGGCATCCGCCACCACACCTGGCTAGTTTTTTTGTATTTTTTAGTAGAGACGGGGTTTCACCGTGTTAGCCAGGATGGTCTCGATCTCCTGACCTCGTAATCTGCCCGCCTCGGCCTCCCAAAGTGCTGGGATTACAGGCTTGAGCCACCGCGCCTGGCCTTTCACCCACTTTTTAATGGAGTTGTTTTTCTTCTTTGCAAATGTGTTTAAGTTCCCTGTAGATGCTAGATAATAGACCTTAGTCAGATGCGTAGTTTGTAAATTTTTTTCCCATTCTGTAGGTTGTCTGTTTACGCTGTTGATAGTCTCTTTTGCTGTGCAGAAGCTGTCTTGATTAATCCATTCCATTTGTCAGATTTTGCTTTTGTTGCAGTTGCTTTTGGCATCTTTGTCATGAAATCTTTGCCTGTGCCTGTGTCCTCAATGGTATTGCCTTGGTTGTTTTTCAAACTTTTTATAGTTTTTAGTTTCACACTTAAGTTGTTAATCTACCCTGAGTTGATATTTGTGTGTGGTGAAAGGAAGGGATCTAGTTTCAGTCTTGGACGTATGGCTGGCCACTTATTCCAGCACATTTATTACATAAGGAGTTCTTTTCCCGTTGCTTGTTTTTGTCAGGTTTTTAAAGATCAGATAGTTGTAA
This sequence comes from Macaca mulatta, assembly GCF_049350105.2. Taxonomy (NCBI): domain Eukaryota; kingdom Metazoa; phylum Chordata; class Mammalia; order Primates; family Cercopithecidae; genus Macaca; species Macaca mulatta. The sequence continues at coordinate 4,413,198 of NC_133427.1, forward strand.
GTGTGCAAGCTTATCTCTAGGTTCTTTATTCTGTTCCATTGGTCTAAAATTCTTTTATTCTAGTAGCAAAAGCAAATACAAATGAAACAAAACCAATCTACTAAATATAAATATATTAAATCTACTAAAATATATAAGAATATATTTAATCAAATTAGTTTTTTTCTCATTTTCTATAACTGATAATCAGTGCTGCATAACTGATATTCAGTGGCAATTTCAACACCATTTTGGCAGCTTGGAAAATTAATAAAAGGAAAAGTAAGTGCAATCGAAGAAAATAATATAATTAAAGACAAATACTTGGTAATAAAAAGACAAAATAAAAACCACAGTATGGACTATTGAACATGTTTGTTACTGAATACAGTGTTAGAATTTTACCAAGGAACACAACTTTTCCAAATAAAATGGCAAAATAGGGAACAAAAATATGAATTATACTGGTGAATTTAAACATTTAATCTTCTGTGAAAGTGCAAAAAATTAACATTTGCAAACCTCGATTTTCCTGAATTGTTAAAGGATTGTAAAAGGACAAGACTATGTATTCCTTGGCTAAGTTTATACCAATTTTACATGTTTACCAAACAGAACCAAGAGTACTCTGCTAGTCTATGCTATCTCCAAAGGTAGCATTTCTTATAACAACTATGTTTAGCAGTCTTCTCCTTCTATTAAACGTATACTTACCAGCACAAGAATACCCTTCTTTTATTTACTAGCAATAGAAGGCCTTCTAAGCAGACCTGTTACAAGACAGCACAGCCAAATATTGCTGGTGTTGTGTCTGTGGCAGCTGCTATTTGAGTTCTTTTCCCTCTAATAGCCCAATTCATTTTTAAGTTTGGTAATCAGCAGGGGTCTCAATATGAATATCACCTGCTTACTTCAGGAGCTGCCTAGAGCAGCCTAGGTAGCCATGTCAAGGTAATGAATCTGTTTTAGCTTTCTTCAGGTAAAGCAGCTCTTGATACAGAGTTCTTTCCTCTCCCATCTCTTTCCACATTCCTCCGTCACCCACTTCCATCTCCACTTCAAAGTTGGGCCTGGGTTACTGCTTTCTTGGTGTATGTCTACCAGGACAAGAAATGGGCAGATGGCATTGTGGGACTCAAAATTCTCAGGAGACTTTGTGGCCTGGAAGAATGTCTTACTGTTCTCGACATTTTAGAGGTATACTAATGAATAAAATCATGAGTGACTATTCTATAAATCATCCTTTATACCATAATAGGCTCCTGTTTTAAATGTACACTAACATATGGTTTAGACTCTGCATAAGACTAATGTGTTAATTTGTCTAAGGATTCTGAACCATATTACCCATGTTGCTTAGTTTCTTATGTGAAAAAGAGCATCTCAGATTCTGGAAATGTTAATTCTCAGGATCAATAAAGCGCACAGTATTTGTCTTAATGAAAACAAACTTGTTTGTGTGCACAGCAAGCATGAATCCTATGAACAGGATGTACTTACCTGGAGAAAAAGTACTATTACTCTTATTTAAGCTTACGGTAATAGTAGTTATAACAGCAAAAACAAAAAAATAAGCAAACTCTTCAGTTCCCGGGACTTTTAATGCTTGTATAAAAAAGGAAAGATCTTACAATAAGAACTTCCTAGTACAACTTAAAAATCAGTTTGTGGAATATTAACAACAAAACAAAAAGTGCCCTTGGTTTATATTTTGTGTAATTTACTGATTTCATTCATTACCCCTTCCTTCCTTCCTTCCTTCCTTCCTTCCTTCCTTCCTTCCTTCCTTCCTTCCTTCCTTCCTTCCTTCCTTCCTTCCTTCCTTCCTTCCTTCCTTCCTTCCTTCCTTCCTTCCTTCCTTCCTTCCTTCCTTCCTTCCTTCCTTCCTTCCTTCCCTCCCTCCCTCCCTCCCTCCCTCCCTCCCTCCCTCCCTCCCTCCCTCTCTCCCTCCCTCCCTCCCTCCCCTCCCTCCCCTCCCTCCCCTCCCTCCCCTCCCTCCCCTTCCTTCCCTTCCTTCCCTTCCTTCCCTTCCTTCCCTTCCTCCATCCCTCCCTCCCTCTCTCTCTCCTCTCTTTCTTTTGTGTGTGTGTTTCTGTGTGTGTGTGAGTCACCATTTTGCTCTGTCACCAGGCTGGAGTGCAATGACTCAATCTTTGGCTTACTGCAAATTCCGCCTCCTGGGTTCAAGCAGTTTTCCTGCCTCAGCCTCCCGAGTAGCTAGGATCACAGGCACCTGCCACCTGTAAAAATACAAAAATGCCTGGCTGATTTTTGTATTTTTAGTAGAGATGGGGTTTCACCATATTGGCTAGGCTGGTCTCTTGGTCAGGCCAGTCTCAAACTCCTGACCTTGTGATCCACTCTCCTTGGCCTCGCAAAATGCTGGGATTACTGGCATGAGCCATTACCCCGGCCCCTATTATTTTTTCTAAAAGATATATAATAGCAACCCAGAGAACAAAATATACAAAATAAACATTTATTTTAAATCTCTTCTGTCAATCTTTGTTTTTCCCCTGCCAGAAAGTTAATGCTGATTTGAATTGTTAACGATATATATAAACTTACTCATTTTAACTTGGATGTTAGCTTATAGAAAATGAATTCTTAGGTAGACATGGGTTAGTAGACTGGTCTCAGTACTGATTTAGATCCACTTCACCATAATTCAAATTGTACTTGTTACTTAGGTAAATGTGAGGACTGCATTCACACTTACATAATGCATTTAAAGTTTCCCTAATGAAAGGCCCTTATGAGGCTCACTGAGAAGGAATCCTCGCAGTATGGGAGACATTGTCTGAGACTGGAATCAGGAGTCTTTTTTTTTTTTTTTTTTTTTAAATCTCAGCACTGCTATTAAGAAGTGGTGGCTATGGTCAAGCACAGAACTTTAGCAGAATAACAGCATGAAACCACGGTTTTCAAGCTGAAAACCTTTGGGTCCTGTTTCAGTTTTCTGCTAAGGCATTACAAACCACTAACAAAATTACTAATTAGTATAGTTACACTAAACAGCTGAAGTCAGATGTAGCAGAGTTGATTTTGGCAAGAGATACCTTCTTCTACCCTCTTTTATGTGGACATGAAATTCTTGTATGTTACTAATTCCTTTTGAAGAACAAAAATCTAATATATATGATTACATGATTCACATGACACTACCAGGTAATTGTTTTAAATATGCCAGGATTTATATATTACTGTCATTTTTCAGGAATGTGGCTTTTTCGTATTTTGTTATATTCTCTTTTGCTATATTATGTTTTCTAAATAGTTTTCCCTATTATGTTTTCTACATAGTTTTTGAATCTGTCAACTTTAATCCCATTATTTTTATGGTGGTACAAACCACAGAGGTGCTAACAATGAAGGATACATAGTTGCAGTGATAAACATTAAATGTGTTGTGACTGCACTGTCACTAGAGGGGAAAAGAATTTACAGGTAAATTCACATGTAATAAGAAAAAAATGGCATGATTGCTCTCCAAAATCTAGAGCACAGTAAAACATTCTTCCATGCCAGAAAGTCTCCTGAGAATTATGAGCACCACAATGTCTCCAGCCCATTTCTTGTCCTGGTAAACATGTACCAAGAAAGCAGCAACCTGTGGCATGGCTGTTCTTATGGACAATCAGGAACATGCTGTTACTGTCTTCTTTATTGATTATATTTAGCATTCAAGCTATGTGATTTTGTTTGGGTAACTTCAGAGGTAAAAGTAAGGGTGAAAACAGTTAATTTTGTGATTATTTTTCTGTTTTAAATGCCTAGAAGTTGGCTTAGGGGTGCGAAGAGGAAAGAAAACATTTTGTATATTAATTGATCCCATATTCACTGGATTTATGAACACAAGAAGAAAGGAAAAGTCCCAAAATATTATTGACAAAATAACATTTTTTAAAAAGTATCCATTGTTCCCTGCTTAATATCTATGTATGTATCTATGTGCATATCTATGTGTGTATCTACGTATGTGTCTATATATCTATCTATCTGGCTATGTAGCTACCCATCTAATCTATATAAGGGATGGCCAGGAAAACAAATTTCACATAGTAGCTTTTAAATACAGCCCTCTATTTAAAGTTTAAATAGAGATTATCTTTTGGCATGCCCAGGTAAAACTCCTGATGAAATGGACACTTCTTGAGAAGAGCTAGTCTCCATTTGTGTAGTTATTCTACTAATTTCATTTACAGTGATAAATTTTGGTACACATTAGTCTTAGAAACAGCAGAGTAGAAAGTCACACGGACAGGTACAGGTCTTCTCTTGTAGCCTTCTTTAATGTTTCCATTTCCAATTAATAGCTCATTTACGTCCTTCCCACTGTGCTTTTTCTTTTAATAATCAGTTTGTGCTTACAAATGAAAAAGCAGTTTGTCAGCATTCTTAATATAAGTCTCTCAGCTTATTCTATTTCAGTGTTAACATTTATATTTTTAAAAACATGGGTTTGATCAATGAAATTTACAGGAGGGCATTGTTTTGGACCAAATTTCTTCACTAGGCCCAAAAGACCAGACAAAACCAGAATTCAGTCACTGATGCTAGGCAACACGACTAGGTGCCACACAATCAACTCTGAGTGGACCAATTTTCAAAAAAACAAGAGTGACAGTACTAATAGAAGGGGCCCAGCTTACCTGAACTAGCAAAATAAGGAAGTCCCATCTGTTTTAACAATATAAGAAAATAACTTCAAAATTATCAATTCACTTTTTGTTCCCTTTCTGCTGTCTTAAGCCCCTTTCAGCCTAGAAAACCAATTTCCTCTGCTCAGCTTATTTTCTTCTACATGGTCAGTACAGATGCAACTTATCCATATACTCCCATCCCTGAATAGAGGTGATCCTTGAACAATGCAAGGATTAAGGGCACCAAAACCAATCTGCTCCAAAATCTGCATTTTTTTTTTTAAGGCAGAGTCTTGCTTTTGTTACCCAGGCTGCAGGGCACTAGTTCAAGTGATCTTGGTTGTGGCCTTGACTTCTCAGGCTCAAGTGATCCTCCTACTTCAGCCTGCCAAGTAGCTGGGATTAACATACCCAGCTAATTTTTGTTTTCAGTGGAGATGGGGTTTCTCCATGTTGGCCAGGCTTGTCTCCAACTTTTGAGTTTAGGTAATCTACCCACCCCAGCCTCCCAAAGTGGTGAGATTCCAAATGTGAGCCACCACACCAGGCTAAACCTGCATTTTGGTTCCCAAAATGTATCTACTAATAACCAAATTTAATGAATTTTTAAAAATAAATTGCACTTTGGGAGGCCAAGGTGAGTGGATTACTGGAGGTCAGGAGATCAAGACTAGCTTGGTCAACATGGTGAAATCCTGTCTCTACTAAAAACAAATTAGCTGGGCATGGTGGGATATGACTGTAATCCCAGCTACTTGGGAGGCTGAGGCAGGAAAATTGCTTTAACCTGGGAGGCAGAGGTTGCAGTGAGCCGAGACTGCGCCATCGCACCACAGCCTGGGCAAAAAGAGCAAAACTCCATCTCAAAAAAAAAAAAAAAACAAAAAAACAATCAAATGGCCAGGTGCGGCGGCTCATCCCTGTAATCCCAGCACCTGGGAGGCCAAGGCGGGCATATCATTTGAAGTCAGCAGTTCAAGACCAGCCTGGCCAACATGGTGAAACCTAATTTCTACTAAAAAAAACAAAATAGCTGGGTGTGCTGGCCTGCCCCTGTAATCCCAGCGACTGGGGAGGCGGAGGCAAGAGAACCTGTTGAACCTGGGAAGCAGAGGTTGCAGTGAGCCAAGATCACAGCACTGCACTCCAGCCTGGGGGACAAGAGCGAGACTCTGCCTCAAAAAAATAATAAATGTAAATAAAAATTTAAAAAATCAATCAACCAATGAAACAAGATAATTGCAGGAGTCTTATAAAGCCCAGCACCTCTGAGGGGAGCAGAAATTGCTAAAAGTCTTCCTGACATGCTTCAGAAAAGCATTTGAAGGCATTTCAAGTGGAATCTTATCTTCACATTTTCTCATATCACAGTCTTAAAAAAAATCAGACTTTAATTTTGAGATAACTGGAGATCCACATGCAGAGGTGAGAAACAATGAAGATCCCAGGTATTCTTTATTCAGTTTTCCCTGGTAGTAATATCTTGCAAAATTATAGAACATGTCAAAAGTAGGATAGTCACATTGATATAATTAAGATACAGAAAAATTTTATGACCACAAAGATCCTTTGAATTGCACTTTTAGGACAACATTCACTTTCCTCCCATCCCCATTTTTATCCCAAATCTCTGACAGCTGCTTATCTGTTCTTTATTTCTGTAATGTATCAATTCAAAAATATGTAAGTGAAATTGTATAGTGTGCAACCTTTGAGATGGGCCTTTTTTTTTTTTCCTGACCAAATATAATTCTCTGGAAACCAGTAGTTCATCCTCTTCCATCACTGAGTTGTATTCCATGGATTATCACTGTTTGTTTAATGATTCACCTGTTGGAAAAAAAAAAATCTCAGTTGCTTCCTCAAACATTTTTGCTCATGAATGAGCAAAAAACTCAAGAGCAGAGATACAGTCTATTGTATTTTCCTTTGTTTCTTCTTTCCTGATGTTTCAGAGTTCTCTGTTTTATTTTTAGAACATTTCTACTAGCCATTCTTATAGCATATATCTTCTGGCAATAAAGTATTTTAATTTTCCTTTATATGAAAATGTCTTGATTTCCCCTTTATTTCTGTAAAAAAAAAATTTTTTTTTTTTTTTGAGATGGAATCATGCCCTATCACCCATGCTGGAGTACAGTGGCATGATTTTGGCTCACTGCAACACCCTCCTCTCGGGTTCAAGCGATCCTCCTGCTTCAGCCTCCCAAGTAGTTGGGATTACAGGTGCGCACCACCACACCCAGCTAATTATTGTGTTTTTAGTAGAGATGGGGTTTTGCCATGTTGACCAGGCTGGTCACAAACTCCTGACCTCAAGTGATCTGCCCACCTTGGCCTCCCAGATTGCTGGGATTATAGGCATGAGCCATCATGCCCACGCTGAAAAGAAAAATTTTTTTTTTTTGAGACGGAGTCTCCCTCTATCACCCAGGCTGGAGGGCAGTGGCGCTATCTCGGGTCACTGCAAGCTCTGCCTCCCGGGTTCCCTCCATTCTCCTGCCTCAGCCTCCCGAATAGCTGGGACTACAGGCGCCCGCCACCATGCCCGGCTAATTTTGTCTACTTTTAGTAGAGATGGGATTTCACTGTGTTAGCCAGGATGGTCTCGATCTTCTGACCTTGTGATCCGGCCCCCTCGGCCTCCCAAAGTGCTGGGATTACGGGCATGAGCTACCGCACCCGGCCGAAAAATATTTTTTTAGTAAATACAGAATTCTGAGTAGACAGTTATTTTGTTGTATTGAGTCACTTTCTTTGGCCTCCATAGCTTGTCATAAGAAATTTACTTTCAAATGGTTTTCTCTGTAGCTAAGGTGTCATTTCTTTCATTTATTTATTTTAAGACAGAGTTTTGCTCTTGTTGCCCATGCTGGAGTGCAATGGCGTGATCTCCACTCACTGCAACCTCTGCCTCCTGGGTTCAAGTGATTCTTCTGCCTCAGTCTCCTGAGTAGCTTGGATTATTGGCACTTGCCACCACGCTGGGCTAATTTTTGTATTTTTTTTATTAGAGACGGGGTTTCACCATCTTGGCCAGGCTGGTCTCGAACCCCTGACCCTTGTGATCCACCCGCCTTGGCGTCCCAAAGTACTGGGATTATAGGCATGAGCTATTGCACCTGCCTCTCTCACTTATTTTAAGAAACTTTTTATTTGAGTTTAATTTTCAGAAGTTTGGCAGTTATGTATCTTGGTGTGGATTTTATTATTATATTTATTCCTTATGCAATCAGAAGAGTGTGTATATATATATGTCCACATACACATACATACACATACATATGCACAAAAACATACACATATATATACACACACACACATGCATATTCATCATCTTTAGGTTTGTTCAGGTTCTTGAATCTGTAGGTTCACATCTGTTTTGCAAAATTTATGAACCTTTCAGCCATTACTTCTTTGAGTACGTTAAGAAATAATTCTTGCTCTCTTTCAGCTGTCTTTATAGGATTCCATGACACCAGTGTTAGGTCTTTTGTTTTGTTTTCAGGGGACTACAGGTCCTTACATGTTTGTTCATTTTTTTTTCAATATTCAAATTTTTCTTAATATATAACACGCATACAGGCACATATACACAAAACATTTGCGGAAAACTTGATGAGTTAAAACAAAGTAAATACACTTGTATAAGCCAGAAATAGAATCAGACTTGCTTATGCCCCTGACAGTCACTTTCTCATTCTTCCCAAAGGTAAACAAGATATTAAGAGTTAAGTGTAGATCAACTTTGTCATTTTGTTTAAGTGTTTAATTACAGAACATTAAAAACATATACAAAATACAAAAAATAAAATAATAGACCTATCATCTATAACAGCTAGCAGTCATGTGCCATTTTTGTTTCATCTATACTTCAACCCATTCCCCACCCCCATTTCATTTGTTTTCTACTTTTTTAAAGATAAAATGCATATAAATTGAAATGTATGATATTAACTATACCTTTTTTACAAATCAACACACGTATATACACTTTCCCCTTTTGAGAATAGAATTACTACATGTAACAATCATTAATGTACATATGTTACCTCAAAGTAACATTTAAAAGCCAGATTTTAATAAAATGGTTCTGAGTTTTGACTGGAATTTGTATATCTAACAAAATACAGATCCATAGAGCACATGGTAACTATAATGTCTCTCTTATCTAAAGTAAATACAATTTGATGAACAAAATTAAGGAAAATTGACCTACGGTGAAAGGACAAATCAGAACATCTGTGCAATATGTTATCTGTGGGAGCATTTGGTTACTATTGTAACAAACTAACCAAACAGTTTTATTATTATTTTAATAATCAAAACTGACAAACTTCCTACTAAGCCCCCTAAAGTATGAGAGGTCTAACCAGCAGGTATAGACTTTTCAGGAGGGAAAAATGAGGCAGCCACTCTGCAGTTTTGAGGGGTTCTTCTGGAATATGTCTGCAAGATGAATGTTGAGGAACAGTGTTGGCTTTGGTATACTCAGATGATGTCTGTCATGGGTAGGCAGGAAGTCAATGCTCGGAATCTGGGCTGGTGTCTTTGAGGTCAGTAAGTTGCCTCTTTGTAGGCAGGTCCATTTTCACTAGGGAAGAGGCTGAAGAGTCTTAATGGCATCCAGACTCCCTCTTTGACTTTCTTTGGGAGATAGAGTCTGAAAGGGGGAAAGTCAGTATTTTTGGTAAATTCTAGACAGTCTGGTTGGAAACCTCGTTAAGACCTCTTGCCTGGTACTCAAATGTCCAATTTGCAGTCTGAACCACATAGAGCTGGGTTTTCATTTATATCAGCACATCCTTATGTCAGTGTTAAGGAAGCAGCCAGGACAAGTGTCTTGGTTGTAGGCTACAGAACATCATAAAAGCAAACTGCCAGCTTGCTGTCTTTCATTTTGGCAATGGGCCCTGGCCAAAGTGCTTGAATTCAGCATGAGACCAATCCAGAGACCCACCTTCATGCATCAGCTGTCTATAATGTAAGAGGAGCCTGGTTCATGTCTTGATGAGAGATTCTGTAAGGTGGAAGAATCACATCTCATGTTTCTTGACAGCTGGCTGACTTGGAAGAACCGATACAGGACACATCTATCTTTCAATGTGTGGACAAGCTTCAGCCTTCTTTTAGTTTTGCTGGTGCTTCAATTGAAGTCTCCTGGGGAACTTCTGCAGTAGATGCTTCCTCTGTACTTGTTGCCTTTTCTTGGAAATCAATTAAATTTGTTTGTTCCAAATCTTGCGGTAGAATTTGTTTGTTCTAAGTCTTGCAGTAGTTTCCAAATCTTGCAGTAGAATTGATGCACCAGAAAGATGTACCATATCTAGTCTGCTTTTTTGCACCCTCCCTGAATAGAATTGAGGCTGTACTTATTCTTGTACAGTTAATCCAAAAAAGGTTTCAACGTTCATTGGGAGTTTCCCACACGGGCTTTCAAGAAATCCAAGAACTACCAGGACCAGGGCCTTCAGGGCCCTGCAGGGGCTGCACTGGCAAATGCAAAGGGGAAGGGGCAAGAAGAAGGTGGGTGCTGATGGAAGAGGAAAGAGTGGCCAGGGTAGAGGGAAGTGAATGGGTGTGTCAAATGCCCAGAGGGCAAGCATAACTATGGGAAGTCTGAACAAGCCATGGGAAGATACTTGCCCCTTATTCTGTGAGAAATCAAACTGCTAGCACTGACATGTCAGGAAGTCAGCATGTTGGGGGATGCAGTATCACAATTACTTGGTGAGACAAGCTGCCTTGGCTATGTCTCACTGAGTCATTCCCATCAGGTAGGAGAGGTTAAAGAACAGCTTAGCTTCCCTCTGTATGGCAGAACTGCTCTGAAGGTGAGGAGGAGCACGGCAAAGGTGAGGTGTTTGCAGCTGATGCTGAGAGCTGAAATTTCTTAACTGCTCTTAGCCAGTGCTTGTAGGGCTGTAGTCGTTTTTATTTCTGTTTGTTTATCTCTGTTTAGCCTAGGCAGTGTCCATTATTTCTGTCTTATTCTCCTTGATTCTTTCCCTTTCATTCTGCTATTGAGCTCATACACAGATTTTTTAAAATTTTAGTTTTTGTATTTTTCAGTTCTAAAGATTCCCTTCAGTTTGCCTTCATATTTTCCACTTATTTCCTAAGACATTGTTAGAACTTTCTATTTTTAATTTGTTTTGGGTAGGCCTGGTGACCTTCCAGCACTTTGGAAGGCCGAGGCATGCAAATCACCTAAGGATAGGAGTTCAAGACCATCCTGGCCAACATAGTGAAACCCTGTCTTTACTGAAAATACAAAAATTACCCGGCCATGGTGGCGGTTGCCTGTAATCCCAGCAACTTGGGAGGCTGAGACAGGATAATTTCTTGAACCCGGGTGGCGGAAGTTGCAGTGAGCCGAGATGGTGCTACTGTACTCTAGTCTGGGAAACAGAGTGAGACTCCATCTCAAAAAAAAAAAAAATTTAAGTATGCTTGGAATTTTTCACATCATTTTTATCATGGCTCCTGCTGTAGTTTGAATATGGTTTGTTTGGCTCTGTCAGTCCTCATGTTGAAATGTGATACCCAGTGTTGCAGGTGGGGCCTTGTGGAAGGTCTTTGGATCATAGAAGTAAATCCCTCATGAATGGATCAGTATCAATCTCATGGTAGTAAGTTCTCACTCAGTACCCGCTAGAGCTAGTTGTCAAAAAGAGCCTGGCATTTCTCCTCCCCTCTCTGTTTTACTCTCTCTCTCACTCTCTCCAAGTGTCTGTCCACTCTCCAGGTCCCCTTTACCTTCCACCATTAGTGGAAGCAGACTAAGGCCTCACCAGAAGCAGATGCTGGCACCATGCTTCCTCTACAGCTTGCAGAACTGTGAGCCAAATAAGCTTATTTTCTTTTGCAAATCAGCCAGTCTCAGCCATTTCTTTATAACAACACAAATGGACTAACAGCTCCTTTAAAATCTTTAGAAGATAATTTTAACATGTTTGTCATCTTGATGTCAGCATCTGTTAACTGCCTGCTTTTGCTCAGTTTCAGATCTTCCTGTTTGTAAAATAAATAAATTTCAGTTGAAACTTTGACATTTTTGTATTATAACACTCTGGGTGTTATTGAAACCTATTTCAGATGGCTTTCTCTGACAGTACTTCAAAAGGGAAAGGAGGTAGCAGCACCTGGGATTACAGATGTGAGCTACCGCGCCCGGCCAGTTAAATATGATCTTTTACATTTAATCTATTTAATCTTTTTAAAGCCACTAAAAATACACTTTAGACTAGTGATACTCAAAGGTAAGCTAAACATAAGCAAACAGTCAAATTCTTTTTTTTTTTTTTTGGAAACAGTCTGACTCTGTCATCCAGGCTGGAGTACAGTGGCCCCATCTTGGCTCACCACAACCTCTGCCTCTTGGGTTCAAGCAATTCTCCTCCCTCAGCCTCCCAAGTGGCTGGGATTACAGGCACCCACCACCAAGCCTGGCTAAGTTTTGTATTTTCAGTAGAGACACGGTTTTGCCATGCTTCCATGCTGGTCTCGAACTCCTGTCCTCAAGTGATCCACCTGCCTCAGCCTTCCAAAGCGCTGGGATTACAGGCTTGAGCCACTGCAGTTGGCTCAAAAAGTCAAATTCTAAAAATAGTATGTATTTTAAGGAAGTATTCAGCATACTATACACATTTGTTTAAAAACCATATGGTTTAACTACTTTTGCAATTCTAAGAAATCGGTAACACCAAAAATAAAAAATATTCAAAATTTACGTTTTTTCTGGAGACAGTTGGGAAAAGCATGGATAACTGATTTTTTTTTTCTTTCACAGTTGATGAAGATAGTATTCCAGATTCTTTTCAAAGTCAGTGCTGTGACTACGTGATTTCACTTAACAGGTTGCTTCTATTCACAGAGGTCACTCCTAGTAAGATAGCATGAGAAATAATAACATACATATTTTGTAGTATATATTTTAGTAAAATACAAATATAAACAAAATTATCTTCATTATGCAATGATAAACACCACCTTTTGTGTGCTGTGAAAAAAAATCTGTGCTATAAACGTTAGACAGACCATCATTAAATAATAAGAATTAATAAGACTAATAATTAGTAAGGGCATTAATACTAATTTGATTTTTGCCACAAGTTTAATATACTGAAAAGATTCCAGTATTAAGGTTAGCATAAATTTATTTTAAAATAAAATTTCAGTATTATTAAACAATATTCTTTTTCCTTTTTTTTGAGACAGGTCTAGTCTGGTGCCCAGGCTAGAGTGCTCGTGGTGTAATCACGAATTGCTGCAGCCTGGACCTCCTAGGCTCAGGTAATCATCCTGCTTTAGCATCCCAAGTAGTTGGGATTACAGGCAGTGCATTACTACACCTGGCTAATTTTTGTATTTTTTGTAGGCAAGGGGTTTTGCCATGTTGTCCAGGTTGGTCTCAAACTCCATCTGTCCACCTCAGCCTTCCACAGTGCTGGGATTATAGGCCTGAACCACCATGCGTGGCCCAATATTTTTAATATTAATAACCCATCATGGCATTAATGATGATTTATATTGTTTTTGTAGCTATTGTGAATGGCATTATTTTCTTGATTTCTTTCTTTCTCTCTTTTTTTTTTTTGAGAACGGAGCCTCACTCTGTCGCCCAGGCTGGAGTGCAGTGGCCGGATCTCAGCTCACTGCAAGCTCCGCCTCCCGGGTTTAGACCATTCTCCTGCCTCAGCCTCCCGAGTAGCTGGGACTACAGGCGCCCGCCACTTCGCCCGGCTAGTTTTTTGTATTTTTAGTAGAGACGGGGTTTCACTGTGGTCTCGGTCTCCTGACCTCGTGATCCGCCTGCCTCGGCATCCCAAAGTGCTGGGATTACAGGCGTGAGCCACCGCGCCCGTCTGATTTCTTTGTAAAATAGTTCCTAGCGTATAGAAATGCTACAGATTTTGGTATGTTAATTTTGTGTCCCGCAACTTTAATAAATTTATCAGTTTATCAGTTATGGGGTGTGTGTGTGTGCGTGTGTGTGTGCGCGCGCAGTCTTTAGAGATGTGTAAATGTGTAAGATTATGTCATTTGCACACACACACACACAAAATTTAACAACTTTCCTTTCCGTTTGAATGCATTTTATTTTTAACTCATTTTATTTACTCTGCCTAATTGCTCCGACTAGGACATCCACTACAACGTTGAATAGAAGCAGTGAAGGTGGATATCATTTTGTGTTGTTCAGATCTTGCTGAAAAAGCTTTCCATTTTTTCTTGTTCAGTATATTAGCTGTGTGCTTGTCATATATGGCCTTTATTGTGTTGTCGTACATTCCTTCTATAACCAATTTGTTAAAAGTTTCTTATCATAAAGGATGTTAGATTTTGTCAAACGCTGTTTCTGCATTTATTGAAATAATTATATTTTCCCTTTATGATGTTAATGTGATGAATCACATTTATTTATTTGTGTATGTTGAGCCATCCATGTATCCCTGGAATGCATCCTACTTGGTCACAATGAATGATCTTTTTAATGTGCTGTTGAATTTGGTTTGCTAATATTTTGTTGAAGATTTTGACATCAATGTTCATCAGAAATATTGGCTTGTAATTTTATATAGAAAGTAATGAAGACTCCACCAAAAGAAATTAGAACTAATCAAAGAATTCAGTAAACTTGCAGTATACAAAATCACTATACAAAAATCAATAGTGTTCTATACTCCAAAACAAGCTATCATATTAGGAAATCAAGAAAGCTATCCCATTTATAATAGTTACAAAACAATACCTACAAATAACTTAGACAAGAAGGCGAATGATTTCTAGAATGAAAACCATAATGTCTCAATCAAGAAATTGAAGGGAGAAAAATAAATAAAAATATATTTTATGTTCATAGATTGGAAGAATTAATACAGATAGAGCATTCCTACTCAGAGAATCTGAAATTCTAAGTGGTTCAAAATCTGAAACTTTTTGAGTGGCAATATGATGTCACATATGGAAAATTTTACACCTGCCACCTTTGCTTTCTGATGGTTCAATGAACATGAAATTTGCTTCATATACAAATTATTTAAAATATTGTATAAAATTACCTTCAGGCCATGTATATATGGTATATATGAAACATAAATAAACTTCATTCCCATCCTTACGATATCTCATTATGTACATGTAAATATTCCAAAATCTAAAAAAATTTCAATTGGATTGAAATTTCAGTTGGATCCAAATTTCAATTGGAAACTTTTTCTTCGAAGCATAGAAGCATACCAAATAAGGCATACTTAACATGTCTTGTTAAGATGTCCATAACAGCCAAAACAAACTACAGATTTAATATAGTCTCTATCAAAATGCCAGTGACATTCTTCACAAAAAGGGAAAAGTACTTCTAAACTTTATATGAAACCACAAAAATCCCTAAATAGCTAAAGCAATCTGAGTAAAAAGAACAATGCTGGATGCATTCCAATACCTGACTGCAAAATATACTACAAAGCAATAGTAACCAAAACAATGTGGCATAAAAATAGACACAGACCAATGGAGCAAAATAGAGAATACATAAATAAATCCATACACTAATATTAACTGATTTTTTAAATCACAGCACCAATATCCATACTGGGAAAGGGGACAATAAATGGTGCTGAGAAATCTGCATATTCACCTGCAAAAAAGAGAAACAAGACCACTATTTATCACCATACACAAAAACTTAACTAAAAACTTACTAAGGACTTATACATAATTTTCAAAACTATAAAACTCAGAGAAAATTTATTGGTATGGAAAAGACTTTAAAAACACAGATAACAAAAGCAAAAATAGACAAATGGGATTACATTAAACTAAAAAACTGCACAACAAAGGAAATAACCAACAGAATAAAGAGAAATTTAAAATAAAAAATGAGGAATTGGCTGGGTGCGGTGGCGCACGCCTATAATCCCAGCACTTTGGGAGGCCACAGGGAGCGGATCACAAGGTCAGAAGATCGAGACCATCCTGGCTAACACAGTGAAACCCCATCTCCACTAAAAATACAAAAATTAGCTGGGTGTGGAGGCGGGTGCCTGTAGTCCCAGCTACTCCAGAGGCTGAGGTAGGAGAATGGCATGAACCCAGGAGGCAGAGCATGCAGTGAAGTTCATGCCACTGTATTCCAGCCTGGAAGACAGAGCAAGACTCTGTCTCAAAAAAAAAAAAAAAAAAAAAAAAAAAAAGAGGAACTGTATTTACAAATTATGCCTCTGAAAATGAGTTAATTTAAATATATAAGACACTTAGGGCTGGGCATGGTGGTTCATGGCTGTAATCCCAGCAGTTTGGGAGGCCAAGGGGAGCAGATCATGAGGTCAGGAGTTCAAGGCCAGCCTGACCAACATGGTAAAACCCATGTCTACTAAAAAAATACAAAAATTAGCCAGGCATGGTGGCGCAAGCCTGAAATCCCAGCTACTCATGAGGCTGAGGCAGTAGAATTGCTTAGACCTGGGAGGCGGAGGTTGCAGTGAGCCAAGATCATGCCACTGCACTCCAGCCTGCGGGACAGAATAAGACTCCGTCTCAGGAAAAAAAAAAAAAAGTCACTTAGTAGTCCAAAAACAAATAATTCAATTAAAAATGGGCAAAACACTTGAAGAGATACTTTTTTAAGAGAAAACATAGACCCAACAGGTAAATTAAGAAAAACTCAACATTAATGACCATGGGATATTTATATATAAATGATAAAATAGATATACAACAAATTTATAAATATATTTAGGTACTGCAATGTTGAGTGCATATATATTTATACTTGGATATATCCTCTTGATATATTAATGCCTTTATCATGAAACAATAACTTTTTGTCATATTTTATAATTTTTCACTTAATGTATGCTTTATCTAAGTATAACTACTCTTGTACTTTTTTCAGTTTCCATTTGTACAAAATATCTTTTTCCATGCATTTACATTTAGTCTATATGTGTCCTTCAAGGAAAAGTATTCTCTTGTGGTGTTTATATTAATAGTTAAGTTTGGTGATCCGCCCACCTCGGCCTCCCAAAGTGCTGGGATTATAGGCTTGAGCCACCACGCCCGGCCCACATAGGTGGGTTTTCTACGTTTGCCGCATCCCCTCCCAATTTTATGTTTTCCATGTCATAATTTATATCTTTATATGTAGTGTATCCTTTAACACATTATTGTCGCTAGTATGGTTTTGAATAGTTTTTTTTAACAACCTGCATAAAATATATAAGTGGTTAAGTACTACTTACATATTCTAACACACAGGAGATCGAGACCATCCTGGCTAACACAGTGAAACCCCATCTCTTCTACAAATACAAAAAATTAGTGGGGCATATTAGAGTGTTCTGAATTTGACTGTGTATTTGCTTTTACCAGTGAATTTTATACTTTTATTTATTTTTTTGATACTAATTAGTATATTTTTGTTTTTCAAGACAGAGTCTCACCCTGTCACCTCAGCTGGAGTAATACCTTGTATGTTATTTGCCTCTTTTCTCTTGTTGCTCTCAATCCCATCTTTGTTTTTGATTTTTGACAATTAACTATAACATGTCTTCATGTGGTATTGCTTGGATTGAATCTGATGGAAGACATTTAATCTTCCTCTGCCTGGATCTTTATATTCTTTCCAGGTTTAGAAAGTTTTATGCTATTATTTGTTTATTTAACCAAGCTTTTTATAACTTTTTATTTTCTCCTTCATGAACTTCTATAACTCAAACATTTCCTCTTTTGATGCTGTTCCATTAATCCCATATGATTTTTTTAATGTTTGTATTATATTTTCTCTTCTGCTTGTATGTTTTCAAGTAACCCATATGTTCATGGAGTCTTTCTTCTGTATGATTAGTTCTGCTGTTCATATTCTCCACATCTTTTAAATTTTCATTCATTGTATTTTCCAGCTCCATAAATTCTCTTTGATTGTTAAAAGAAATTTTAATCTCTCTGCATTATTTCTAGTTTTGGGTTATTCTTTACCCAACCTCACTGAATTATTTCTCTATATTTTGTTATGTTGTGCTCTCTTAAAATGATTAATCTATGAAGGCCAGCCTGTCACCAAGGTTTACTGGGAGTGTACTGGACTGTGGATCTGTTGGAGTGTAAAGCTATTAGGGCAGGGTAGAAAGGTAGAGCCAAAAGGATAGGTATTATTTTGTAAACCAGAACCTGTATCTGCAGGTGTAGGCATGATTCCTGAGGCCAGGAGTGCTGATCTGGTGAGACAGAAGATTGAAGTTTTGTGTCTTACCCTATTTCTGGGCTGATCTGGAATCTGGGACAGGATGGTGACAGCATGGAGGGAAGCAGAGAAAGAAAACATTATAAATGTTGGTATAAAGTAGTGAAAATGCTTCTATAGAGAATGTAGGAGTGGATGGCTATATTCATATTTTCTGCTCCAAATCTTCTGATGTGATATACATTAATTAATCAGCCGTTCTCTGGTTCTTCTAGTTCTTTCCAGATGGAGTCTCACTCTGTTGTCCAGACTGGAGTGCAGTGGTGCAATCTCAGCTCACTGTAGCCTCTGCTTCCAGGGTTCAATCCATCCTCCTGCCTTTGCCTCCCAAGTACGGTGTGCACCATCATGCCTGGGTAATTTTTGTATTTTTAGTAGAGATGGGGTTTTACCATGTTGGCCAGGCTGGTCTTGAACTTCTGACCTCAAGTGATCCACCACCTTGCCTTCCCAAAGTGCTGGGATTATGGGTGTGAGGCACCATGCCCAGCCTGGTTCTTCTATTTATTATCTGTAAAATAAGTAGCCATGTGATAGTCTCTTTAAAAGACCCCACTCTGTAACTAAGGAATTTACTAGACCCTGAGGATTTGGAATTCCTGGTTGACTTATTTGAATCTTAATGGGCCAGAAAAGCAAGAATATATTAATAAGGATTTTGTGTCAAACAATACTATTAAGTTGAAAAGCAGATGGCAGGAGTTTTAGACCAGCCTGGGCAACATGGCAAGACCCTGTCTATACAAAAAAAATACGAAAAAATTAACAACACATAGTGGCACACACCTGTAGTCCCAGCTACCCTTGAGGCTGAGGTGGGAGGATCACCTGAGCCCAGGAGGCTGAGGTTTCAGTGAACCAAGATTTTGCCTTCGTAGTCCAGCTTGGGCAATAGAATAAGACCCTGAAGGAAAAAAAAAGTAAAGAAAAACTGATGGGGAGCCTCTATTTTTGTAGAAAACAAAAACAAGCACATCATTTCTGAAGGTCTTCAGGAAAAACTGAAACCTGCAGTTCAACTTGCTGTTTTCCAGTTTACTTAGCTACCAATTGTTGATAATCTGGAAAAATCACTAACTTAATTAATTTCTTTTTTTTTTTTTTTTGAGACAGAATTTCACTCCTGTTGCCCAGGCTGGAGTGCAACAGTGCGATCTCAGCTCACTACAACCTCTGCCTCCTGAGTTCAAGTGATTCTCCTGTCTCAGCCTCCCAAGTAGGATTACAGGCACCCGCCACCACACCCAGCTAATTTTGTAGTTTTACTAGAGATGGGGTTTCTCCATGTTGATTAGGTTGTTCTCGAATTCCTGACCTTGAGTGATCTGCCTGCCTTGGCTTCCCAAAGTGCTGGGATTACAGGTGTGAGCCACCACACCTGGCCCCAAATCACCAACTTTAAGTTAAATACTAGCTTCTTTTTTACAGGGGATGTTGTCATCTTTGGCTAGATCTTATTTAAGTTATTCTCTTATATAAATCTATAAAATTGAAGATTATAAGAAAGGATGCCATGATGATGTATACACGACATTAATCTAGTAACAATATGTCAACATTTGTAATACAAATAGGATATAGATGATATCAGCAAAAATGCACCGAAGGTAGAAGATAATACAACACAGAATCTTCTGAGACAAGAAACGTTTTATCTTTGATGCCCAAAAGTGAAAAAAACTGTCATTTTGGACAGGTATCATGGCTGACCCTTGTAATCTCTGCACTTTGGGACACTGAGGAGGGCGGATCACCTGAGGTCAGGAGTTTGAGACAGCCTGTCCAACATGGAGAAACTTCATGTCTACTAAAAATACAAAAATCAGCTGCGCGGGGTGACACATGGCTGTAATCCCAGCTACTTAGGAGTCTGAGGCAGGAGAATTGCCTGAACCTGGCAGGCTGAGGTTGCATCACTGCATTGCAGCCTGGGCGACCAAGCAAGACTTTTTCTCAAAAACAAATAAACAAACAAAACAAACAAACAACAACAACAAGAAGATGCTTTTACTGGATATATACCCAAAGGAATATAAATCATTCCACTATAAAGACAAGTACACATCTATGTTTATTGCAGCACTATTCACAATAGCAAAGACGTGGAACCAACAAAAATGTGCATCAGTGGTATACTAAATAAAGAAAATGTGGTCCGTATACACCATGGAATACTATGCAGCCATAAAAAGAATGAGATCATGCCATTTGCAGGGATGTGGATGAAGCTGCAAGCCATCATCCTTAGGAAACTAACACAGGAACAGAAAACCAAACACTGCATGTTCTCACTCATAAGTGGGAGTTGAACAATGAGAATACATGGATATAGGGAGGGGAACAACACATACTGGAGCTATTTTGGGGTGATGGGGTTGAGAGGAGGAACCTAGATGACGGGGCAATAGGTGCAGCTAACCTATTGCACAGCTAACCTATGGCACACATATACCTATGTAACAAACCTGCACTTTCTGCACATGTATCCCGGAACTTAAAGTAAAATTAAAGAAAAAAACCTATCATTTGAATTTGGTAATATATTTATTTGGATAAATATAAATGTAATTTCTACCTTTACCTATAATAGGCATAAGTAATTTATTACAAATCAACTATAGCTTGTAATTATAAAAAGATGCTTTTCATTTTAAATTTGCACATATTTAAAAGACACCATAAGTAATCATAAATATGTAATTGCCTTGGAATAAGAAACACAAGTATTTGTAAGAGGTTTTGAAAATAAAATAGTATGTTTGAAAATAGTGGGACTATACACTCACATTTTTTGATAAAAGTGCCTACATTACAACTTGTCAGTGTGTCTACATATAATGTATAATCTTTTTTTTTTTTTTTTTTTTGAGATGGAGTCTCGCTCTGTCACCCAGGCTGGAGTGGAGTGGCTCAATCTTGGCTCACTGCAAGCTCTGCTTCCCGAGTTCACGCCATTCTCCTGCCTCAGCCTTCCGAGTAACTGGGACTAAGGCACCCACCACAACACCCAGCTATTTTTTTTTTTTTTGTATTTTTAGTAGAGACGGGGTTTCACAGTGTTAGCCAGGATGGTCTCGATCTCCTGCCCTCGTGATCTGCCTGCCTTGGCCTCCCAAAGTGCTGGGATTACAGGCGTGAGCCACTGCGCCCGGCCTAACATATAATCTTAAATGCAAAAAAAAAATTCAGATATTATTTTAGGTTTTATTTTTATTTGGAAATATTTCTTATTTTTTTCTCTTCCATTTTTAGTTGGCACATATAATTCTGCATACTTAACAGATACAGAGTAAGATTTTGATATGTGTATACTGTACCACTTACAATGATCAAACCAGAGTAATTAGCATACCTATTATTTCAAATATTTATTTCTTTGCTTTGTAAACTGTCAAAATCCTTTCTGGTAGCTTTTTTTTGTTTGTTTGAGACAGAGTTTTGCTCTTGTTGCCCATGCTGGAGTGCAATGACAGGATCTCCGCTCACTGCAACCTTGGCCTCTTGGGCTCAAGCGATTCTCCTGCTTCAGCCTCCCGAGTAGCTGGGATTACAGGCGCTCACCACCGCATCTGGATAATTTTTGTATTTTTAGTAGAGATGGGATTTCACCATGTTAGTCAGGCTGGTCTTGAACAACTGATTTCAGGTGATCTGCCTGCCTTGGCCTCCCAAAGTGCTGGGATTACAGGCGTGAGCCACAGTGCCTGGTCCCTTTCTTGTAGCTTTATGAAGATATACAATGAATTATGGCTAGCTGTGTTTGCCCTACAGTGTTACTAGAACTCATTCTTCCTATCTAGCAGTAATTTTGTATTGATTAACCAACCTCTCTGTTCATGCTCCCCTCCTTGCTATACTTCCTTAATACTCAAAATTGTACTCTGTACTTCCATGAATTTGTATCTTTTTAGCTCTCACAAATGAGTGAGAATGTGTAGTATTCATCTTTCTGTGCTT
Source organism: Macaca mulatta (assembly GCF_049350105.2). NCBI lineage: Eukaryota > Metazoa > Chordata > Mammalia > Primates > Cercopithecidae > Macaca > Macaca mulatta. Next base: position 4,435,023 of record NC_133427.1, read on the forward strand.
CCTATGCTTGAGTTATTTTGCTTAACATTATGTCTCCAGGCTCACACATATTGGTACAAATGACAAAAGTCATTATTTATGTCTGAATAGCATTCCATTGTGTATATATACTTTTTAAAAAGCAGCAGGGTTTTTCCTCATCACCCACTCTAGAAAAGCAGTGGCTTTTCAATCGTAGCTCACCACAGCCTCAAACTCCTGGGCTCAAGGAATCCTGCCTCAGCCTTCCTGACAAAAGCCAAGAACCCTCATGGGCTAAGCCATACTTTGGGACTCATCTGTCGTGTTTCAGTGTAGTGCTCAACATGGGGTGAGGAAGGAAGACAGCGACATAAGAGAAGCCAGCAACGTGAGAGATGGTGAGGTGATGGTGTGAGAAGTGGGTTGAGAAGTGGCTGTCAGTGAGGTGATGGTGAGACGGCAGTCAGTGAGACAACAGTTGGCCAGCAGGAAGGCAGTTGGTGATCGATGTGACAGCAGACAGCTGGACAGTAATTAAGATAGTGAGAAATGGCTGGTGGATTACCAGTCCCCATGCTGGCCCCTCCCACCATGGCAGCTGAGTTTACCTAAGCTAAGGGATCCTGGAGAGATCTTCACCAGGGTCCCATGTGGAAGATCACTTGGTGTCATTTCTGCTCTGGTGGATGGCTGAGTGTCCTTTCTGCTCCCATCTGCATAGTAGCAGAAGAACTAGGGAATAAAATAAAAGCCTTTGGCTAGGTGATCAGTTAGAAATCCCAGCTCACTTAAATGCCCCAAAGTATGTCCTTGTCACCTCCTCCCCCAGTCCTTTCCCTTCTGACTCCATTTTTATTGTTCTATCAGTCATTTATTTTCAGATCTAAAGTGTATGTTTTATTTGCAGTCTTATGTTTCCTTTTAAATTTCTGTTAATTGTGTTTGGGCAATTGTTTAAGGTAGGGCACTTGGTTGTGTGAGGTTCTCCATTGTGTTAATCCTGGGATGTGAGCATCACAGTGTTCTGTGACCCCAACTTGTTCTTGGTTTCATTGTTGTCTGGCCCCTCTCCCCCAGGTGCCTAAAGGTTTTTGTCATTTGATGCAGCATCCCTCATTGGCTGAAACTTGGGCACTCTGAGTTTTCAGCATTGATATTTTTGGTCCCCCAGTTCCTCCATCCCAGATGTTCTGTGGTACTTGGTATTAACATTCCTTCTAGGATTGTGGGTTATAGCCCTTCCTCCTAGGGGAATATTGGTCTCACTTTGTTCTGCCCTAGCATTAGAAGTTTGCAAGATGCTTTCTATGTACTATCCTACAACTGCCTGTTCAAACCCATCTTGGTCCAAGGAACTGGGAGGTTCCAGGCCCCTAGTCTGATGGACAGCCACCTATAGCAGTAGTCAAGTGGTCACGCAACTTTTTTTTTTATATTTCTACTACTGGGTAGGTTCTCTGACAAGTCAGGGCCTTTGATGTTGATGTTACCCCTTGGGCAATGATGTTTACTCTTTTGTTTCCTCTCTTGCATCCCTCCTCTCTGTCCATTGCTCACTCTCTATGGAATTTAGGCTTAACATGCAAATGCCCATTTGAAGCATATAATTCACTTTTGTAATACCTTACTATCTACAGAAAGTGAAAAGTAAGTAGTCATTTGCTAAACTTAGGCTAACTGAATTAGCCTTATGGTGACTCTAGCCATAGGGACAATGGCAAGCATCCCAAAATAATTACCATTGGGGTGTTTTTTAGACAATTGAAGTAAGTTTAAATTATTAGACTAATTGAAAAAGAAAACCTCATTGGGTTCAATACAAATTTGCAAACCAATAGATTTGGGCTAGGCATAGTTATTTATATTATAATGATATTATATAATTAGATTTGCTTTATAAAAAGGAAGAAAAAGAATTTCCTTATGTGTAGACTTTTATGGCCCTCTACCAGGATCCTAACCTAAGGGCTAGCTGTAGAATGTGTCTGGCTCATGATACTCCCAGATATCCAGAAGCTGCATCAGATACGCTAGATGACCTCCTCCTAGCTGCTTCTCCTAGAAGGCCTGTAATCCCCCTTCATAGCTTCCTCAGTCCCCTAGTGCTGAGGGAGCCCCACTGGTTATTTAGTGCAGGATTCCACTCCAAGGTCATCAGGCACCCCTCCATCTTATCCAACAAACCCTGGCTCACATCCCCCACTGCAAAGAAAGTGAGCCCAAACAGTACTACTAGGATTGAGGCCCCATGTTAGCCCCCCAAATCAAATTTGCGTCTACTGTCAGAGGTAGCTGATGGAGATGGAGGAACAATTGAAGTACATGTGTCTTTCTCCATGTCTGATTTGACCATATGCAAGGAAGAAATTGCTCAGTTTTCAAAGGATCCATTTAACTTGGTATGACATGCAAATATTATCTGCTTATTTCCTTCCTTCCTTCCCTCCTTCCTTCCTTCCTTCTTCCTTCCTTCCATCTTTCCTTCTTTCCTTCCTTCCTTCCTCTTTTTTTTTTTTTTCTGAGATGGAGTCTTGCTCTGTCACCCAGGTTGGAGTGCACTGGCGCAATTTCAGCTCACTGCAACCTCCACCTGCCATGTTCAAGCGATTCTCCCTGCCTCAACCTCCTGAGAAGCGGGGATTATAGGCGACTAGCACCATGCCCACCACCACAGGCGCCCACTACCACACGGCTAATTTTTTGTACTTTTAGTAGAGATGGGGTTTCATCATGTTGGCCAGGCTGTTCTTGAACTCCTGACCTCATGTGATCCACCCACCTTGGTCTCCCAAAGTGCTGGGATTGCAGGTGTGAGCCACAGTGCCTGGCCTACTATCCACTTACTGTAATGTAGATGAATAACAAAGAATTCCAGGTACTGTTATAAACATACAGATAGAATGGCTGTGTGTAACCCAGGTCATGCCATTTATCTTGTGGGGAGAGATACAGTCTCAGATCTAGACCTCAATGGGATTACTAGAAAGGGTCTCAAGGAATCAAATGTAGAAATTACATACTAACTTGTTTAATAGTAAGAAAAACTGTGGGATTAAGCCAGTGGATTATGATAAAGTAAGAGAAATATATGAGGAAAAAGATGAAAATCCCACTCTAATTCAGGGCTGTTGGTTTCAGGCACTGAGAAAAAATACTAATATATACCCTGACCCTTTGGAAGTGTGAGCTCCTTTGGGTGTGTGTTTTATTAATCAGTTTGCCCCTGACATTTGGCTAAAGCAACAAAAGCTAGCAGTGGGACAACAACTGCTCTGAGCCAACTCTTAGACATTGCCTTTGGGGTTTACAATAATAGGGACAGAGCAGAGGAAGAGGCAAAAACCAGAAGAACTGGCCAAAAAGCACAATTGTTAGTGGTTACTTTAGGACCACTGCTGCCTCAGAATTACCCTTCTTAAAGAAATATGGTAACACTGGCATCTAGGATGCTCAGATGACAGTCCCTCACTTACCAGCCTCTAGATCAAAATCAGCACTTGTCTTCTGCAAGAACGTCATTGGAAGAACTGCACCAGGATTAAAAGACAGACTGAGACACAGACTCATAATGGCCCAAAAAGTAGAGGAGTGATAGGCCTAAAATTCTCTGTATCTCCCACTGGACACCTTACTATCTCCGCAGACCAGCCTCAGGTAACCCTTGATATAGGAGACAAAAATATTGAGTGTTTATTGGAAATGGGAGCTGCCTACTCAGTTTTAACTCATTTCCAAGGGCTACTGTTTTCTCACTCTTGTACAGTAACAGGAATTGATGGCCAGCCACGAATGAGGAGATGTACCCATCTGCTTGGTTCCACAGTGAAGGACCATACATTTTCCAAGAGGTTTTTTAATACTTTTACCTAAGTGCTCTATCTTATTAGGGAGAAACTTATTTTCCAAATTACAGATCACAGTTCACTTTAAAGTGCCCCATGAGAAGACAACAGGCCAGAAAGAACACTTCTCTTAGCTCCAAGTATTACATTAACACAGATATGAAGAAGAGCTACCTTCCATTACATATTGCTTCTTTAGTAGACCTTTCTGTTTGTGACATGGAAGTTTCTGGTAGAGCTGTTAATATACTCCCAGTCCAGATTTTCCTAAAAACCAATGTTAATTACCCCTGGACAAAAACAGTGTTTCTTGAATGCTGAGGCTCAGAGGGACATCCAGCCCTTAATAATGAGGGTCCAAAGGTACAAATTATGACAGTCCTGTCAGTCTCCACATGACTCCCCATTTTATCTGTTTGGAAATCAAATGAGGAACATAGATTTGTTTTGACTCTAAGGGGATTTGATGGGACAGTAGTCCCAGTCCACCTGTTAGTTCCTAATGCTTGACAGAGATTCCTGAAGACGTTCATTGATTCACAGTGTTAAGACTTAAAGCATGCTTTCTTTTGTATATCTTTACACCATGCTGCCAGTATATTTTTGCTTTTGAATGAACTGATCCAGACACTCATGCTACATCTCAACTTACCTGCACAGTTCCTCTCCAGTGTTTTTGGCACAGTCTTCATCTCTTTGGCAATACATTGCCAAGGATTAAGGGAACTACAGTTAACTAATGGATTTATTTTGCAACATGTAGATGGATTTCTACATCTACTAGGGAAGACTCCAATAGAAACACAATTCAGCTCCTTAATTTTCAGGCAAAGCAAGGCTATCGTGTATGCCCTACAAGGCCCAGGTCTCTGTGCAAAATGTTAAATATTTGGGGTATGTGCTCACACCTGGGACAAGAACTTTGAACCAAAAGTGAAAAGTGACAATCTTGGCCCTCCAACTACCTCAGAATAAGAAACAGTCAAGAGACTTTTTGGGAATGGCCCGATGCTGCCAGATCTGGATTCCTTGGTTTGGTCTTACAGCAAAGCTTCTCTATGAAGCTCTAAAAGACAGTAATCATGCGCCTTTGAATTGGGATGGAACCTGCCAACAGGGCGCTCTTTACCCTAAAAGCAAAACTAAAAACAACTCCTGCTTTGAGGCTCTTTAACTTAGAAAATAGTTTTACCTTCTATGTGACTGAAAAACAAGGCATGAGGTTGGATGTCTTACCCCAAAGGCTCAGAAATAGCCCTAGGCCAGTGGCTTACTTTCCTAAACAGCTAAACCAGGTGGCATCTGGGCAGCCAGGATGCTTGTGAGCCAAAGAAAAAAAAACCAGTAAGTTTACTTTACCTTGGGACAATTACTAGATGTTATGACCCCCTAAACAATATAGGTTGTCCTACAGGAGAATGAATGTCAGTGGCTAACAGGAAGATACCTACTTAAGTATCAGGCCCTCTGCTTGACACCTGTATTAGTGTGTTCTTGAACTGCTAAAAAGAAACAGCTAAGACTGGGGAAGATGATTTTAAAACATTTTTTATTTTATTTTAAAACCATGTTTAATTGGCTCACGGTTTTGCAGACTGCACAGGAAGCATAATGGCTTCTGGGGAGGCCTCAGGAAACTTTCAATCATGGTAGAAGGTGAAGGGGAAGCAGTCACATCTTACATGACTAGACCAGGAGAGGGAGAGAGAGAGGAGGAAGGTGCCACACACTTTTAAACAACCAGATCTCATGAGAACTCACTCATTATTATAAGAACAGCACCCAGTGGGTATCCACCCCCATGATCCCATCACTTCCGACCAGGACAAACCTCCAACACTGGCAATTATAATTTTACATGAGATTTGGGTGGGTGGGGACACAGAATCAAACCATATCAACACCTCAGATGTAATCCTTAAAGTATGTTGGGTGTTAAACCCTGCTATCCTGTTCCCAGAGTTCACATCCCAGGAAATAGATCCTTAACTAATTTCTCTCCTGTGCGGAAACCATACAACCGAACTTATGTAGCAGGACTAAATTCAAAGATGACTTTCTGTCTAATCTCAATGTTGCGTAGTTTACAGATAGGTATAGCCTTTTATGCATCAGGGAGTAAAAAATGTACATCTTGTTGTATTTAGTCAACAAGATGTCATTGAGGTCAAAACTCTGCCTTTCCAAGCTTCTATTCAAAAAGCACAATTACTTGCTCTGATCAGGGTCCTCAAGTTGGGAAAGCCTTAAGAGTCAGTATATTTATTGATTCCAAATAGGGGTTCCTGGTGCTCTGTGCTCATGCTGCTATACAGAAAAACAATGGAATGCTAACAGCTAAAGGGTCTCCCATACATCACTCAGATCTTGGAACATTTAGATGCTTCCTAGCTCTCAAAAGAGTGAGGCAGTGCAGGGGACACGAAAAGGAAGACACCTCTATTATCAAACGAAATACTCTGGCAGACAGAGTAGCTAAGGCCACAGCTAGAGAAACACCAGTGTTATAGGACACTGACTAATGCCAGGTACTGCACCCATGTTGGGAACATCACACTATACCCCTGAGGAAATTAAATGGGCAGAGCTGAAAGGGTTACAAAAGCATCCCTTGTGATGGTTAGTAGGAAGCAACAAACTCTTCCTCTCTGAGGCTGAGCAATGAAAGTAGTTAGGCATTTTCATGACTTAACTATCAAGTTAGTTTCTCCATTTTAGGGAAAAAACCTATTCTATACTGCAAAGAGGGTCCCAGGGTCTGTGATCTTTGTGCCTGTAATGATCTAGGAAGCAACCCTATATCCCCACCTCTATGCAAACCATTACAACATTGAGGGACATGCCCTGGAAAGACTGGCAAATAGACTTTCTTTAGATACCATCCTACAGAGGATAGAAATATTTGCCAGTATTTATGGACACTTTGACCAAGTGGATTGAGGCTTTACCCACAATGACAAAGAAGACATTAGAAGTGTCAAAATTTGACTGGACATAGTGGCTTGCACCTGTGAGCCGAACACTTTGGGAGGTCAAGGCGGGCAGATCACCTAAGGTAAGGAGCTCAAGACCAGCTTGGCCAACATGAGGAAATCCTGTGTCTACTACAAAAATAAACTGGTGTGGTGATGCGCGCCTGTAATCCCAGCTACTTGGGAGGCTGAGGCAGGAGAATCTCTGGGACCTGGGAGGTGGAGGTTGCAGTGAGCTGAGATAGCACCATTGCACTCCAGCCTGGGCAACAGAGGGCGACTCTCTCTCAAAAAAAAAAAAAAAAAAAAAAAAGTGTCAAAGTTTTTACTTACTCAGATCTCCAAAAAGTTTGATTTACCTAAAAATCTGTAGAGTGATAATAAACATGCCTGCACTCCTAAAGTGGCCCAGGAGCTTTTCTTCAGTCTTAGGCATTATCTATCCCCTTCACTCTCCTGGAGTCCTCAATCCTCAGGTAAAATAAAAAAGCTAATTATGTTTTAAAAATGACATTAGCAAACCCCTTCAGAGGCCTGGGTTTCTCTCTTAGCTATAGCATTTTTACAAGTAAGGATGTCCCCAAAAGGAAATTCTAAAACTTAGTCCTTTTGAGCAGACTTACCGCCATTTTTAGCTTCTGATCTCTTGCTTGATAAAAAGATGCATAGAATGCTCACCCATAATATCAACTTAAGCCAAGTTCAAAAGGCCCTCCAAGTATGTGGACACAAATTATTGCCCCCTCTCACAAAGCAAATAGTTGACCCCAATCTGCTAAAAACTCGGACAGAACAATACTCTGAGGGATCCTTGGAACATTGGTGGCTCTAGAAGCAATAGAGTATCCGTGGCTAAGAGGAGGTCACCTACTTCAATATCAAGTCGTTTTACTTGACACCAGTAGTAGTGTGTTCTTGAACTGCTACAGAGAAACATAAGACTGGGCAATTTATTTTAAAAAGATGTTTAACTGCCTTATGGTTTTGCAGGCTGCTCAGTAACCATAATAGCTTCTGGGGAGGCCTGAGGAAACTTTCAATAATGGCAGAAGGTATCACCAAAATGGAAGAGTCCCTATCAGGTATTGTTGAGTGTCACAGTCCTGTTAAACTTCAGGGACTACCTACTTCGGTACAATTGTCCAGGATTAAAGCTGTTGCTCACAAACTGCAGGCACACAAATGGAGAACACCATAATCTACATTTAAGAGCTTTTGGAGGACTACTGCTACCTATTTAAAAGAATCAACACTCATCTAGAAGTTGTAACATGATGCTGTGGGTGGCAGCAGAAGCTTTAATCATTCTCTTCTTCCTGACTGCAGTATTACTTTTTTATCACTTTAGCCAACCTCCCAGGAAACTGCTTTTGTTCTTATTGGGCATAGAGACCCCACTCAACCAGACACCATGTTGTCACTCTTGGTCCTGTTTGCTCTCTCAACTACATTGATCCCATGTGAGTGGGAACACAACTCTGTGGTAAATATTTCAACAACTATAGCATCACGAAATCATCTTCATGGCTGCTGGATTTATCAACATTGCCAGGATACAGAATTGCATCTTCTGGTTTTTTTTGGAAAATCTCACCACTAGACCTCAGATCTAACTAACCATAGTGATCCTGAAATAACCAAAACCCTACTTGCTAAGTGAAACCCTCCCCCACATAATATATTCCACCTGAACCTCCCACCACTACTGCATGGGCCTAGGAAGTTAGGTACCTATGTTTCCAGTGCATTAACAATTCTGTCTTTTGCACTCACTGCTGTGTTAATGACACTGAAGTGGAAGTTTCCCTCTGATGCTATGATCCAACTTTAGCTGCCAAGTTCCCAAGGACACAGTAAGGTAAATAGAATTCTACTTCTAAGTGAGGAGACTATATATGGTGCCTTCTCTCACTTCAGAACAAACAAGAGAAAAACAACTGCTTAGTCTGAGAAGGTTGGAGTACTCCCCCTTCTGGAAAACAAAATTTTTTTGACCACCCTCATTGGAGCAGAAAGGAAATATCTCTATAGACACAACTTGGCAGCAAAGGATGAACATCACACCCTCCAGAGTGTTTGTGAGCCAGCTGGGCTCATTTTGGTTTGTGACCATGAATGAGAAGATGTCACACCCCATAAACACTAACCATCATGATCCTGTTATTTTAGGAGTAGCATTCCCTTGTATATAAAAAACTTGAAACTCTAGCCATCCTTGCCCCTCTGCGGGTCACTGTCTATTACCCCTTAAAACCTAAGAATACCAGAAGTAAGCAAGCCATAGAATTAATTCTGGCAGGAATCAGGGCAGCAATAGGACTAGCAACAGTCCAGGGCAGCTTTGCTTACCATGAGTCAACTCTAAAGAACTTAAATCAACACAGGTCAGGCATTAAAGGGAACTCATGAGTACCTTGAGTCTCTGTCAAATGTGGTTTTTGATAACAGACTAACACTAGATTATTTACCAGTTAAACAAGAAGGAGTCTATATACTTATTACTAAAAGCTGCTGCACATATATTAGCAACTTTGGGGAGGTTTAGGTTAACATTAAAAAAATATATGGGCAAGCTACATGGATATATATATATATAACCAGGCACTGATCCCAACTGTATCTGGTGAACTTTCAAAAGTGTCTTCCCAAGTCTCACCTGGCTTTTAGCTCTCCTAAGACTTTTTGATAGCTGTCTTGTTGCAAATTTGGGCCTTTGCTTGTTTAACCTCTTAGTAAAGTTTGTGTCTTCTAGATTACAAGTAATCCAGGTAAGAAAAATGTTGGCACAAGCCCTCAAACTCATCAAACCCATTCTGCCTACTGTCCCAAAGAATGAGTGTCTTGCTTCTGGGCCCCTTAAATTAAGTATCCAGAGAATTTTGCTTCTCTGGTGGTAGGCAGAACCTACACCCATAATTGCAGCAGGAAGCAATTAGAGAAGACAGACCTCTGCCCTTCTAGAGTCCCATTAAGATTAGGGAGAGTTTCTAATCTCTGAGAAGTGAATGAGGCAGGAGGCAGGACTGAACATCAGAAGCTCAGGCACTGGACCAAGTTGAGGACTAGCTAAAACAGGGATGGAGCAGAAGCAGCTTTCCATAAGATATGACCCGAGTGTGCAATGTTAGTTTACCATTGCTGTGGCAGCACCTGGGACTTACTGCCTCTTTTCAGGGCAGTGACCTGATGACCCAAAAGTTACTACCACTTCCCTAGAAATTTCTGCATTAACCACTTCTTAATCTACATGTAATTAAAAGTGGGCATAAATATGACTGCACAACTGCCCTTAGCTGCTATTCTCTGCCTATGGGAGAGCCCCACTCTGCAGGAGCAGTCACGGAGAGGTAACACAACTGGAGTTGGAACACTGCTGCTTCAAAAAAGCTGTTTTCTTCTACCTCTGGCTTGGCCTTACACTCTCTCCTGTGCAAAACCAAGAGCCCTTGTGGACTAAACTCTGCTTTAGGGCTTGCCTGTCCAGCATTGAGGTTAGTAATTTGAGTAAATTTTCTCCCATTCTATAGGTGGTCTGTTTACTCTGTTCATTGCTTTCTTTGATGTGTGAAACAGTTTTAGCTTCATAGAGCCTCATTTGTCTATTTTTGGTTTCGCTGCCTGGTGTTTTAGGTTAGTTATAAAATCTTTGTTTAGTCCAATGCCCTGAAGCCTTTCCTGTTGTTTTTTTCCTAGTAGTTTCAAAATTTCAGGACTTACATTTAAATATTTAATCCGCATTAAGTTGACTTTTGTATATGGTGAGACATAGAAGTCTAGTTTCATTCTTCTGCGCGTGAATATCCAGTTTTCCCAGCACAACTTGTTGAAGAGGGTATCTTTTCCTCAATATATATTTTAGCACCACTATTGAAAATCAATTGAATGTAAACATTTATTTCTGTTTTTTCTATTTTTTTCTATTAGTCTTACTGTCTATTTTTATACCATTACTATTTTGTTTTTGGTACTATGACTTCGTAGTACTTTTTGAAGTCAAATAGTGTAATGCTTTCAGCTTTGTTCTTTTTGTCCAGTATGCTTTGGCTAGTCAGGGTCTTACATGGGTTGCTGTAGCCTTGTCCTCCTGGGTTCAGGCGATCCAACCATCTGAATAGCTGGGATTACATGCAAGCCTGGATAATTTTCGCATTTTATAGAGACAGGATCTCACCATGTTGCCCATGCTGCTGTTGAACTCCTGGCCTGAGGTAATTCTTTAGCCCCAGTCTCCCAAAGTGCTGGGATCATAGGGATCAGCCACTGCACTCAGTTGATATTTTATTATTTTTGTAGCTATTTTAAATGAGATTGCTTGCTTTTGTTTCCAGTAGTTCATTATTGGTGTAAAACATTACTATTTTTTGTGTGTTGATTCTGTATTCTGTCTGTATTCTGTAATTTGGCTAAATTTGTTTTTCAATTCCACAGATCTTTTGATTGAGTCTTTTTCTCCATATAACATAATATCATCTACAAAGAGGGACAGTTTGACTTTCTCATTTTCAACTTAGATGCCTTTTATCCCTTTAATTTAGATGCCTTTTCTTATTTCTCTGACTGGGCTTTTCAGGACTGTATTGAATGAGTGGTGAAAGTGGGCATCTTTGTTTTGTTCCAGTTCTTAGAGGAAAAACCTTCAAGATTTTCCACAGTCAGTGTGATGTTAGCTGTGAGCTCATCATATGTGACCTTTATTAAGTTGATTTATATTTCCTCTATGTCTAATTTTGAGAGTTCCTCCCAGATGTAGAACTCCCTTAAGTACTTTTTTGTGAAGCAGGTATAATTGTAGAGAATTTCTTCAGTTTCTGCTTGGCTGGGAAAGTCTTTATTTTTTCTTTATTTTTGAATAATATCTCTGTTGAATATAGTGTTCTTGACCAGCAAGTTTTTTTTTTCTTTTATCACTTTGAATATATCAACCATTTTTTTTCCTTTTCTGCAAAGTTTCTGCTAGAAAGTGCTGTTAGTCTGCTGGGAATTCCTGTATATGTAACTTGCTGCTCATCTCTTACTGTTTTGAGAATTCTCTTTTTGCCTTTGCATTTTGAAAGTTTGACTATAATGTGTCTCACACAAGATGTGGAAAGTTGTCCGCTATTAAAATTTCCGTTTCTTTTCCTGTTTCTTCTGCTTTTCCTTAAACTCCCAATTCAATTATTTGTTTGCTTGATTTTGGTCTATATGTCTTGTAGGGTTTCTGTGTATTTTTTATTCTTTTTTTTTTTTTTGGTTGGACTGGGTTATTTTAAAAAACTTGTCCTCAAGTAGGAAATTCTTTCCTCTGCTTGGCATACTCTATTATTGAAGGTTAAATTGTGTTTTTAAACTTTACTCTTTGAATTTTTCAGTTGCAGGATATTGGTTCCTTTTTATCATTTCTATCTATTGAATTTCTTATTTAGAGCATAAATTGTTTTCGTATTGATCATAAATCAATTTCTTTGTATTATCTCTTTGTGTCCTCTTGTGTCTTGCTGAGTTTTCTTACTCTGATTATTATTCCAATTTCTTTTTCTTATATTTTATAAATTTTATATTCTTTGTGATCTGTCATTGCATAATTACATTCCATTGGAGGTGCTATGTTCCTTTGCTTTCTCAAAATTTTAAAATTCTTGTTCGATGTCTGCACATCTGATGTAACTGCTGCTTCTTATAATTTTATAAATTGTCCTTTATAGAGAAAGTCCTATTTTTCTGTAGGTGTATCAGAAGTGTTGGTTGCATAGAATACTTTGACTTGATTCTGGTGAGGGCTCTACTGTAGTCTCCACAGGATTTATTCAGCAGTACTCAATTTTAGTGTTTTATATAAGTTCCTTAGAGGTTTAGTCTGTGGGTTTTGTGGGGGATGTGGGAGGCTTTCCTGGAGATGGGAACACCAGGAGGGCCATTATTCAGGATGAGCATTGGTAATGATGTGCTGGCTTTTGAGCCCTTGGGTGACATACAAGGGTGCTGGAGGTGGCAATGGGGGTCCCTTGTGGGCTAGTACTCAAGCCTCACAATAGCATACCTTTGCATCAGTCATTGTGTTAGCTGACTAACACAATGGGCTTGTACACAGGTCCTGAGTGGCACACATGAGTGGGCATCAGCAGTGGTGATGGCAGACTTGGCAAGCTGGTTCCCCTTTCTTGGAAGTGGTGCCTAGGCAGAAGTAGCAGCCAGTAGAGTGGACCTGTTTTCAGGATCCTGGATGACATACATGGGTGTCTGCAGTCGTGGGTAGTGATGGGTATGTTAAGTCACTTGTGAGGTGACAGGACATTAAGTGCTGGTGGCAATGGCATCTGGCCTATCCTCAGGCCCCTGGATGGCATGTGTACACATCAGTGGTGGTGGCACATAGGGTATGCCAATCCTCAGGCTCCTGGACTACATCTGTAGTTATTGGTATGGTTGGTAGTCTCGTCTTCCCTCTGACCTCTTGGAGAATATGTGTGGGAACCAACAACCTCAGCAGGGGAAGTAAGCCAGTTTTCAGGATTTTGTTCTCTATGCACAGGTGGCAGAAGCAGGTGAGTGGGCCTAAGCCTCTGGATGTGTGGCAGAGGCTCTGGCAGGTCTCTGGGAGGTGCACAGTTCAGGCTAGGCTCAGGCTCATTGCAGATTTTATTTATTTAAATATTTGCTTTTTATGTTTAGCATTTCACTCTTTACAGAGGCAAATGATGGAATTTAAATCTTATCTTTGCCTGATGCCTCCAGCTTTGTTCTTTTGACTTAGGATTGTCTTGGCAATGCGGGCTCTTTTTTGGTTCCATATGAACTTTAAAGCAGTTGTTTCCAATTCTGTGAAGAAACTCATTGGTAGCTTGATGCTATACTACAAGGCTACAGTAACCAAAACAGCATGGTACTGGTACCAAAACAGAGATATAGACCAATGGAAGTGAACAGAGTCCTCAGAAATAATACCACACATCTAGAGCCATCTGATCTTTGACAAACCTGACAAAAACAAGAAATGGGGGAAAGATTCCCTATTTAATAAATGGTGCTGGGAAAATTGGCTAGCCATAAGTAGAAAGCTGAAACTGGATCCTTTCCTTACTCCTTATACGAAAATTAATTCAAGATGGTTTAGAGACTTAAATGTTAGACCTAATACCATAAAAACCCTAGAAGAAAACCTAGGTAATACCATTCAGGACATAGGCACAGGCAAGGACTTCATGTCTAAAACACCAAAAGCAATGGCAACAAAAGCCAAAATTGACTAATGGGATCTAATTAAACTAACGAGCTTCTGCACAGCAAAAGAAACTACCATCAGAGTGAACAGGCAACCTCCAGAATGGGAGAAAATTTTTGCAATCTACTCATCTGACAAAGGGCTAATACCCAGAACCTACAAAGAACTCAAACAAATTTACAAGAAAAAAACAAACAACCCCATCAAAAAGTGGGCAAAGGATATGAACAGACATTTCTCAAAAGAAGACATTCATACAGCCAACAGACACATGAAAAAATGCTCATCATCACTGGCCATCAGAGAAATGCAAATCAAAACCACAATGAGATACCATCTCACACCAGTTAGAATGGCAGTCATTAAAAAGTCAGGAAACAACAGGTGCTGGAGAGGATGTGGAGAAATAGGAACACTTTTACACTGTTGGTGGGACTGTAAACTAGTTCAACCATTATGGAAAACAGTATGGCGATTCCTCAAGGATCTAGAACTAGAAGTACCATATGACGCAGCCATCCCATTACTGGGTATATACCCAAAGGATTATAAATCATGCTGCTATAAAGACACATGCACATGTATGTTCATTGTGGCACTATTCACAATAGCCAAGACTTGGAATCAACCCAGATGTCCATCAGTGACAGACTGGATTAAGAAAATGTGGCACATATACACCATGGAATACTATGCAGCCATAAAAAAGGATGAGTTTGTGTCCTTCGTAGGGACATGGATGCAGCTGGAAACCATCATTCTTAGCAAACTATCACAAGAACAGAAAACCAAACACCGCATGTTCTCACTCATAGGTGTGAACTGAATAATGAGATCACTTGGGCTCAGGAAGGGGAACATCACACACTGGGGCCTATTATGGGGAGGGGGGAAGGGGGAGGGGGGAGCGATTGCACTGGGAGTTGTACCTGATGTAAATGACGAGTTGATGGGTGCAGCACACCAACATGGCACAAGTATACATATGTAACAAACCTGCACATTATGCACATGTACCCTAGAACTTAAAGTATAATAATAAAAAAAAAATCTTATCTTTGCCAACAGAACATATGAAATCAAAATAGTGCTTTAGGAGGTACACATTTCAGGACTCTCATCAAAAAGAAAATATGTTTCTATTATTTGTTGTGCGCATGCCCATCTGAGGCTTTGTTTCCTTTTCTGGTGGAGTACCCCTGAAAGGTCATACTCTACCATTTTGTGTCCTAATGCACATATTCAGGCTCACTCCCCCAATACCTGTGATTTTATTGGAAACCCTTATTGCTTCATCTGGTGCCTGCATTCAATTAACACGTTAATGTTAACAGTTGTTGATCAGCAGGAGATTGTCTCTCCCTGGCACTGGTTGCCCAGTTATCATTCTTAGAGAGGCAATGTGCCAACCGTGGAACCGATCTCCTGATCAGCTGATATCCCTGGCAGGTGGGGGTGGTGAGCCCTCTCCTGCCCTGCTCATGTCCGACCAACTTCTTGTAACATTTTTCTCCCTCAAGAGCCCAAGGCCCTAAATCTTTGAGCAAAGGTCAGTCTTCTGTACCTGCTTCCTGCTTACTGAGTGATGGTGGTGGTTTTTCTTTGGATCTTGTCCTCTTCCTAGCTGTCATGGTAGGGTGATTGTATGGGTTGGTGAAAGCAGTATCCCAGTCAGGTCCAGGGTGTTAGGTTTTGAAGGAAATGCAAGGGTTAAAGAAAGACAGAGATGACAGTTTTTTGGCAATGTAGGTTTATTGCCAGAGTAACCTGCAGAGGTGGGGACCAGCTTAATGTCAGAGTGTCTGCCGCTTACAGGCTGGGATAATCATAGGCGTGGTGGAGGGCTCTGGGCAATATGGCTTGCTGCCTGGAAGGATGTGGATAAAGTGTTCTTTTTTTTTTTTTTTGAGACGGAGTCTAGCTCTGTTGCCCAGGCTGGAGTGCAATGGCCGGATCTCAGCTCACTGCAAGCCCCGCCTCCCGGGTTCCCGCCATTCTCCTGCCTCAGCCTCCCGAGTAGCTGGGACTACAGGCGCCCGCCACCTCGCCCGGCTAAGTTTTTTTGTATTTTAGTAGAGACGGGGTTTCACCGTGTTAGCCAGGATGGTCTCGATCTCCTGAACTCGTGATCCGCCCGTCTCGGCCTCCCAAAGTGCTGGGATTACAGGCTTGAGCCACCGCGCCCGGCCGATAAAGTGTTCTTGTGATTAGGCAGTTGGCCCTTTTTCTGGTAGGGTGTGATAATCACAAAGTCAGATGGTTGGGCAGGATGTTTTTACGGCCCCGTGGAATGTTTTTAACTCTGACTAGAGTCTGTGAAATGGCAGGAACTTACAAAATAGTTTAGCCTAGACTAACTCAAGGGGCAAGATTTCGTCTCCTTTCTGTCCCACTGATGTGCAGTCCAGGAGTCCCCTGTAGCAGGGTGCCTCTTGAATATTGAGAGGAGGTTATTCCTCACTGAGGATCATGTGTAGCTTGGACTAACACAAGGGGCAGGATATCCCACTGATGCACAGTCCACTCTGGTGCACGGGTGCCTCTGGAATACTGAGAGGATGGTATCCCTCACTGAGGAGCATCTGGAGCTTGATGACCTGAGGGCAAGAGGAGACAAATTGGATTATTAGATTTAGAAGACATGGACCAAAAAGGAGCAAAAGTAGGAGAGTAACAAGTGGTCCTGACAAAAGAAGAACCCTGCACAACCACTTTCAGGTTTATTCCCAATCTTACTAACTCTGTGAGGCTTGTTCCCAAAACTTGGAGGCATGATTTAACCAGTGTTTGATGTTATCTTTTACGTTTCCCTATTGATTTACCTCCAAAAAACAACACTTATAGTCTAAGGCTAAACAAATTTCTCCTTGTGCTGCTGTTAGCATGTCTACTCTTTGATAATTTTGGAGGACTACAGCTGTTAAAGAGTCAATTGGTTATTGCATAATTGTTAAGGTTCTAGCCACGACATTAATGTTGTTGGTATTCCCTCTGAGAGCTGGTTAGGGGGCTTTTGTGATTCCAGCAATTTTGGTTCCTGGACTGGCTGTAATGCCAAGTCCCACAAGAAGGGATTTAATTGGATAGTTGTTTTTATCATGGAAGGATGGAAGTTCTGGTCATTGGAACTGGAAGAGAGAGGTTGCCAGGGACTATAAAGATATCTTGGGTTGGGTAGCTGCATTAGTCCGTTTTCATACTGTTGATAACGACATACCCAAGACTGCACAATTTACGAAAGAAAGAGATTTATTGAACTTACAGTTGCACATGGCTGGGGAGGCCTCACAAGCATGGCAGAAGGCAAAGAGGAGCAAGTCACATCTTATGTGGATGGCAGCAGACGAACAGGAAGACCTTATGCAGAGAAATCCCATTTTAAAACCATCAGATCTCATGAGACCCATTCACTGTCAGCAGAATAGCACTGGAAAGACTCGCTTCCCAGATTCATCATTTCTCACTGGGCCACAACCTATGGGAATTATGGGAGCTACAAGATGAGATTTGGGTGGGATGCAGAGCCAAATCATATCAGTAGCCTATGGCACAAGTTCCAGTTCAGTTAGCAGGTAGACATTGGTAAGCTGATTGGCCACAAGTACAAAAGAGTCCTTGGGTTTTGAAACATGTAGAAATGTCAAAGCAAAATAAGAGGGTGAGGACAGCTCCAAAAATCCTGAAGCTGCTTACATGCCCCAATACTTGATAGCTATAGTCCTGCTAACACTTGGGTGCATGGGGCTGCCTCCTGATTCTAATCTGTACCTAGAACTAAAATATTGATCCAGACTTTTACATTACTCATCCCTTTTGTTTCTTCTGAGCAGCAGCCAGAGATCACTGCTTCACAGGAATAAGCACGCTTACTCTAAAATGCTGACAAAAACTTCAAAACAACTGATGAGACCAGAATTTAATGAGAGGTATATCATAATTTTTGAAACATAGTTTTTTCTCTGCAGCTCTTACTTTTGTTAAAAATAAATAATGGGCTGGCTGCGGTGGCCATGCCTGTAATCCCAGGACTTTGGGAGGTCAAGACGGGTAGATTACAAGGTCAGGAGATTCAGACCATCCTGCCTAACACAGTGAAACCCTGTGTCTACTAAAAATACAAAAAAAATTTAGCCAGGCATGGTGCGAGTGCCTGTAGTCCCAGATACTCTGGAGACTGAGGGAGGAGAATGGCATGAACCTAGGAAGCAGAGCTTGCAGTGAGCCGAGATCGCGCTACTACACTCCAGCCTGGGCGACAGATTGTTTAAATGCTTAAACTGACAAATAATAATTGTGTATATTTATGGGGCATAATGTGATGTTTTAATCTATGCATACATTATAAAGCCATTCAATTAGGCCAATTACCAAATGACAGGATCTCATTATTTTTATTTTTTAATGGCCGAATAGTATTATATTGCATATATATACCACATTTTAAAATCCATTCACCTGTTGATAACAGATGGTTGATTCTGTATCTTGGCTATTGTGAACAGTGCTGCAGTAAACATGGGAGTGCAGATACCTATTCAATATATTGATTTCATTTCTTTTGGGTATTACACCAAGTAGCTAATGTTTTGAGAAAACTCTGGACTGTTTTCCACACTGGTTGTGCTAATTAGCATTCCACTCAACAGAGTTCCCCTTTCTATACATCCTTGCCAGCATCTTTTGGCTTTTGATAATAGTTATTCTAACTGGGGTGTGCTGATATCTCGTAGTGGTTTTTATTCACATCTTACTAATGATTAGTCATATCGAGCATTTAAAAATTTACCTATTGGCAGCCGGGTGAATATAAAGTTCTCATCCACAATGACACAGCAGCAATAAGATATGATATAAATAAAGCTTTTAAAGCAGTCTGGTAAATTGCACGCCAAATTATTAATCATGAATGACTGTGTATATCTATTGCTGGGCTCCTATAGTACCTTTTTCCTCTATGTTAAAAAAATGCTTATCTTTGTCTCACTCATATAATTATAATTACTTTTTTCCTGAATGCTCTGTGAGCACCAGAGATGTTCCACACTTGTAAATCTTTCCCCAGAGTGCCTAGTCTAAGTGGGGTAACTAATTTTCTATTAGTAGCCAGAATATATTCCAGGGTATCTTTCTGTCACTGTTGGAAATGTGGAATAGTCATAAATATTATGGCAGTCTGACTAGATGTATGGTCATTCCTTCCAAAGATTTTGATTAAGATGCAGGAATCCATAGCCATGGCAAAAAAAGTTTATATCCTCCACAGAGAGTCTAAGTATGCCCTGGATTCTCCTTGAAGTACGCTGTAATGTTTCTCCAGACTTCTATAGTTCATGCATGAAACGTCTAGTAGAGAATTTGGCAATGACATATCCATTACTTTTATGGGATGCAGGCTTTATTTAATTCAGAGAAAATATTTAGTTCTTAAAAACTTGGCAATGGCAGTCTTAAGTTTATAGTATGTGACAACTAAGGGTGCAGGCATTAAGTATTTTCAGTGTACTTAGAGTCTTACAGTTTTAGTAAAGGCAGCCGTGTTCAAGTGTCATGAACTTGGCATAATGGCCTAAAAAACCATAGACTGTATGTATAATCCATTTCAAACCACTAGAAAAATTATTTTTCTAATGGAGAAATTCAGCGGTAGATTCAGAAATTTGCATTTCTTTAGCAATATTGGTCAAATAAAATGAATCAATCAATTTGCTGTATTCACCAGTACCAAATTGCTGATTAAAGCATGATTACTACTACTCACTTTAACTTGAATTTGATCCCATGGAGTGCTCAGGAAGAGCAACAGAAGGTTGTACTTGTTTAGTTGTCTCCAACCATTATCAATTATAGGAACAATGAAAATATTTTATACCTCTGTGTAAATGTTTATAAAAGGTTTACACCTACTTATGTTAATTTATAAGGTTTGTGTGTATAATAAAACACACTTGAATTTAAAAGAATAAAAATTTTACCCATTTCTTTTCTTACCCCTTGCAGCCTCATGATCACCTTAGATTGCATGACCAACATTGAGGAAAGCAGGTGACAAAATACAAACTATTTGCCTTTGACAAGATTGTCGAGGTGTGCTGCCCATAAATAAAACATTGGAGGTGATTGGTACTAAACTTATACCCAATTTGTGTAATGGCCCAAACAAGAAATCTTCCCTTTAACCACAAGAGAATACAAAGCTGCCCTCAGAAGACACATAAGATACTTGTGATGTAATTCAAGGAAAAATAATTTTTGTAGAAAATCCCCAAATAGATAACATTTAGAAAGACTACATTATGAAAGAGTAAATAAGTAATAACTAGTCTAAATAAACTATAACTTAAGAAATGTTATGTCTTTTTTTATGGTGTTGATTCACAGGTATATGCATTTATCTACACATCAAATTGCATAGATGAAATATGTATGGTTCCTATATTCTCAAGTTTGAACAGAATTTCCTTTATAACTTTCTGCGGTTGACTAAGTAAATTCTAAATGTATGCATTGAACATTTAAAAAATTATTCTTGCTTTTTGGCTAACATGGTGAAACCCCATCTCTACTAAAAATTACAAAAAATTAGCTGGGCGTGGTGGCGGGTGCCTGTGGTCCCAGCTACTTGGGATTCTGAGGCAGGAGAATGGCGTGAACTCAGGAGGCGGAGCTTCCAGTGAGCGGAGATCACACCACTGCACTCTAGCCTGGGTGACAGAGCAAGACTCCATCTCAAAAAAAAAAAATTTATACTTGCTTCTTTTTTGTTCCTTTGGTAGTGTTTATTTTAATATTTTATTGTAAATGATTTAAAACAATGTATGCAAAATAATTTGATAAATTATTATTAACTCGTATTTATTTATTATTAATTGAATGTTATTAATGATAAAATTTTATTTATTATTAATATTTAATTAATAAACATTGATTATTGATATATGACCACCAAATATTTAATTAATGAATTAATTGAATACTAACATTTATTAATAATTAATAATGATTCAAGATTAATAAGTATAATTATGATAAACTTTGACAATTATTAATAATTTAATGTTTGATAACATTATGTATTAAATAACTGAATAATTCTTAATTTATCAAATTATTCATTGAAATTTTATTGAATTATTTATTAATTTAGTAACTTAAAGAATAATTTAATACTTTAATAAGTATACATAATTTAAATAATTTATTTATATAAAATTTTAATAAATCCTATTAATCCATTACCAAGACTGAACAATTACAAACACTCATCTGTATATCTACCCACTGCTCACTGCTGCATCATTATAACCACTTTACAGTTCAGTTTAGAGGTAAAATTTACCTGCATTTAAACACACAAATCGTAGCCATACAATTTTGACAGATGAAAGCAATCAGCAACCTGTATCACCCACATGCCTATCACAGTATAAAACATGGCATTTACCCAGAAAGTTTTCTGAGAGTATAGACTCCTTCTCCATTCAAGTGCCCAGTGCACAGATCCCAGTTCAGTACTCCCTACCTACGGGCTCCAGCCCTGGAGTGCCAGGACCTGCTTGCAGCTCCCTCCTTCAGACCCCTGAGACTGGGTTCTACTGAGTAGTACAGGGTCTAAAAAACTTCCAGTCTTCTGGACTGTACCAGATGGAGCAAAGAACCCAGGCTGGGCAGTAAAGGCTGCACTGTGTACATACTCCTATAGGGTGATCAGCCAGGATACCAAGTAGGGACTAGAGGACAAGCAGCTGTGCAGAACACACATGCACCAGTCCTGTGGGAAAGTAACCCGACTTTCTCCTTGCCTGGAAGTTAGCTGGGGCCCAGGCCTCTAAAAGGGTATGGGGAAACCTGGTATATGGGCACTTATGACCAGACTCTACTCCAGCTTTCTCATGCACAAAGGTCCTCAGTTCTGTGCCTGCTGCAGCTGTATCTCCATTTATTTCCTGAGAGATCTGCCTGTCAGTTCAAATATTCATGGGGGAGTGTGGGGTCCTCTGCAGTGAGGATCCCAGAGGTCTGCAGTGAGAGTGGGCAGTCACCCATTCCCAGTACTCACCCCTTCCCCAAGAAGCATCAGTACCAGCATTTAGACATTCTTATTTATTTATTTATTTATTTATTTATTTATTTATTTATTTATTTATTATTATTATACTTTAAGTTCTAGGGTACATGTGCATAACGTGCAGGTTTGTTACATATGTATACATGTGCCATGTTGGTGTGCTGCACCCATCAACTCGTCAGCACCCATCAACTCGTCATTTACATCAGGTATAACTCCCAATGCAATCCCTCCCCCCTCCTCCCCAGCATTTAGACATTCTATGTAGGGTTCCCAACTTCCTTCCTATTTAGCCTCAGCCATCTTCATCCACATTCAGTGTTCTCACTCTTAAAATCTGTTCAAATTGTGTTGGTGTAATTGAAATCCCTGTAGCTTTCTGTGGGGAGCACTTCCTGGCTGCATCTGGTAAGCAGCCTTCCAGTCAAAATGAAGAACTTAATTTACATTCAAGGTTAATATTGATATGTAAAGTTTTTTTCCTGTCATAATGCTGTTGTTATTTAGTTGCTTATTAGATTATTTGTTCCTTTTTTATCTGTATCTGCCTTTGTGGGTTTGGTGGTATTTTTGTTGTTTTGCCATTGATTTCTTTCCGTTCATCATTTGTGTAATTGATTTATAAGAGCTGTGAGCCTTATAGTTTCATGTATTTTTATAATAGAGAGTACTGGCCTTTGTTTCCATGTTTGAAATCCTTTGACCATTTCTGGTAGGTCTGGTCTTATGGCGATACATTCTCTTGGTGACTGCTTTCTGATAAATACCTTATTTCTCTTTCATTTATGAAGCTTATTTGAGCAGGATACAAAATTTAAAGTTGACAGATTTTTACTTTAAGCACTTTGAAAAAAGAATCTCGATATTCTGGCTCTTCAGGTTTCTGCTGAGAAATTCACTGTTAGTCTAATGGCCTTTCCTTTATAAGTGACCAGACACTTTTGCTAATTTGATTATTTTTTCCCACTCACATTGACTTAGACAGTCTGATGATTATGTGTTTTGGTGAGACTGTCTTTTCCTGGATTTTTCTGAGCCTTTTACGTTTGGATGTCTATATCTCTTGCTAGACTAGAGAAGTCTTCCTCAATTATTTCCTCAAATAGGTTTTCCAAACTTTTTACCTTTTCTTCTCCCTTAAGAATACTTTGATTTATAGATTCAGACATTTTACATAGCCCTATACTTCTCAAATTTTTTATATACTCTTGTCTAACTAGATTAATTCAAAAGATCTGTCTTCGAATTCTGAGATATTTTCTTTTGCTTGGTAGTGTATTGGTTTTCAAATTTCTCTTTGGTCTCATCATTAAGCTTCCTTAAAATTAGTATTTTGAAATCTTTACCTGATGATACTTCAAGATTTTATTTTTTGTTAGAATGTATTGCGGAAGAGTTAATGTAATCCTCTGGGGTTGTCATAAGGCCCCCTGTATTTTTCATCTTTTAGAATTGTTACACTGTTTTCTCATTTGGAGACACTGTCAACTTCTTATATTTTAATTTATTTTGTTTGGATGGGATTTTTTTTCTTCTCCCTTGACAATGTGAATATAATGTATGTTGAAATGGGTCATTTGGCTTTGCTTCTTGGGTGGGCACTTTTAGTGGCAAAGATTTTATATAAATTCCTCTCAGGTGTCCCAGAAAATGTGCCCTTCCATAAATCCCATAATAGCCTGGATTCCAGGTTCAGTTCTGAAGTGATTGGTGAAACTGGGTGCAGCTGGATGGTGAAGCACTATATATAGCAGGTGCAAGCATCAGCCCTGACAGGGGTGGATGGGAAGTTGTTGAGTCCCAGGTGAAATGCACTGAATTTTAGGTCTTTGTATGAGGGGTGGCAGGTATTAGAGGTGGCAGGTGGGACTTCCTCAGAATCATGGCCTCAGCAGCAGGAATGTAATCTGTTTTTTGTCATGCCCCTGTCCCAGTGCTGGGGATATTCAGCTTAGTCAGACACTTTCAGAGCCATAGTATATGCCTGCCGCATGGCTCAACACTAAACCTCTGTGCTACCTGGAAATAGCTGTAGTGCCAAGTCTCCCTGCTTAGCCCCAAACAAACAGCTTTCTGACCCTCCTGCTCCCCATGGGAGGAACACTGCAGCGATCCTGCATTTTATGCAAACTGAGGCTGAATATCACACTGCCAGTGGGAACACACTCACTTTTCCTGGTCTTAAGCACTGAGGTTACTTGGCTTGTAGTATGGAATTTCACTCCTGCCTTGCAGAGCCCAGCACAGAGTTTGTGTCTCTGCTGGAAATAGAGACATCAATCACCCGCCAAGCATGGTGCTCTCCAACTAGCACAGAGCAGCTCTCAGGCACTGAAAAGCATGTGCTTTGGTTTCTTTTGTTACACAGATTGCCCCCTTGTTATGCTGCACGTTTCCCTTTTTTTTAGGAGAAGTATTCCCTGAAAACTAAATCATTGAGAACTTGCAGTTTTCTTGGTTCCAGCCAGATTGTTTGCTGTTGTCTTCCATGTGAGTTCATGGGAGCTTTAGGGATGTAGAGACACAAAGATCAAGATTTCCTGATTAAGAAAACATCCCCCGACAGCTGTGCCCCTACGAGAGTGTGCTGCTACAGATGCTCACGTCTGGTGAAAGGGCAAGCCACCCAGCACACGTTTGCTGTCTGGTGCAATGCCACCAAGAAGTCTCTAAATCACTACCCTCAATTGTGTCTAGGTTTGCGATGCCAGAGGAGCACGGAGTTCAGATACTGGCAGTCTGCTGCAAGGTTGAGAAGGAGCCCAAACACTCCCACTTATTATTTCCATGCAACACCAAGTTCCTTGGGGGCTCCCAGGTCTCCAGAATACAACAAACTGATGGGTCTTGACTCTTTATCCAGTTTGCCAGTCTGTGTCTTTTAGTTTGCCAGTCTGGATCATTTAGTCCATTTACATTTAAGGTTAATATTGTTATGTGTGAACTTGGTCATGTCATTATGATATTAGCTGGTTATTTTGCTCATTAGCTGATGCAGATTCTTCCTAGCATCAATGGTCTTTACATTTTGGCATGTTTTTGCAATGGCTGGTATCGGTTGTTCCTTTCCATGTTTAGTGCTTCCTTCAGGATCTATTGTAAGGCAGGCCTGGTGGTGACAAAATCTCTAAGCATTTGCTTATCTGTAAATGATTTTATTTCTCCTTCACTTATTAAACTTTGTTTGGCTGAATATGAAATTGTGGGTTGAAAATTATTTTCTTTAAGAATGTTGAATATTGGCCCCCACTCTTTTTGGCTTGTAGAGTTTCTGCCGAGAGATCTGCTGTTAGTCTCAGTAGCTTCCCTTTGTGGGTCACCCGACCTTTCTCTCTGGCTGCCCTTAAGATTTTTTCCTTCATTTCAACTTTGGTGAATCTGACAATTATGTGTCTTGGAGTTGCTCTTCTGGAAGAGTAACTTTGTGGCATTCTCTGTATTTCCTGGATTTGAATGTTGGCCTGCCCTACTAGGTTGGGGAAGTTCTGCTGGATGATATCCTGAAGAGTGTTTTCCAACTTGGTTCCATTTTCCCCATCACTTTCAGTCACACCAATCAGATGTAGATTTGGTTTTTTCACATAATCCCATATTTCTTGGAGGCTTTTTTCATTTCTTTTTACTCTTTTTTCTCTACACTTCTCTTCTTGCTTTATTTCATTCATTTGATCTTCAATCACTGATACTCTTTCTTCCAGTTGATCGAGTCGGTTACTGAAGCTTGTTCATTGGTCACATAGTTCTCGTGTCATAGTTTTCATCTCTATCAGTTCATTTATGGTCTTCTCTGCATTGATTAGTCTAGTTATCCATTCTTCCATTCTTTTTTCAAGGTTTTTAGTTTCTTTGTGCTGGGTACATAGTACCTCCTTTAGCTCTGAGAAGTTTGGTGGACTGAAGCCTTCTTCTCTCAACTTGTCAATGTCATTCTCCATCCAGCTTTGTTCTGTTGCTGGCGATGAGCTGCATTCCTTTGGAGGGGGAGATGAGCTCTGATTTTTTGAATTTCCAGCTTTTCTGCACTGCTTTTTCCCCATCCTTGTGGTTTTATCTGCCTTTGGTCTTTGATGATGGTGAAGTACTGATGGGATTTTGGTGTGGGTGTCCTTTCTGTTTGTTAGTTTTCCTTCTAACAGTCAGGACCCTCAGTTGCAGGTCTGTTGGAGTTTGCTTAAGGTCCACTCCAGACCCTGTTTGCCTGGGTATCAGCAGCAGAGGCTGCAGAAGATAGAATATTGCTGAACAGCGAGTGTTGCTGTCTGATTCTTGCTCTGGAAGCTTCGTCTCAGAGATGTACCCAGCCGTGTGAGGTATGAGGTGTCAGTCTGCACCTAGTGGGGAATGTCTCCCAGTTAGGCTACTCGGGGGTCAGGGACCCACTTGAGCAGGCAGTCTGTCCATTCTCTGATCTCAACCTCTGTGCTGGGAGAACCACTGCTCTCTCCAAAGCTGTCACACAGGGACATTTACATCTGCAGAAGTTTCTGCTGCCTTTTGTTTAGCTATGCCCTGTCCCCAGAGGTGGATTCTACAGAGGCAGGCAGGCCTCCTTGAGCTGCGGTAGGCTCCACCCAATTCGAGCTTCCCAGCGGCTTTGTTTACCTACCTAAGCCTCAGCAATGGTGGGCGCCTCTCCCTGAGTCTTGCTGCCACCTTGCAGTTAGATCTCAAACTACTTTGTTAGTAATGAGGGAGGCTCCGTGGTCATGGGACCCTCCTGACCAGGTGTGGGAAGTAATCTCCTGGTGTGCCATTTGCTAAGACCCTTGGTAAAGCGCAGTATTAGGGTGGGAATTACCCAATTTTGCAGGTGTTGTGCATCTCAGTTTCCCTTGGCTAGGAAAAGGAATTCCCTTCCCCCTTGCGCTTCCCAGGTGAGGTGATGCCTCGCCCTGCTTCACCTTTCGCTGGTCAGGCTGCACCCGCTGACCAGCACCAACTCTCCAACACGCTCCAGTGAGATGAACCTGGTACCTCAGTTGAAAATGTAGAAATCACCAGTCTTCTGTGTCACTCATGCTGGGAGCTGCAGGCTGGAGCTGTTCCTATTCAGCCATCTTGGGCAACCCCCCTCGATGTCTAACTTTTTAAAAATGATGTTTAGTAGTATTATATGAATGGGGAGTTATGTAGAAATTAGAAGTATTTTAATCACATTGTATTTTTAATTGATGTTTTAAGTTTATTGTAAGATTTTTTATTTAAATAACAGTCTATTTGAGGTTATTTATTTGATTTACCAATTGTTGGTATATTTGGGTTGAAAATTTCACAATTTTGAGGAATTTTTTTGTTAATTATTTATACATTTTGTAGTTTGGACAGAGGAGTGTAAAGTAATTTCAGCAGCTGCAGCAGTAGCTGTGACTGCAATGAGGCCTATAATCACTGTTATAGGGGTAAAATAAATGTTTTTGTTTTGGTAAACCCTTCCTTTAACATTTTTGTGATGATATGAATGAAGGGAGAGGCTTTTTAAGGTCTATTGAGGGAAGCCAATATCCAAACTCATTTTTTTGTCTTTACTAGTAACACAGATGTTTTTACACGAAATGTCGAATCAATACAGGTGAAAAGGTGACAATTTTGACAAGTAATAGTTTGAGAATTAAGTTGAATATTAATATTTTTTATTATTAACATAAAAGGAGGCTTGACACAACTTTGAATGGGCACCATTTGGTTGGAAGAAATCTGATACACAAATTGAAGTCTCTCACCCCCTCCCTCAAGATAATATATGTTTTTCAAACTTAAATATCAGATGGGGCCATCATTAACTTTTATAATTTGAGATGTTTAGGGCCTATTATAGGATTAATCATTTTTGGATGTGGGCTGGCTGTACCAAAATTGGTCCAAATTATGGGAAAATGGGCACGTTTTTTAGTGTAAGTAGTGTCATTTTTTGATAATATAGTTTTTGTCTTAGTTTTATCTTGTGTTTATCATTTTGATTGGTACAATTAACTGTAAAGGTCCTCTTAGGGGACCAACTAATGATGATTTTATAGGAATTATTTTGTAGTACCACAGTGTGATTAGAGATGTAATTTTTTCAAATCAATATTTTTAAATTATTTGACCATTGTTGAGGTTGTTGACACCTCTTTTTTGGGGGCTTAAATTGTTTTAATTGAACCAAACTTTGTGAATGACCTGGGCTCCATTTATAAAATATATGATTGGACACTGGTCTTTGATTATGACCTGGAATTTTAACTAGTCAATGTTTTTGGTAGCCTTTTAGGCAATTGATTGCCTTTACAGCCCTATGTAAAGGGGGGGGAACTGATAACCTATGGATACATTTATTAACTTTTTTTTTCTTTTTCTGGGTGAGAGGGCCTACGAGTATTTGTAGGCTTAGGCATTCAAACACTGTTATTAACCTAAACCTCAACCAGGGGTTTCAACCATGTGACAGGCCTAATTAAAAGCAGAAATGGGACATATGTTCAATAGGTATAATTTTGGTCTGTTGTAGTCACAGATTTGTCAGGTGAGGAGGTCACTGTTCTTATTTCAGCTTTGCATCCTAGGATTAGTAAATAACAGAAGACAAACATGAGTATAATTAGCAACTTTTTTTTGCAGTCAAAGAGTGACCTGTAGTGTTACTTGGCATCTTAGTTTACTATATGTTATTAACAAGGAACCCCACTGGGGGTATGTTAATTTATTTTAGGTAAGTAGTTATGTTATTAGAAACTGAGAAGTGGTATTTGTTAAAGTAACAGGGCAGAAGAAAGGTGGATTTAAGATAAGAACTTACCAGAGAGTGTAGCAGGTATAGGTAGTAGGCAAAGTGAGAGAATTAAAAATGAATAAATTATTTGGCTTAGTCTTTCTTTTTTTAGCATAATGTTTGGGGCCTGTGTTGTTTGTGGAAGCTGCACTGTTGAGGCTGCAGTTTCTGTAGGGTATTTTTTAGGCTGGCTCAAATTTTTTCTTTTTTTTCATTCTTCGATGATGACATAGTCTTCAGGCTGGTACTGGAAATTTTAGGGGTGGTACCTGTGCTAAGAGACTTTTTACAATTTTTAAAGAGTAGGTTAGTGTTTTAAGAAAAACTTGTGTTTTATTTTAATGTTTAGTTTTTAGAAAAACTGGATGATACTTTTTTAACTTTAGTAAATATGTTTCCACACAGAATTTGTAGTTATTACTTTAAAACTTGTTTAGACCTTTAAAATAAAAATTATACATTTTTTGTAAAAAGTCCTTTTTATAACACTTTTTTTACGCTTTTCCAATCTTCAACATGTCTTAACATTTTATGTTTCATAAGTTTCCTTACTAAAGGTACATTTTTATAACTTTTTAAGTATTTTTTCTTTTTTTAACTTTTTAAAGTCTTTTTTTTGTATTTTTTGTATTTTTAGTTTTTTTAGTCTCTTCTTTAAAAATTTTTTTTAATGTGTAGTAATTAGATGAGTGTTGGTAACAATGGATATATGTATATATCTTAGTTTTTAAAATTCAAGGATGTGTTTACCATCTGTTTGTCACAACTGATTAGGTTCAAATCCTCTAGGGTTAACACTTTTTGAAGGAGGGACATGCCTGTAAGTTGGTAATCTGGGCATTGTTGGATAATTTGTTTACCCAGTCTCTGTGTAAGTTGAGATTATTTAGATAAGTTTTTCTAATTTTGGTGGAAAAATTTATGTGATTGGGTGGCTTGGTTAAACAGTGATGTCATAACCTGAAGGTCTGCTTGATTGTTGTCATAAGCCAATGAGCCAGGCAGAGAGCTCTAGGCTCAAATGTGTGTGATAAAAATAGGATGTGTAACTTGGTCTAGTAATTGCTGAAGTTGAATAAAAAGAGCACATAGAGTGGGCTCCAGAGCAAACTTAAGGCTGTAAAAATTCTTTAATAAATAAACAGAATAAGCTTAGCTCTCTGAATGTTAGTAAATTGAGACTGAATGATTGGATTATGTGGTCTCCACCAGACTGTCATTTTTTCATGTTTACCAGACCCACCAGTAAAAAAAGTCACGGCCTCTTCCAAAGGGGCATCACAAGCAATTTTCAGAAGAAGCTGTGTAGTTAATTTTAAGAACTGGAAAGTTTTATTTTTAGGATAATGATTATCAATACATCCAACAAATTTTGTTAAATTAACTTGTCAGGTAATTGAGTTAATAAATGCCTGTTTAACCTGATTTTTATTTATGGTAACTATAATCTTATTGGGCTCAGTGCCACAAAGCTTAACAATTTGTATACGAGCCTCTCCAATTAAAATTGTCATTTGATCTACATATATTGTTAAGTGTTTTTATGGGATTATGTGGCAAAAAGGACCATTCAACTAAATCATTATTTTGAACAATAACCACCATTGAGGAGTGGGAAGGCGGGAACACAATAAATTGTAAAGGCAAGTCTTGAGTCAATCCTACTGATCTGGGCTTCCTGAATTTTTTTTTTCAATTACTCTTTACTTTTTTATGGCCTTTGGTTTTTTTTGTTTTTTTTGTTTTTTGTTTTTTCTGTTTTTTTTTTTTTTCACTGTGTAAGTTGGAATCTGTCCTCGATATTGAGAAAAGACATAGTATAAGTAGGAATTCCTAAGGTGGGCTGAATCCAATTAATATCGTTTAACAAATTCTGAAAATCATTTAAGGTTTTTAATGAATCTCTTCTAATTTGAACCTTTTGCGCCTTAATGGCTCTGTCCTGTACTTGCATCCCCAAGTACTGAAAAGGCGTGATTGTTTGAATTTTGTCAGGTGCTACAAGTAATCCAGCATTTGTAATTGCCTTTTGTAAAGATGAATAACATTGAATACGTTGGTCTCTGTTATTCGTTGCAAAAATTTGGACATTGATCTCTAACATACTTGATAGTTCTGCCTACAAAGGTTTGCCAAAGTGTGGGACTGTTTAACATATCCTGGAGTAAAACCTTCCACTGATACCTGGCTGCAGATTCTTTGTTATTAATGGCAGGGATGGTAAAGGCAAATTTTTTGAAATCTGTCTCTGTTAAAGGAATTGTGAAACAAAAAACAAAACCCGTCTTTTAAATCTGTAATAACAAGCAGCCAGTCTTGAGGGAGCATGGTGGGGGATGGGAGCCCGGGTTGTAAGGCTCTCATCGGTTAAATTACAGCGTTGACTACTCCTAAGTCTGTCAGCATGTGCCATCTACCCAACTTTTTCTTAATTACAAATACTGTTGAATTCCAAGGAGAGAAAGTGGGTGAAACATGTCAGTTTTCCAGTAATTCTTTAACTATTTCATGAGGTGCCCCCAACTTTTCCTTAGGGAGCTGCCACTGTTTGACCCAGACAGGACACTGGGTCATCCATTTTAAGGGAAATTGCTCCTTCACTGTAATGAACGGCAGGGCGAACCTGAATTTCCCCTCTCCATAATGAACTGTGGGTCAGGCAATAATGGGTGCGGAGAGCCGAGTCCTGGTGAGCTGAGTCTCGGGTTCCCTCTCGCAGCAGTCAGTCAGCTGAGGAGGAGGTGTCCATTGCGGACATTCCTCTGAAGGAGCCGTGGGCTAAACAATTTTCTAAGTAGGTTTAGGGAGACTGGGGGGATTGGCAGAAATCATGTTGGGGCTCTCCTTTTTGTTAGTACTTGGTAGAGGCGGTTTAGGGTGTGATCATCAAACTTCTCTCTCTCCTCCTCTGACTCATTGTCATCATCCGTCTGAAAAGGCTCCAGTGCTGCACGCACCAATGACCAAACTGACCAAACAGGCAAAGGAATTGTCTTTCCTTCTCTATATGCTCTTTTAAAGTCCTTTCCAACTCCTTCCCAATCGTTTAATTCTAAAGTTCCCTGTTCAGGGAACCAAGGACAAAATTGTTCCATAGCATGAAATAAATCCATAAGATATTCTGTATCAACTTTTACCCCACCACGCTTCAAAAGCTGCCATAGCAAGCTCACATATATGGCGTACTTACTTTCAGTTTGTCCCATTGGTGTCCCTAGCTTTTTCCAAGCACCCCATTTAGCTGCAGAGCTTAAAAATTGTTTGTCCTCGGGAGTCCTTTGTCTATCGGTCCTCCATTTCACACGCTGAAGCATACCTTCACCGGATTCTTTTGGGCCTCACCTTGGGTGCCAGAATGTTGGGGACCAACCTTAACATCACGTGTAGGGTACCCAAAGTCCAGTGGTGACGAAGGAATGAGAAGAGACAGGTTAAGAGTGCATAAAGAGTGGGAGCCAGGAGGCCAATTGCAAAACAGAGGCTGTAAAAGGCTCAGAGTTTTGGTCTTTATACTAATTTTTGAGTACAATCACTTAGATCTGAGAAGCAGACGCTCAGGGGTGAAACCGGGAAAGGGAAACAGTGCGTCATAGGCGTAATCTCTAGTAATAGCGGTTAAATGAATCTCCTTTGTGCTCAAACAGCATATGTTTAACTTATGGGAGAGTAGCTAGTGGGAATGGGCTTAATTAGGAGCCTGCACGTCTGTCCCCATTCCAGTGCTTCAGACGAGCATCTTTCTCCTTGAACACAGTGTTCACAGATAACAGAGCGGGTCTCGCTCTGAGCATGGGAACATGATGGCAAT
Source organism: Macaca mulatta (assembly GCF_049350105.2). Taxonomy (NCBI): domain Eukaryota; kingdom Metazoa; phylum Chordata; class Mammalia; order Primates; family Cercopithecidae; genus Macaca; species Macaca mulatta. Next base: position 4,467,620 of record NC_133427.1, read on the forward strand.
TAGGAGGCTTTCCTCCTCAGAGACCTCTTGGGGCTTTCCACAACTTATTGTCCCATATTTTTATGGCCAGTTTATGCAGGCCCCCCTTAAGTCTTTTTCCCCACAAAATACATTGTTGAATTTGTCTTGCTGTAATTTTGTTGATAATTTTTACATCTGTGTTCATCAGGGTTACTGATCTGTAGTTTTCTTCTTCTCTGGCTTTGTCTGGGGTAATGCTGGCCTTGTAGAATGAGTCTGGAAGAATTTCCCTGTCTTCAATATTTGGGAAAAATTTGGAAAGTTTTGGTATTTGTTCTTTAAGTGTTTAGTACAATTCAGCAGTGAAGCCATCGGGTCCTGGGCTGTTCTTTTCTTTTTTCAGGTTTTATTTACTTACATAATTTTAAAATTGTTTTAAATTCATGGAGTATGTACAAGTTCTTTACATGGTATATTGCATAATGCTGAGATTGGGGTACAAATGATCCTTCCAAGGACATGATTTCATTCTTTTTCATGGTTCATTATATTCCGTAATGTGTGTTATATTTATCTAATGATACAGTTTGGCTCTGTGTCCCCGCCCAAACCTCATCCCAAATTGTGTTTCCCACATGTCAGAGGAGGGTCCTTATGGAAGGTGATTTGATTATGCAGCATATTTTCCCCTTATTGTTCTTGTGACAGTGAGTGAGTTCTCATGAGATCTGATTCTTTTAAAGTATGTGAAATATCCCCCCTCACTCTCCGTCTCTTCTGCTTTCCTTTGGTAAGACATGCCTGCCTCCTCTTCACCTACCACTATGATTGTAAATGACCCAAGGCATTCCAGTCATGCTCTCTGTTAAGCCTGCAGAACTTTGAGTCCATTAAACCTCTTTTCTTCATAAATTATCCAATCTCAGGTAGTTCTTTACAGCAGTCTAAAAATGAACTCATACATCCAATCTACCATTGATGGGCACCTGTGTTGATTCCACATCTTTGCTCTTAAAAATAGCACTGCCATGAATATACAAGTACATATATCTTTTTGATGAAATGGTTTATTTTCCTTTGAGTATATACAGAATAATGGGACTAATAGCTTGAGTGGTAGTTCTTTTTTAAGTTCTTTGAGAAATCTTCAACCTGCTTTCCCCAATAAATGCACTAATTTACATTCCAAACAACAAGGTATAAATATCTCCTTTTCTCAGCAACCTCACCAACTCTGTTATTTTTTCACTTTTTAATAATACTGGGCTTTTCCTTAATAGGATGATTTTATTACTGGTATCTTATTACTTGATATTGTTTTCTTTGGGTTTTCTATTTCTTTGTGATTTAATTTTGGTAGGTTGTGTTCAGGAATTTATTAACTTTTTAAAAGATTCCTAATTTGTTGGTGTATAGATGTTCATGATAGTCTCCTTTGATTCTTTGTATTTCTGTGCTACCAGTAGTGATGTTTTCATTTTCACCTTGGATTTTATTATTTTATTTATTATATATACACAAAAATTCATCACAACTGATGAATTTTTGTGTGTGTGTGTGTGTGTATGTATATATATATATGTGTGTGTGTATATATATATATATTTTGTAGACATGGGTTTGGCCATGTTAGGGAGGCTGGTTTTGAACTCCTGGGTCCAAGTGATTAGCCCGCCTTGGCCTCCCAAAGTGCTGGGATTAGAGGCATGAGCCACTGTGTCAGAGAAGATTGCTGTCTTCTTTTTTTTTTTTTTTTTTTTTTGAGACAGAGTCTCACTGCCTTGCCCAGCCTGGAGTTCAACGGCATGCTCTTGGCTCACTGGAACCTCCGCCTCCCAGGTTCAAGCAATTCTCCTGTCTCAGCCTTCTGAGTAACTGGGATTACAGGTGCCCGCCACTACACCAAGCTAATTTTTGGTATTTTTTTTTTTTCAGTAGACACAGGATTTCACCACGTTGGTCAGGCTGGTCTCCAACTCCTGACCTCAGGTGATCCACCTGCCTCGACCTCCCAAAATGCTGGGATTACAGGCATGAGTCACCATGCCTGGCCCAGATTGCTGTCTTCTTTACAACAGTAACTGGCAGCTTAAGCCCACATTTGCCAAAGCTCTCACAGAGCTTCTGTTTGGAGTGCTGCCCATTTCAGTTGGCCTGTGGGTCACAAGGGGATGCCCCAACTGTAGAGGTAGTCTGACTGTGTATTTTGCTCAGAAATCCTATGAAATATAACTTCTACAGTGTTTCACTGCTGAACAGACTCTCTGATTTGGGCTGCAAGGTTACAAAATTTTAAAGTAACAAAAAGGGAAGCAACCACTAAGTTTGATTCTCTGGTTGTTGCTAGTCCTACTTCCACATTTGTCTCTAGCAAATTTCAGGAATTTTCGCTTTATTGGCCCTTGCAGTATTTCTTATGGATTGAGGCAAAAAGGGTTTCACAAAAAGAAACCCAGGATGATAAGAATGCCAGCTGTCTGCCTTCATCTCACTTTTTTGAGGGTTAAAAATGTAAGCCTGGGGTACTGTTCTGCAGAGTCTGGCAGCCTGGGGAACACTGTTACAGTTAGAGAGGTTTATTTCCCTTATCACTGGCTTGTGGTTTTTCACTTCTCTATGGTTCTAGGGATTATGATAACATTAGTTTTGAGTTTTAAAATATTCTGAAAGAGAGAAGAAGGGGGGAAAAGAACCCACAATGAGATACCATCTCACACTAGTCAGAATGGCTATTATTAAAAAGTAAAAAACAAAACAAAACAAAAAAAAGGTCGGGCACAGTGACTCACGCCTGTAGTCCCAGCATTCTGGGAGGCCAAGACGTGTGGATCACCTGAGGTCAGGAATTCAAGACCAGCCTGGCCAACATGGCGAAACCCCACATCTACTAAAAATACAAAATTAGCCAGGCATGGTGGTGCATGCCTGTAATCTCATCTACTCTGGAAGCTGAGGAAGAAGAATCACTTACAAACTGAAAGAAAATACTCATGTATGTGTCTTTTTGGTAGAATACCTAATAATGGGATGGCTGGGTCAAATGGTAGATCTGTTTTAAGTCTTTGAGAAGTCTTTAAACTGCTTTTCATTGTGACTGGAGTAATTTAATGTATATTCCTACCAACAGTGTATAAGCCTTCCCTTTTCTGCACATCCTCATCAGCATCAGTTGTTTATTATCTTAAGCATTCTGACTGATGTGAATCAGTATGTCATTGTGGTTTCAATTTGATTTGCATTTCATTCTTTCATATGTTTGGTGGCAACCGTATGTCTTCTCTTGAGAAGTATCTGTTTATATCCTTTGCCCATTTTGTTAATGGAGTTATTTGGTTTTTTGCTTGTTAATTTAAGATCCCTATAGATTCTAGACATTAGGTCCTTGTCAGATGCATAGTTTATGAATATCTTCTTTCATTCTGTAGGGTTTTTGCTGTGGTCCCCCTCCCTTCCTCCTTTCCTCCCTGTCTCCCTCCTTCTCTCCTTCTCCCCCACCTCTCTCTCTTTCCTTCTTTCTTTTTTTGAGATGGAGTCTTGCTCTATTGCCCAGGCTGGAGTGTAGTGATACAATGTCAACTCACTGCAACCTCCATCTCCTGGGTTCAGGCAATTCTCATGCCGCACCCTCCTGAGCAACTGAGATTACAGTTGTTAGTCACCAGATCAGCACATTTTTTAAAAAATGTATTTTTAGTAGAGTTTCACCACTTTAGCCATGCTAGTCTTGAACTCCTGACCTCAGGTGATCCACTCACACCTTTGCCTCCCAGAGTGCTGGGATTACAGGCATGAGCCACCGTGCCCAAACAATAATTTCTTTTGGTATGCAGAAGCTCTTTAGTTTAATTAGTTTTCACTTGTTTATTTTTGTTTCTGTTTCAATTTCTTTTGGGGATTTAACAAAAATTATTTGCCAAGGGTGATATTGAGAAGATTTCCTAGGTTGCCTTCCAGAATTTGTTTAAGTATAATTCTTACACTTAAATCTTTATCCATTTAGAGTTATTTTTGTATATGGTGAAAAGTAAGGATCCAGCTTCAATCTTCTGCATATGGCCAGCCAGTTATCCCAGCAATATTTATTGAATAGGGAGTCTTTTCCCCCTTGCTTATTTTGATTGGCCCTGTCAAACATCAGGAGGTTGTAGGTGTACAGCTTTATTTCTGAGTTTTCTAATCTGTTCCCTTCATCTATGTGTACATTTTTGTAATACTACCAAGTTTTTGGTTACTGTGACTTTATAGTATAGTTCAAAGTTGGGTAGTGTAATGTCTCTAGCTTTGTTCTTTTTGCTTAGGATTGCATTGGCTATTTGGGCTCTTTTTTGCTTCCGTATGAATTTTAGAATAGTTTTCTGTCATTCTGTGAGGAATAACCCTGGTAATTTTTTTTAAAAATAGCATTGAATCTATAAATTGCTTTGAGCAGTATGGCCATTTTTATGATATTGAGTCTTCCAATCCATGAGCATAAGATGTATTTTGCTATGTTTGTGTCATCTCTGATTCAGTGATGTTTTGTAGTTGCCTTGTAGCCATCTTTCACTTTTCTCATTAGCTGTATTCCTAGGTATTTCATTTTCTTTGTGGCTATTGTAATGGGGATTCTGTTCTCAATTTCACTCTAAGACTGGATATTGTTGGTGTTATAAATGCTATTGATTTTTTACATTGAATTTGTATCCTGAAACTTTACTAAAATCATTTATAAGTTCTAGGAAGTTTTTCACAGAGTGTTTAGGATTTCCTAGGCATATAATCATATCACCCGTGAAGAGGGATAGTTTGACTTTGTTTCTTACTTGGATGTCTTTACTTCTTTCTCTTGCCTGATTGCTCTGGCTAGCATTTTCAATACTCTGTTGAATAGCAGTTGTGAGAGAGGGTGTCCTTGTCTTGTGCCAGTTCTCAAGGGGAATGTTTCCAGCTCTGTCCATTCATTTGATGTTGGCTATTTGCTTTTTATAAATGGCTCTTATAATTCTGAGGTATATTCCTTATAATATATATTATTCTATTATAATCAATAGTATAATCTTATTTATTATTATTATACTTTTGAGTGTTTGTATAAAGAATGGAGGTTGAATTTTACTGAAAGCTATGTCCATTAAAATCATTGTATGGTTTTGTTTTTTATTCTTTTTATGTGGTAAATCACATTTATTGATTTGTATATGTTGAACCACCCTTATATGCCAGAAAGCAAGCCTACTTGATTATGAAAAATTAATGTTTTGATGTGCTACTAAATTTGGTTTGCTAGTATTTTGTTGAGAATTTTTGGCATCTATGTTCATCAGGGATATTGGCCTGAAATTTTCTTTCTTTGTCATGTCTCTGCCAGATTTTGGTTACCAGGGTGATGTTGGTTTCATGTAATGAGTTGGGGAGAGTTTTTAGAATAGTTGGAGTAGGATTGGTACCAGTTCTTTGTATATCTGGTAGAATTTGACTGTTAATTCATCTGGTCCAGGGTTTTTAATTTTTTGTTTGGTAGGTTCTTTATTACAGATTCAACTTTAGGGTTCCCCTCTGTCTGATTCAATGTTGTGAGATTGTGTATCTCCATACATTTATCCATTTGCTCTAGATTTTCCAATTTGTGAAGCTTAGTTTGTCAGAATATGAAATTTTTGGTTGGAGTTTCTTTTCTGTAAGTACACTAAAAATAGACACTGTCCTGGCATTTGCAGCTGTGCAGTTCCCACTTCAGCCCATGAACCTGTGTGATGCAGCCCTCTCAGTTTTCTGAATATGGTCTCCTCCCCTAGTCAAGGGGGAGAGAGGTGACTGCCTCACCACATCTGCTCATGTACCTTAGCAAAATGACCCTCAATCACTGTCCCTGTGCCCACAATTTTGTTTGTTGTTGTTGTTAGGTCTTCCAGGCTGCAGTGCTCTCTTGAGGAGAGGTCTGGTAGGGAAATTGGTTACATGTTTAATAGACCAACCCTGTGGAGGGATGCATACCTAGGTCCCACTTCACCCCATGAACATGTGTGATGCAGCCCTCTCAGTTTTCTGAATGTGGGCTCCTCCCCTAGTCAAGTGCCGAGCACAGATCCAAGCTCAACATTCCTAAGTCACAGGCAGCAGTCCTGGATGTGAGGTCTTGCTGGTGACTCCCTCCTCTAGACACTCAGGATTTCTTTCTGTGTGTGGTGGGGGATCTGAAGGGCTCCCAGGCTGCACAGTTAGGTGAAGCAAAGCACTTAGGGTGGACACGGGAGGCTGCACTGTGTACATATTTTTATGGACCAGCCAGGCAGGAACCCTGAGAGATGCTAGAAGTCAGGAAGGCCTGGAGATCAGACATGCCCCAGTTCTGTGGGGAAGCAGGCCCTTCTTTCTTCCCAGTGGTTAGTTGGGGACAGAGCTTCTTAGAAGGAGACGGGCTACCTTGGAGCAGGTGGCACCTGTGGCTGGGTTTTGCTCGAACTGGTTCAAGCTCAGAGGTTCCTGGTTCTGGCCTGTCAGTGGCTCACACCTATAATCCCTGCAGTTTGGGAGGCCAAAGCAGGTGGATAAATTTGAGGTCAGGAGTTCAAGACCAGCCTGACCAACATGGCAAAATACTGTTTCTACTAAAAATACAAAAATTAGCCAGGGGTGGTGGTGGGTACCTATAATCCCAGCTACTTGTGAGGCTGAGGCAGGAGAATTGCTTGAACCTGGGATGGGGAGGTTGCAGTGAGCCGAGATCATACCACTGCTCTCCAGCCTAGTCAACAGAGTGAGACTCCACCTCAAAAAAAAAAAAAAGTTCCTTTTTGTATGTTTGCTGCGACTCTATCACTGTGTAATCTCTAGGGAGATCTCCCTGATACCTCAAACATCCATGGTGGTGTGAAATTCCCTACACCTGGTATCCCAGGTGTCTGCAAGAAGAGTGAGCTGTCCCCTTGTGCCTTAGTCACCCCTTCCCCAGCCACCATTCAGGGTCAAAAATCAGCCATAGCATTCAGGTAGCGCATGCAGGGTTCCCAGCTTTCTCCATCTGCAGCCTAAGCATCTGCATTTTTTTCATCTGCATTTGGTGTCTTCTCTCAGAAGGTGTGTTCAAATTATGCTGGTGTAGTCAAAATCACGGTGTCAATTTGTGGAAGTGGTACTTGCTAGCTGCATCTAGTGAGCCATCTTGGAGATAAGCCTCTGTTTGGGTCTTTAAATATAAATTATTTTGTAGACAACACATACTTGCGTTCCTGTTTTGTTTTGTTTTGTCTTGTATTTTTAACCATTCATGAATTTCTGTCTTTTGATTAGAGAGTTTAATTCATTTACATTTAAAAAATCAATCACAAGCAAGAACTTACTTCTACCGATTTGCTACTTATGTTTTTATACCCTACACCTTTTTGTTCCTTATATCCTACATCACGGTCTTTGTGTTTAGGTGACTTTTGTAATAAACAGTTGCCATTTTTTTCTAATTTTCTTTTGTGTATATGTTATAACTATTTTCTTTGTAGTTGCCATAAGAATTATTTATAACACTATAATTTGAATTTATAGCAGGTTCATTTTAATAGCATGCAAAAATTCTGCTCCTATAGCTTTCATTAGTACCTAAATTCTATCAGGTATTGATGTCACAAAATTGCTTCCTACTGAATTGAGTGTCCAAAAATGTGGATTTTTTTTACATTAATGCTGAAATAATGTTGACAACAAAACATGGAGTCAAAAACCAAAGTTAAATAGTACTGTCTTTTACATTTTCATTTACTTTTGCCGTAAGAGTTCATTTCTTCTTTTACTTACTCTCTAGTGCTTGTTCATTTCAACCTGAAGTACTATTTTTAGTGGAAAGTATAAAAAAGTCTAGTGGTAATAACTTGCATGGGAAGTCTAGTGTTAATAAACTCCTTCAGCTTTTATTTATCTGAGGATGGCTTACTATCTCAATTTCTTCCTTATTTGGAAAGCCAATTTTGCCAGATTTAGAATTCAGTTGACAGATTTTTTTCTTTCAGTATTTTGATTATCAACCTATTTCCTTCTTGCCTCCAAGTTTCTGATAAAATATCTGCTAGCATTCTTAATAAAGATGCTTTGTGTGTGGCAAGTCATTTCTCTCTCTGACTTCTAACTCTCTTAGTCTTTGACCAGTTTGATTGTAGTATGTAGATGTAGGTTTCTTTGAGTTCATTCTACTTGGAATTCATTGAGCTTTTTGAATGTTTATATTCATGTATTTTCTCAAAATTTCAAAGTTTTCAGCCATTACTTCTTCAAATATTCTCCCCCTCCCTCCCTCTCTCCCTCTGGAACTCCAGAGTGTCTATGTTGGTCTACCTGATGGGGTCCCATGTGTCTCTTAGGCTCTATTTACTTTTCTTCAGTATTTTTCTTTCTTAATACATTTTTGTCCATCATCAACTTTTCTGATACTTTTTTCTGTGTGCTCAAATCTGCTTTTGAACCCCTCTAGTAAGTTTTTTTTACCTCTAGTGAAAATACAGTTCAGTTCAGAATTTCTTTTTGGTTCCTTTTTATGTTTTTTTTTTTTTTTTTTTTTTTTTTTTTTTTTTGAGACACAGTTTCACTCTTTCACCCAGTCTGGAGTGAAGTAGCACGATCTCGGCTCACTGAACCTATTCCATCCAGGTTCAAGTGATTCTCCTTCCTCTATCCCCTAAGTAGCTGGGATTACAAGCACCTGCCACCATGCTCAGCTAATTTTTGTATTTTTAGTAGAGAACAGGTTTCACTATATTGGCCAGACTGGTCTCAAATGCCTGACCTTAGGTGATCCCCCAACCTTGGCCTCCCAAAGTACTAGGATTGCAGGCATGAGCCACTGCACCCACCCCGTTTTCTATTTTTAATTGATATATATATTTTGTTCACACACCATTTTCTTGACTTTGTCCATGTGTTTCTTTTACTGTTTAACCATCTTTTAACAGTTGTTTTAATACTTTTGTCTAGTAAGTCAGCCATCTGATCTTTCTCAGGGTTTTTTCTGTTTATTTATATTTTCCTTGAAATGACCCATTTTTTTTGTTTCTTGATATGCCTTTTGTATGCCTTATGTTGCTTGTTGAAAGCTGGATATTTGAATATTATAATGTGTGTATCCTGAAAATCAGATTTTTTGCCCATTGTGTTGCAAGGTGTCTTGGTGTCAGGGATCGGCTTTCACAGAAGTATAAACATAAACTCTTCTCATGTCTATTCTAAGATGAGCCTTACCTTGGGCAGCAAATCTGCTGACTTTCTAAATTCTTCTATATTTGTAGTAGCTAGCTTTTGGGAGTTCTAACCTTTCAATCCTAGTCTGAAAGCCAATAGGACAAAAAAGAAAAATAAGCAGATTAAAGATGGCTTTAGCCCTTACATCCCATAGAATACATTTCAGTAAGGGCGTACTGCAAAAATGGTGAATTGACTTTGTGCCTTTACCTCTTTTATTAGAAGCAGCAATCAGCCCATTTCTGATATCTGTATAATAAGGGCCTTGTTTCCTTCCCTGACTTCTGCATGTCACATGCAAGCTGCTCCAGGAATATGGGTAGGACTGCTTGCCACGGTAATTAGGGTTGGAGTAGAGTCATGTGGTCATGCTATGTATGTCTAAGAGCTAAGAGCTGAATTACTGGAAATCAACTGAAATTTAACAATAAAGCCTTCCTCTGGAAGTGACAAATTATCAAATAGACTCCAGAGTTCTGCAATAGTTACATCAAACAGGTTCTGCCATTAGAATTGTTATTTCAGGGAGGAGATTCGTTCCTAGCACTTTCTACTGTGCTGTCTTCCCTTACCCCTCTCCCTTGATAAAGTTTTAAAACATTAAAATTTCTTGTTTCAGTTTCTATATTTAGGATAGAGTAGGCACATTTTACTCTTCCTTTGTCTGACTTTGGATAATATCCTGGACATTATGTAGCTGCTAGAAAATTCAAAAAGGAGGGTAATAATGAACAGGCTGGGGAGCAAATAAGGGTCTTTTGAGTTCTCAAAACAAAATTGTCTTTAGGTACTATATGTCTCATATAATCTCTGGGGAGAACTGAAATCTGAAACCAAGGGTAGGCACAGACAAGGGAAACTCCTAAAAGAGACATTGGAAACCAGAGACTGAGGGAAGAGCTAAAGGAGTAAGTGATTTAACCTAAACAGAAATTCTGAGCTGCACGTAATGTTGTTTTTAGCCAGTGGATGGGAGTAAAAGAAGGAAAAACAAGGACAGGTTAGAAAAGAAATTTTTGGAAGTTTCCCTACCCTACGCTAGTCCAAAGCCTAAAAAGCAAAATCTCCCTACTGCAATCAGCTACTCTAATGGTTACTACAGGAGAGAGGTTGGTAACCTCTCTGTGAACTATGCATTAGCAGCAACAGTGATTCCAGGGCAAATATTTGTGCTTCCCACCATCTATATTAGGCAAGTGGCAACAGCTGGGCAAAACTCTTCTCCATCCCCATCAGCAGTATTTGTCCCAGTAAAGTAGAGATCTGTTGAACTTATATTGCAAACCAGGTGAGCCTCAGCAATTCAATGACAGCTTCTTTCTCCAAACTGGTAGTAACAGGCACTGAATTGGATATATGTTGAGTCTCTTCACTCTGGCAATTACTGGCAATCAGGTGACAACTCTCAGAGATCTGTTACATTTTCCCTCATCTTATTAGGCATGTTCCACTAGTGAAGTGGTTGCTCTATCATCCTCAGATACGCTGAAAATATCTAAAGACAGAATATCTACAGACTCTTTCCACCCTATACCAATTACATGACATTGGCACTTAGTTTGCCAGAACCCAAGAAAGGGAAATACTGAGAACCACAGACTGAATGGAAGAGCTAAAAGGGTAAGAGGATTTACCTGCATATTAAATTCTGAGCTATACATATGTAACACCATATTAGGAGAAATAAACAGTCCCATGAAGATTTTAATAAGACTAGAATCCCAAAACATATTTTAGATGTTCAAAATACAATCTAAAAATACACAACAAAAATGATGCAGAAAATATAATAAAATCAACTCATGACAATCAAGAGTATTTTGAACATTTCAGAGTAAACAACAACAAAACCAGTATATTTGGTGGAAGAAGTTCAATAGTATAAAGAGATAACAACACAAAAAGTCAATAAATTTGAAAATAAGAACTGTCCAATATGAACAACAAAAAATTAGAAAAAAATATTGGCCCCGAGAAACATAATAATAATATAAAAGTATCATTTCTGTTCTTTTACATTTGCTGAGGAGTGCTTTACTTCCAACTATGTAGTCAATTTTGGAATAAGTGTGATGTGGTGCTGAGAAGAATGTATATTCTGTTATTTGGGGTGGAGAGTTCTGTTGATGTCTATTAGGTCTGCTTGGTGTAGAGCTGAATTAAATTCCTGGATATCCTTGTTAACTTTCTGTCTGGTAGATCTGTCTAATGTTGACAGTGGGGAATTAAAGTCTCCCATTATTATTGTGTAGGAGTCTAAATCTCTTTGTAGGTCTGTAAGGACTTGCTTTATGAATCTGGGTGCTCCTGTATTGGGTGCATATATATTTAGGATATTTAGCTCTTCTTGTTGAATTGATGCCTTTACCATCATGTAATGGCATTCTTTGTCTCTTCTTGAAGATCTATGTTGGTTTAAAGTCTGTTTTCTCATTAGGATTGCAATCCCTGCTTTTTTTTTGTTTTCCATTTGCTTAGTAGATCTTCCTCCATCCCTTTATCTTGAGCCTATGTGTGTCTCTGCACATGAGATGGGTCTCCTGAATGCAGCACACTGATGGGTCTTGACTCTTTATCCAATTTGCCAGTCTGTGTCTTTTAATTGGCACATTTAGCCCATTTACATTTAAGGTTAATATTGTTATGTGTGAATTTGATCCTGTCATTATGTTAGGTAGTAATTTTGCTTGTTGGTTGATGTGGTTTCTTCCTAGCATCAATGGTCTTTACAATTTGGCATGTCTTTGCAGTGTCTGGTACCGTTTGTTCCTTTCCATGTTTAGCTCTTCCTTCAGGAGCTCTTGTAAGGCAGGCCTGGTGGTGACAAAATCTCTCAGAATTTGCTTGTCTGTAAAGGATTTTATTTCTCCTTCACTTATGAAGCTTGGCTTCATATGAAATTTGAAGTTTGGCTGGATATGAAATTCTGGGTTGAAAATCCTTTTCTAAAAGAATATTGAATATTGGCCCCCACTCTCTTCTGGCTTGTAGAGTTTCTGCAGAGAGCTCCACTGTTAGTCTGATGGGCATTCCTTCATGGGTAACCTGACCTTTCTTTCTGACTGCCCTTAACATTTTTTCCTTCATTTCAACTTTGGTGAATCTGACAATTATGTGTCTTGGAGTTGCTCTTCTCCAGGACTATCTTTGATAGGAAGAATCAATGTCATGAAAATGGCCATACTGCTCAAGGTAATTTATAGATTCAATGCCATCCCCATTAAGCTACCAATCACTTTCTTCACAGAATTGGAAAAAATTACTTTAAAGTAAACAAAACAGAGCCCGCATTGCCAAGACAATCCTAAACCAAAAGAAGAAAGCTGGAGGCATCACGCTACCTGACTTCAAACTATACTACAAGGCTACAGTAACCAAAACAGCATGGTACTGGTACCAAACGGAGATATAGACCAATGAAACAGAACAGAGTCCTCAGAAATAATACCACACATCTACAGCCATATGATCTTTGACAAACCTGAGAAAAACAAGAAATGGGGAAATGATTTCCTATTTAATTAATGGTGCTGGGAAAATTGGCTAACCACAAGTAGAAAGCTGAAACTGGATCATTTCCTTACTCCTTATATGAAAATTAATTCAAGATGGATTAAAGACTTAAATGTCAGACCTAAAACCATAAAAACCCTAGAAGAAAACCTAGGCAATGCCATTCAGGACACAGGCATGGGCAAGGATTCATGTCTAAAACAATAAAAGCAATGGCAACAAAAGCCAAAATTGACAAATGGGATCTAATTAAACTAAAGAGCTTCTGCACAGCAAAAGAAACTACCATCAGAGTGAACAGGCAACCTACAGAATGGGAGAAAATTTTTTCAATCTAGCCATCTGACAAAGGGTTAATATCCAGAATCTACAAATAACATAAACAAATTTACAAGGAAAAATCAAACAACCCCATCAAAAAGTGGACAAAGGATATGAACAGACACTTCTCAAAAGAAGAAATTTATGCAGCCAATAGACACATGAAAAAATGCTCATCATCACTGGCCATCAGAGAAATGCAAATCAAAACCACAGTGAGATACCATCTCACGCAAGTTAGAATGGTGATCATTAAAAAGTCAGGAAACAACAGATGCTGGAGAGGATGTGGAGAAATAGTAACACTTTTAGACCGTTGGTGGAATTGTAAACTAGTTCAACCATTGTGTAAAACAGTGTGGCAATTCCTCAAGGATCTAGAACTAGAAATACCATTTGACCCAGCCATCCCATTACTGGGTACCTACCCAAAGGATTATAAATCATGCTGCTATAAAGGCACATGAACACATATGTTTATTGAGGCACTATTCACAATAGCAAAGACTTGGAACCAACCCAAATGTCCATCAATGATAGACATGGATACACCATGGAATACTATGCAGTCATAAAAAAGAATGAGTTTGTGTTCTTTATAAGGACATGGATGAAGCTGGAAATCATCATTCTGAGTAAACTATCACAAGGATAGAAAACCAAACACTGCATGTTCTCACTCACAGGTGGGAATCGATCAATGAGAATACTTGGACACATGGTGGGGAACAGCGCACACTGTGGCCCATCGTGGGTGGGGGGAGGGGCGAGGGATAGCATTAAGAGATATACCTAATGTAAGTGATGAGTTAATGGGTGCAGCACACCAACATGGCACATGTATACACATGTAACACACCTGCACATTGTGCACATGTACCCTAGAACTTAAAGTATAATCATAATAATAAAAAGAATAATATAAAAATACCTATCATCTATTCAAAATATCTAATATCCCAAAAAGAGAGATTGGTTTAGAAAAATATTTTAGAAAATAATGGCTTAATATTTTGAAAACTTAAATGAAATACCAAACTTACATATTAAAGAATCTGCGTAAGTAAAATAGGCTACTTTTCTCTCTTAAGCTGATCTTACCTCTTAAATTTTTGAAATGTGAAAAAAATGAAAAAAATAATTATAAGATTGTTAATAAGATTTCCTGGTTTGAAAATGTAACAATTGAGCACATAATAAAGGAATGTGGCAATAAAACATATAGGGTTGTGAGGTTTGTATATTTTAATTGAAATGGTAAGCATTATTTCTAAGTAAATTGTATAAAATTTGGTATGTATGTTGTACACCCAGAGGATTCACATGAAAAAATGCATATTTTAACAGCATGTTAAAAGTATTATACACAATTACCAGTGATCTTGTTCCTGGAATGAAAGAATGTCAGTGTACAAACATCAATCAATTGAATATACCACGCTACTTGAATGAAGACAAAAATACCACATGGCCATGGAAGTTGGCGAAGAAAAAGCATGTGACAACCTGTAATACTCTTTCATCATAAAAACACTCAACAGACTAGAAACAGAAAATTTTTCCTCACATGATAAAGACCATATACAAAAACCCACAGCTGCTATGGTAGTCAATACAGGAAAACTATGTACTTTTCCTCCAAGATCAGAAAGAGAACAAGGATGCCAAGTTCCAACACTTTGACACAGTACTGGAAGATCTATTTAGAGCAATCAAGCAGGAAGAAGAAACTAAAAGCATCCAAATTGAAAAGAAAAAAGTAAAATATGGCCAGAATGGTGGCTTACTCCTATAATCCCAAAACACTGGAAGCTGAGGAGGGAGTATTAGTTAAGTCCAGGAGTTTAAGACCAACCTGGGCAATACGGTGAAACCTCATCTCTACAGAAATTTTTATTTTAAAAAGAAAATTAGTCAGATGTAATGGTATATGCCTGCATCCCAAGCAATATGGGAGGCTGAGGTGGGAGGATAGCTTAAGTCCAGCAGTTCGAGGTTACAGTGACCTATAATCAAACTGCTGTACTCCAGACTGGATAACACAGCAAAAGCCTGTCCTTAAAAAAAAAAAATCTGTGTTTGCAGACAGGATGATCTTATACTTAGAGAGTCTAAAAATTACACACACACACACACACACAAACACACACACCTTCTTGAAATTATTAAATTCAGAAAGTTGCATTATACAAAATCAAAGAAACACAAATCAGTTGCATTTTGTGGACCATTATTTAACAAACTGAAAAAACTTAAGTAAACAATTCTACTTACAATAACACTAAAAAGATTAAACACTTGGTGATAAATGTAACGAACGGTATAAAACAATTGTATTATTAAAACTACAAAACATCGATGTCTGGCTGGGTGACATGGCTCAAGCCTGTATTTCCAGCACTTTGGGAGGTCCAGGTGAGCAAATCATCTGAGGTTAGGAGTTCCAGACCAGCCTGGCCAACATGGTGAAACCCCATCTCTAATAAAAATACAAAAATTAGCAGGGTTTGGCAGCAGGTGCCTGTACTCACAGCTACTTGGGAGGCTGAGGCAGGACAATTGCTTCAACCCAGGAGGCAAAGGTTGTGGTGAGCTGAGATTGAGCCACTGCACTCCAGCCTGGGTGACAAAATGAGTCTCTGTCTCAAACAACAACAACAAGAACAACAACAAAAACACCAATACTAAAATGTACAATGAGTCTTCAGGCAAAACAATATTACACAAGAAGAAAAAAGTTAACCATCTCACACTTCTTCATTTCAATTTTTATTACAAAGCATGCAAATAGTATTTCACTGATACAAGAACAGACACATAGACCAGTAAAATACAATAGAGAGATGAGGAATAAACCTTCACACATGGTGCAACGAATTTTGACAAAGGAGAAAGCAAAGTCTTCAATAGTGCTTAGAAACAATATTTATTCATGCTAACTAGAGTAAACAGTGTAGAGAAGACCTTAAATGACCTGATGGAGCTGAAAACCGCAGCACGAGAACCTTGTGATACAGGCACAAGCTTCAATAGCCGATTTGATCAAGTGGAAAAAAGGATATCAGTGATTGAAGATCAAATTCATGAAATAAAGTGTGAAGACAAGATTAGAGAAAAAAGAGAAAAAAAGAAATGAACAAGGCCTCCAAGAAATATGGGACTATGTGAAAAGACCAAATCTATGTTTGATTGGTGTACCTGAAAGTGATGGGGAGAACGGAACCAAGTTAGAAAACACTCTTCAGGATATTTATACAGGACAACTTCCCCAACCTAGCAAGGTGGCTCAACATTCAAATTCAGGAAATACAGAGAACATCACAAAGATACTACTCAAGAAGAGCAACTGGAAGACATATAATTGTTAGATTCATCAAGGTTGAAAGGAAGGAAAAAATGTTAAGGGCAGCCAGAGAGAAAAGTCAAGTTACCCACTAAGGGAAGCCCATCTGACTAACAGTGGCTCTCTCGGCAGAAACTCTGTAGGCTAGAAGAGAGTTGGGGCCAATAGTCAACATTTTTAAAGAAAAGAATTTTCTACCCAGAATTTCATATCCAGCCAAACTAAACTTCATATGTGAAAGAAAAATAAAATCATTTACAGACAAGCAAAGGCTAAGAGATTTTTTCACCAGCAGTCCTGCCTTACAAGAGCTCCTGAAGGAAGCACTACACATGGAAAGGAACAAGTGGTACCAGCCAGTGCAAAAACATGCCAAGTTGTAAAGACCAGCCATGCTAGAAAGAAACTGCATCAATTAATTGGCAAAATAACCAGCTAACATAATAATGACAGGATCAAATTCATACATAACAATATTAACCTTAAATGTAAATGGCTGAATGTGCCAATCAAAAGACACAAACTGGCGAATTGGATAAAGAGTCAAGACCCATCAGTGTGCTGTATTCAAGAGACCCATCTCATGTGCAGAGACACACATAGGCTCAAAATAAATTGATGGAGGAAGATCTACCAAGCAAGCAAGCAAACAAACAAACAAAAGCAGGGATTGCAATCCTATTCTCTGATAAAACAGATTTTAAACCAACAAAGATCAAAAGAGACAAAGAAGGTCATTACAGAATGGTAAAGGGATCGATTCAACAAGAAGAGCTAACTATCCTAAATATATATGTGCCCAATACAGGAGCACCCAGATTCATAAAGCAAGTCCTTAGAGACCTACAAAGAGACTTTGACTCCCACACAATAATAATAGGAGACTTGAATACCCCACTGTCAATATTAGACAGATCAATGAGATAGAAGTTAACAAGCATATCCAGGGCTTGAACTCAGCTCTGCACCAAGCAGACCTAATAGACACCTAAAGAACTCTCCACCCCAAATCAACAGAATATACATTCTTCTCAGAACCACATCACACTTATTCTAAAATTGACAACATAATTGAAAGTATAGAACCCCTCATCAAATGTAAAAGAACAGAAATAACCACAAACTGTCTCTCAGACCACAGTGCAATCAAATTAGAACTCAGGGTGAAGAAACTCACTCAAAACCATACAACTACATGAAAACTGAACAACCTGCTCCTGAAAGACCACTGGGTAAATAATAAAATGAAGGCAGAAATGTAGATGTTCTTTGAAACCAACGGGAACAAAGACACAACATATCAGAATCTCTGGGACACATTTAAAGCAGTGCGCAGCAGGAAATTTATACACTTAAGTGTCCACAAAAGAAATCAGGAGACGGGCGGATCACGAGGTCAGGAGATCAAGACCATCCTGGCTAACACGGTGAAACCCCGTCTCTACTAAAAAATACAAAAATACTAGCCGGGCGAGGTGGCGGGCGCCTGTAGTCCCAGCTACTCGGGAGGCTGAGGCAGGAGAATGGCGTGAACCCGGGAGGCGGAGCTTGCAGTGAGCTGAGATCCGGCCACTGCACTCCAGCCTGGGCGACAGAGCGAGACTCCATCTCAAAAAAAAAAAAAAAAAAAAAGAAATCAGGAAAGATCTAAAGATCTAAAATTGACACTCTAACATCACAATTAAAAGAACTAGAGGAGCAAGAGCAAACAAATTCAAAAGCTAGTAGAAGGCAAGAAATAACTAAGATCAGAGCAGAACTGAAGGAGATAGAGAAACACAAAACACTTCAAAAAAATCATTGAATCCAAAAGCTGGTTTTTTGAAAAGATCAACAAAAGAGATAGACCACTGGCAAGACTAGTAAGGAAGAAAATAGAGAAGAATCAAATAGATGCAATAAAAAATGATAAAGGGGATATCACAATGACGCCACAGAAATACAAACTACCATAAGAGAATACTGTGAACACTTCTATACAAATAAGCTAGAAAATCTAGAAGAAATGGATAAATTCCTGGACACATACACTCTCCCAAGACTGAACCAGGAAGAAGTTGAATCGCTGAATTGACCAATAATAGGCTCTGAAATTGAGGCAATAATTTATAGTCTCCCAACCAAAACAAGTCCAGGACCAGACGATTCACAGCCAAATTCAACCAGAGGTACAAAGAGGAGCTAATATCATTCCTTCGGTAACTATCCAATCAATAGAAAAAGAGGGAATCCTCCCTAACTCATTTTATAGGCCAGCATCATCCTGATACCAAAGCCTGGCAGACACACAACAGGAAAAAAAAGAGAATTTTAGGCCAATATCCCTGATGAACAGTGATGTGAAAATCCTCAAGAAAATACTGGCAAACTGAATCCATCAGCACACAAAAAGCTTATCCACCATGATCAAGTGGGCTTCATCCCTGAGATGCAAGGCAGGTTCAACATAAGCAAATCAATAAACATAATCCATCACATAAACAGAACCGAAGACAAAAACCACATGATTATCTCAATAGATGTAGAAAAAGCCTTTGACAAAATTCAATAGCCTTTATGCTAAAAACTCTCAATAAACTAAGTATTGACGGAATGTATCTCAAAATAATAAGAGCTATTTATGACAAACCCACAGCCAATATCATACTGAATGGGCAAAAAATGAAAGCATTCCATTTGATAACTGGCACAATTCAGGGATACCCTCTCACTACTCCTATTCAACATAGTGTTGGAAGTTCTGGTCAGGGCAATCAGGCAGGAAAAGAAATAAAGGTTATTCAGTTAGGAAAAGAGAAAGTCAAATTGTCCCTGTTTGCAGATGACATGATTGTATATTTAGAAAACCCCATCATCTCAGTCCCAAGATGATGGGACTTCTTCATAAGCTGATAAGCAACTTCAGGAAAGTCTCAAGATACAAAATCAATGTGCAAAAATCACAAGCATTTCTATACACCAATAATAGACAAACAGAGAGCCAAAATCATTAGTGAACTCCCATTTGCAATTGCTTCAAAGAGAATAAAATACCTAGGAATCCAACTTACCAGGGATGTGAAGGACCTCTTCAAGAAGAACTACAAACCACTGCTCGGTGAAATAAAAGAGGACACAAACAAATGGAATAACATTCCATGCTCATGAATAGGAGGAATCAATATCGTGAAAATGGCCATACTGCCCAAGGGGTAATTTATAGATTCAATGCCATCCCCATCAAGCTACCAATGACTTTCTTCATAGAACTGGAAAACTGCTCTAAAGTTCATATGGAAAAAAGAGCCTGCATTGCCAAAACAATGGCAGTGTCTTTTGCCTAAGCAAAAAGAACAAAGCTGGAGGCATCATGCTACCTGACTTCACGCTGTACTACAAGGCTACGGTAACCAAAACAGCATGGTACGGGTACCAAAACAGACATATAGACCAAGGGAACAGAACAGAGGCCTCACAAATAACACTACACTTCTACAACTTTCTGATCTTTGACAAACCTGACAAAAACAAGCAAAGGGGAAAGGATTACCTCCATAATAATGGTGCTGGGAAAACTGGCTAGCCATATGTAGAAAGCTGAAACTGAATCCCTTCCTTACACCTTATACAAACCCATAAAAACCCTAGAAGAAAACCTGGGCAATACCATTCAGGACATAGGCATGGGCAAAGACTTCATGACTAAAATACCCAAGGCAATGGTGACAAAAGCAAAAATAGTCAAATGGGATCTAATTAAACTAAAGAGCTTCTGCACAGCAAAAGAAACTACCATCAGAGTGAACAGCCAACCTACAGAATGGGAGCAAATTTTTTTAATCTAGCCATCTGACAAAGGGCTAATATCCAGAATCTACAAAGAACTTAAACAAATTTACAAGAAAAAATCAAACAACCCCATCAAAAAGTGGGCAAAGGATATGAACAGATACTTTTCAAAAGAAGACTCTTATGCAGAGAACAGACACATGAAAAGGTGCTCATCATCACTGGTCATCAGAGAAACGCAAATCAAAACCACAATGAGATACCATCCCATTACTGGGTATGTACCCAAAGGATTGTAAATCATGCTACTCTAAAGACACATGCACACGTATGTTTATTGCGGCACTATTCACAATAGCAAAGACTTGGAACCAAACCAAATGTCCATCAATGATAGGCTGGATTAAGAATGTGTGGCACATATACACCATGGAATACTATGCAGCCATAAAAAAGGATGAGTTCATGTCCTTTGCAGGGACATGAATGCAGCTGGAAACCATCATAGTCAGCAAACTGTCTCAAGGACAAAAAACCAAACACTGCATGTTCTCACTCATAGGTGGTTGTTGAACAATGACAACACATAAACACAGGGAGAGAAACATCACACATTGGGGTCTGTCGGGGGCTGGAGGCTGGAGGAGGGATAGCATTTGGAGAAATACCTAATGTAAATGACAAGTTGATGGGTGCAGCAAACCAGCATGGCACATGTATACCTATGTAACAATCCTGCACATTGGCACATGTACTCTAGAACTTAAAGTATGATTTGAAACCAAAAAAGAAACAATAGCTATTCAAAAGAATGATGTTGGGCCTTTACCTTGTATAATACACAACAGTTAACTGAAGATGTATTCAAGAGCTAAGTGTAAAATATAAAACTATAAAACTTTTTAAAGAAAACACAGGAGAACGGTGGCTCACGCCTGTAATCCCAGTACTTTGGGAGGTTGAGGCAGATAACGAGGTCAGGAGTTAGAGGCTAGCCTGACCAATATGGTGAAACCCCATCTCTACTAAAAATACAAAAAATTAGCTAAGCATGCTGGTGCGTGCCTGTAATTCCAGCTACTTGGGAGGCTGAGGCAGGTTCACTTGAACCCGGGAGGTGGAGGATGCAGTGAGCTGAGATCTCACCACTGCACTCTAGCCTGGGCTACAGAGGGAGACTCCATCTTAAAAAAAAAAAAAAAGAAAACACAGGAGAAAAAAAATTATGACAATTGATATGGCAATGAATTCCAGGATATAGGACCAAAGCATAGGCAGCAACAAAATTAGATATGTTGAAATTTATCAAAATTAAAAACTAGTTTATTTGAAAAAACTATGAATTGAGTTAAAAAGATAATCCACAAATAAGATATTTATGGATTTCATATCTGAAAATAGATTAGCATCAAATATACATACAAAAAACTTCAACAACTCAAATTTGTTAAGTGGCCAAAGGGGTTAGTAGACATTTCTCCAAAAAGGCTATACAAATAGCCTATTCTATATCAGAAACCATTAAATAAATATAAATCAAATCCACAATGAAATACTACCTTTTGGGATAGCTGTTATCAAAAAAGAAAAAAGAAAGACTGAAAGAAATATAAGGAAAAAACAGAGAATGGCAAATATTAGTGAATGCAGAGAAATGTGAATCTTTGTGCATTGATAGTGAAATATAAGATGAGGTAGCCAGTGTGAAAAACAGTTTGGCTGTTCTTCAAAGAGGTACAGAATTACTATATGAACCAAAAAAAAATCAATTTCTAGGTATTTCCCGCTGCAGAAGTAAATGCAATTTTTTAAACATTGTATAGTCTATTTGTATTCTTATAAATACCTGAAGCTGGGTAACTTATAAAGAAAACAGTTTTATTTGCCTCATGGTTCTACAGACTGTATAAGCATGGCACCAGGATCTGCTTCTGGTGGAGAGTCTCAGGGAGCTTCCATGCACGGCAGAAGGTAAAGGGGAGTAAGCACGTGCAGAGATCACATGACTGGAAGAAGCAAGGGAAAGTGAGAGGAGGTGCCAATTTCTTCTAACAACCAACTCTTGAGAGAATTCTCATGGAAACTGATACATCAATAACTCACTCATTGCTTATACTAAGTCACTCATGAGGGATCCACCCCATGATCAAAACTCCTCCTATCCGGCTCTATCTCTAACTTTGGGGCTCAATTGCAACATGATAAATGTCAGGGTCAAAAACTTACATCAGAGCAGCACTCTTCAAAAAATAGTCAAAAGATTAAAACAACCCAAATGTTGTCAACAGAAGAACAAATAAACAAAATGTGTTATATGCATGTGATAGAATATTACTCAGCCTTAAAGGGAATTAAAATTTGGATTCATGCTATGACATGGATAAATTATGGGGAAAAAGTATGTAAAGTGAAAGAAACCAGACATAAAAGGGTAAACATTTGTGTAGTGCAGGCAAACCTCCACTCATGTGAGTTACCTAGATGAACAGGCAAATTTATAGAAACAGAAATTAAAGTAGAGGCTCTGAATGTTGGGATGGAGTAATGAAAATTATTGTTTTGTAAGTACAGAGTTTCTGTTTGGGATTTTTTAACATTCTGGAAATTCATAGTTGTAATGTTTGCACAATATTGTACATGTTCTGACTGCCTATGAATTGGAGAGTAAAAGTTGTTTAAATAAAAACAATTGCATTAGCACACTTCAAAATACATATTTTAAAACCACAGAATTGTAGTTTCTATTAGGGTATATAAGGAGCTTCCTTCATCCTAGCAAGTAAAAAGCAAAACAAACTAAAAAAATCAATAGCTCTTCTTAGATCTATTGGAAAACTGAGGTCACAGAACAAACTAATGCTGCTCCCAAATTAGAAAGAGATAGGAGAATATAGAGAATCACTGTTCAGTGGATATGCAGGGGCAGAAATCACCACAGGAATTACTACTCCAAAAAGAAAACCTAAACTATTGTGAATGAATTGCTGGAAACTTAGTCCGGACAAGTCTGAGAACTAAAAGCTCCAGGGATGCAGATAGGGGACACCTAGCAATAGGAGGACCGCACAAATTTTATTGTTACCTCCAGAAGCTCTGCTTGTTTCTCACAGCAAAATCAGAGAAAAATCTACATATACTCCTTGTAGTGGTAGGAGGGAGGATGGAAATTGGGAAGAATATCAGAATATTCTGAAGGTTCTGTTTAAGATGGCTGATTAGAAGCAGCTAGTAACTGTCTGTATGATGGAGAGGAACCAAAATAGCAAGTAAATAATAACACTCTAAGTTGATTTTCTAAGAGAGCATGCTGGGATTTACCAGAGAAGCAACGTGACCCGTGAAAAGTGGAGGAGAGCAAAGCCAGGCAGAGAGGCTCCCCAATGTGGTAAAGGGGTGAGCAACTGAGAGACACCCGGGATTCCACACCTCCACCACAGATCTTTGCAATCCTAGTCAAAGGAAAGCCTTATACATCCCCCTGAGCCTCCAGATTTAAAAACAAGGCTACCTGGAGACTGCAGAGTCACGACTATAGCTGATATGAATTCCACAGGTTTATGATCCATGAGCAGCCATTACACCACCAAGGAGGGAGGCAAGGCCATTTTCACATACCTCAAGACACACATACTACAGCCATGGTATGCAGGAACAGGAGAAATGCATGACAACTTCTCACCTCCACTGCTCCTACCAAATGTGTCTTGCCTGTTTCAGGCCTCCAGCACAAGTGCCTTGTACCTGCCTAATTACTACAGCTATGACTTGGTGTTTCTCTGAGAGTCCACCTCCTAGAGACTACAAATACATGCTTCCCACTTGCTGCCACCACCTCCTCTCACCCTGTCACTCCCAGTATAGGGAGGGACTGGGGAGGCTTAGCACTCTTGCCTGAAAGCAACAGATACCACAGCCGAGATTCAAAGGATCAGCAGGTAGACTGCACACTACCTAAATCCCTGCCTTTGCTGCTTTCTACTAAACATGACTTGCCTAATTCAGTGACATGCCCCCAGTGCAGCTGCCCCAACCCCACCTGACCTCTATAGCTGCAGCTTGGTGTTCCTCTGAGAGCTCAACTCCAAGAGGCCACTGATAACACTTTCAGAATTGTAGCTATTGCTGCATTTGTCCCTGCTGCCCCCGGGGCCAAGGAGAAAGGAGGAAGTCCTGGCACCTTCACTTGTTCCTAACAGCAAAATCAAATACTGCTTCTGCGGGAGGGAAGTGTGAATGTGCCATGCACCCCACAATTGCCAGTCTCCATTGCTCCAGCTAAGGAGACTTCCCCTGCCCAGTGAAAGGGACACAGCACAGCCCTGCTCTTGCCTGAGAGAATAATTCAGGAAAATTTTCCTAATCCTGCTAAAGAAGTATTAAATAAATATCCCAGATACAAGAAATTCAGAGACGACCTGTGACACAAGATGACTATTCAAGGTAAACGCTAAGGAAAAAATCTCAAAGGCAGCTAGAGAAAAGAGTTAAATCACCCACGAAGGAAAATTTATCAGATGAACAGTGGATTTCACAGTAGAAAGCCTATAAAACAGAACACATTGAGGGTCTACAGTTAGATCTTTCAAGAAAAATAGCCAACCAAAATTTCCTGCCCAACTGAGCTTCCTAAATGAAAGAGAAATAAAACATTTTCCAGATAAACAAGTGCTAAGAGAATCTGTCACCACTAGACTGGTCCTGCAGGAAATGTTCAACAGAGTTCTAAACATGGAAACCAAAGAATAATACTTGCCATCAGAAAAAGGACATATCAGTACAAAACTCACAGATTTTATAGCACAATGACACAACTAAAACTCCAAAACAACTAGCTGACAACACTATGAAAGGAACAAAACCTCATATATCAATATTAATTTTGAATGTTAAGTGGCTATATTTTCCACTTAAAAGTTATTGAGTGCAAATTGGCTAATAATCCACCTACTTGCTAAAGACACACGTGGACACATCATAACAAAGATATATCACACATATGAAAAACAAAACAAGCAGAAGTTTTATCTCATTCTCACATGAGATAAAACAGACTTTAATAAATAGCAGTAAAAAAGGACAAAAAAATGGATTGTAAAATGATAAAAGGTTCCATACAAGAAGAAGATTTACATATCCTAAATGTATATGCATTCAATAGCAGAACACCCAGATTTATAAAACTAGATCTAGGAAAATAGATTGATAACAATATAATAACTGTGGGGACTTCAACATCACACTGATGTTACTAGATAGATAATGAAGGCAGAAAATCAACACAGAAACTCTGGACTTAAACTGGAATATAGACCAAATGGATTGGATAGACATTTATAGAACATTCTACCCTACAACCACAGAATTGACATTTTTCTGGTCTGCACATGAAATATTCTCAAAATCAATGATGTGCTTGGCTAAAACACATCTCAATACACTCAGAAAATTCAACATCTTATCAAGTATCATCTCAGACTGTAGTGGAATGAACATAGAAATTAATACCAAGAGGAACTCTCAAATTTACACAAGTTCCTGAAAACTAAAAACTTGCTCATGAAAGTCTTCTGTAAACAAGAAAATTAAGACAGATACTTTTAAAATTATTTTTAAAAAGAAAGTAGACACCACACAAAAAACTCCGGGATACAGTAAAATCAATGCTAGTACGAAAGTTTGCAGCATTAAATTCTTACATAAAATGGTTTTAAAATTTCAAATTAATAACCTAACATCATACCTGAAGGAAGTGGAAAAATAAAAACAAACCAAACCTAAAGCTACCAGAAGAAAACAAATACCAGTATTAGAATGGAACTAAATGAGATTGAGACCAAAAAAAACAATAAAAAGGATCAATGAAATGTTTGTTTTTTGAAAGGATAAACATAAGTGACAGACCAATAGCTAGACTAACTATAAAAAAAGAGAGATGATTAAAATAAGTACAGTCTGAAATGATAAAGATAACATTATAACGGGCATTATAGAAGTATGAAAGATAATCAGAGACTATGATAAACACCTCTCTGTGCACAAACTAGAAAACCTAGAGGAAATGATAAATTCTTGGAACATACAACCTCCCAAGATTGAACTAGGAAAAAAGAGAAATTCTGACTACACCAATAATATGCAAAGAAATCAAATTAGTGATTTTAGAAAATATTCCAGCAAAAAAAGTTCAAAACCAGATAGATTTACAGCCGAATTTTACCAGATGTACAAAGAAGAGCTGGTGCCAGTGCTACTGAAGCTATTCCCAAAAACTAAAAGAAGGTATTCTCTCTAGTTAATTTTGTGAGTAAGTATTCCCAAGTTACCAAAATGGGTAAGGACAAAAAACTGACAGGTCAATAACTCTGAAGCAAAAATCCTAGAAAAAATACTAGCAAATTGAATCCAACAGCACATCAATAAAATAATTTATCAAAATCAAGTAGGCTTTTTTCCAGGGATTTGAGGATACTTCAACATTCACAAATCAATAAATGTGTTCAAGGACAGTTCAACATTCACAAATCAATCAATGTGATTTATCATATAAATAAATTAAACATGATCATCTCAATGGAAAAAGCTTTTGATAAAATCTAACATCCTTCCATGATAAAAACTCTAAACAAACTAGGAATATGAAGACATATCTCAAAATAATTAAAAACATATATGGCAAACCCATAGCCAACATCGTAGTGAATGGAGAATAAAGTCATTCCCCATAGCAACTGGAAGAAGACAAAGATGTCTACTTTCATGACTCCTATTCAACACAGTACTGCAAGTCCCAGCCAGAGCTCTCAGGCAATATAAAGAAATAAAAAGCATCCAAACTGGAAAACAGAAAGTTAGGTTATGTCTGTTTATTGATGACATGGTTGTATACCTCCAAAACTTTTAAAACACCTCTGCAAGACTGTTAGACTTGCCACTAGGCTTTAGAAAAGTTTCAGGATATAAAATCAATGTATAAATACCAGTGGCATTTCGGTACAGCAATAATGTTCAAGTTGAGAACAAAATTAAAAACTCATTTACATTTACAATGGTCAGAAAAAAAGTAAAATAGCTAGGAATATATTTAATGAAAAAAGTGAAAGGTCTGTACAAGGAGAACTATAACATACTGATGAAATAAATCATAGATGAGATAAATGGAAAACATCCCATGCTAATGGATTGAAAAAATCAATACCATGAAAGTGACCATATTTCCCAAAACAATTTACATATTTAATGCAATTGCTGTTAAATTACCAGTACCATTGTTCAAGCAGTTAGAAAAAAATTCTAAAGTACATACAAAATTAACAAAAATTCCCAGCTCCAATAGACAAAGCATTCCTAAGCAAAAATAACAAATCCGGAGGCATCACAATGACTGATCCAAAATTGTATTATAAGGCCACAGTAAAAAAAACCCCTGCATAATAGTGCTGCAAAAATAGACATAGAGATTAAGGAAGAGAATAGAGAACCACAAAAGGAAGCACATACCTACAGTCAACTGATCTTTGATAAACTTGACAAAAATAGGGAAAAGACAACCTATTAAATGAATGGTACTGAGAAAACTGGCTAGCTATGTGCATAAGAGTAAAACTAGACTCTTACCGTATACAAAACATAATTTAAAATGGATTGAAAACCTAAATGTAAAACCTCATACTACAAAAACCCTGAAAGAAAACCTGTGAAAACCTCTTCTGGACATCAGCCTAGGCAAAGAGTTTTTGAAAGACCCCAGAAGCAAATGGATCAAAAGCAAAAATACACGAATGGGACTTCATTAAACTAGTATGCTCTTGCATGGCAACAGATATAACTAACGGAATAAACAGACAACTACAGAATGAGAGAAAATATTTCCAAATTATGCCTCTCCAACAAATAGTTAATATCTAGAATCTACAAGTAACTCAACTCAGCAAGAAGAAAAAAAACCTTGTTAATAACTGGGCAAAGGACTTAAACAGACATTTCTCACTAGAAGAAATAAAAGCAGCCAACAAACATGAAAAAAATCTTCAATATTACTAATCATTACAGAAATCAAAACCACATCTTACACACCAGATGGCTTTATTAAGAGGTCAACAAAACAAAACAAAACAAAAAAAACAGATGTTGGTGTAAATGTAGAAAAAAAGGATACATTTTTATGGGAGTAAAAATTAGTTCAATGTCTGTGGAAAACAATATGAAAATAGCTCAAAGGACTACAAACAGAACTACCATTTGACCCAGCAATTCCACTACTGGGTATCTACTCAAAGGAAAATAAATCATTATATTAAAAAGACGTCTGCCCTCCTATGTCTATTGCAGCACTATTCACAATAGTAAAGTCATGGAACCCACCTAAGTGTCCACTAATGCTTCACTTGAAGAAAACATAGTATATATACATAGAATATATGCAGCCATAAAAAAGAATAAAATCATGCTTTTTGCAGCAACATAGATGGAAGTAGAGGCTATTATTCTAGGTGAACTAAGAAGCCAAGTTAAATGTCACATGTTCTCACTTGTAAGTGGGAGCTAAAAAAACCACATTGACATATAGATGGAGGTAATGGACACTGGGGATTTCATAAGAGGAAAAACTGGGAGGTGGCTGAAGATTTAAAAATTACCTATTGAGTACAATGTTCACTGTTTGGGTGATGGATACACTAGAAGCTCAATCCCTACCATTATGCAATAAATGTACCATGAAACAAACAAGCATATATATACTCTGAATCTAAAATAAAAAATTTTAAAAGAACATTTGGATCTTATCCTCAAGAAAAGTTGTTTCACTAAACCCTAACATTTTGGATCTTATAAATTACCTGGGGAGAGGGAAATATACAATTCTAGTCCCCTTTAGGCATTTTTTTTCTTAGGGACTGAGAAGTACTAGTAAAAGTCACAGCCCAGGGGCACAGGGTACTAATCATAAGATTATAGAATACTTATCATTTTTTACACCTTACCACCTTTTCAGTAAAGATATATTTTACCCACTATTTCATGTCTGTCTTTCAGCAATAAATTAACATATGAAAAGGCATAATAATAATAATTTGAAAAGACAGAGAAAGCATGAGTGTGAGACTCAAATATAACAGAGATGTCGGAATGATCAGAATATAAATTTAAAACAAGTCTGATTAATATGCTAATAGTTCTGATGGAAAAAATAGACAATATGCAAGAATGGATAAACAAAGTAAATAGAGATGGAGATTCTAAGAAAAAAAATGCTGGGGACAAAAGAGACTATAACAGAAATAAAAAATGCCTTTGATGGGCTCATTAGACTGAAAACAAGCTTGATAGAAAAAATTTTAAGCTTGAGGATATGGCAGTAGTAATTGCAAAAACAAGAAAATAAGGAAAAAATACCTTACAAAGGAAATATTGCCCTCAACAATAATTTATTTTACACTTAAAAATAAGTTAAAAGGTGTAATTGAATTGTGTATAACACAAAGAAGGGATAATTGCTTGAAGTAATGAATACCCCATTTACTCTTATATGACTATTCATTATATGCCTGTATCAAAATATCTCATACACCCAATAAATATATATAAATATATATGCACATATATACACATAATCTATGTATCCACAAAAGTTAAATATGAAACAAATTTTTAAAATAAAAATAAAGTGAAATAATATCAATGAACTGAGACAATATGAAAAGTATAACATGTTTATTATATACTAGAATATACTATGATGGAAGGGTAAGAAACAGAAACAGAAAGAGTATTTGAAGCAACAAACTGAGGATTTTCAAAAATTAATGTAGGGTACCACACCAGAGATCCAGGAGATCAGAGAAAATCAGAGAATAAATGCCAAAAACAAAACTAAACTCTACCTCAGCATATTATGTTCAGACTTTTAACATTTTAATTTAAAGTTTTAAAGTTTTTAAAAAGATAAAATTCTTAAAGAAACTGGGGGCAGAGGAACATCTTTCCTGTGTAGAAGCAAAGGTAAGAATTACATGACTCCTCAGAAACCATGCAAGCAAGAAGAGTGAGTAAATTATTTAAAGAGCTGAAGGGAAAAAAATTGTCAACAAATCAAAATCCTATATTCTGCAAATATTATCTTTCAAAGTAAAAGAGAAATAAAAACTATCTGAGGCAAACAATAACTAAGAATATTTTGTACCATGAACCTATCTTATAAGAAATATTAAAGAAGTTCTTTGGAAAGAAGAATAATATGCATGAAAGTCTCAGATCTACATAAAGAAAAGAAAAGCAGGAAGAAAAGAATAAAGTGTAAGGACTGGTCCCATATTTTAAGAACATGAAATGCTGTGAGCTAAGAACTTACTTTTTTTTTAAACATTTATTCATATATTTTTAGATATTATACCCATGACTCTATACTTTTGTCTTCCTACTTCTCTGATATAAAAAATTTAACTGTCAATTAAACAAAAAGTTTTAGGTCCTTCTAAGGTTTCCATTTATTGCCCTAAGTACTGCTATACATGCTCCTTCCCACCTCCCTAAGTTTTCTTGAAAAAGCTCTAGGTGAAGATGAATTGAA
Organism: Macaca mulatta; assembly: GCF_049350105.2. NCBI lineage: Eukaryota > Metazoa > Chordata > Mammalia > Primates > Cercopithecidae > Macaca > Macaca mulatta. The sequence continues at coordinate 4,498,294 of NC_133427.1, forward strand.
AAGAACAAAAAAAGTAGGTTAAAAGGGAAAAATCAGCAAAAGAAACTACTTTGCATAACACTTATATTTCCTATATAATATTAAGATATGGTATAAAGGGCAACAATTGTAATTCTTAAGTTCTTTTCTTTTTAAAGAACAAAATATGCTTATAATAATCAGAGCAAAACTAAACTAAAACATACGTAAAAAAAGAAATATTAAAAGAAGTTCTTTGGAAAGAATAATAATATACATGAAAGTCCCACATCTACATAAAGAAGAGCAGGAAGAGAAGAATAAATTAATGAAAGTAAAATATAGTATTTATTTTTCATTTATTATTTCTTTATTTACTTAGTTTTAAATTTCAAGTTTTATTTTAGATTTGGGGACCCATATACAGGTTTGTTACATGGGTGTATTGTGTGATACTGAAGTTTGAAATAAGAATGCTGTCACCCAGGTAGTGAGCTTAATGCTGAATATGTAACTTTTCAGTCCATTCTCTGCTCTGTTCCCTCCTCCCTTTAGTAGTCTGCAGTGTATTTTGTTCTGATGTTTATGTCCATGTGTACTCCATGTTTAGTTCCCACTTCTAAGTGAGAACATCTGGTATTTGGCTTTCTGTTTCTATATTAATTTGCTCAGTATTATGGCTTCCAGATGCATCTGTATTGCTGGGAAGAACAAAATTTTGTTCTTTTTTTGTGGTTGTGTAGTATTCCTTGATATATATGTACCATATTTGCTTTATCCTATTCACCACTAATTAGCACCAGGGTTGATTTCATGTCTTTGCTATTGAGAGTGTCGTGATGAACATGCAAGTGCATACGTCTTTTTGATATACAATAATTTATTTTCCTTCCAATGTATACCCGGTAATGAGATTGCTGAATCAAATGGTAGCTCTGTTTGACAAACTGCTTTCCAAATGTTTGCACTAATTTACATTCCCACCAACAGTGTGTATTTTCTTTTCTCCTGAGTCTCACTAATGCCTATATTTTTTTTGCTTTTATTAATAGCCATTCTGACTGGTATGAGATGATGTCTCTTTGTGGTTTTGATTTGCATTTGTCTGACGAGCAGTGATGTTGAACTTTTTTTCATATGATTGTTGACCACATATTTGTCTTCTTTTGAAAAGTGTCTGTTCATGTCCTTTGCCTACTTGCCTATAGATGTTTTATATTAAACATACTTCTGTTGGAATGTAGAAATGTTTCCAAATTTACTGCTGTGAAGACAGGCGAGAGAGTGAAGTAGGAGTGAAACCTGAAAGTCACTAAGGGCAAGAGAAAATGTTCTAGGCAAGAGGGTTGTGAGGTGGAAATATGCACAGGTGACTGACTAAAGTCATTACAAGCATACATTATCCACTTAAAAGAACAAAAATCATGTGTAGATAATCATACTTTAAATACATTCTCTAAGATAGTATACATGAATTTAACAGAAAAGCAATAGCAAAAACAGAAACTAGGAAGGGAAGGAAAGAGGCAGCCTGCTTGGCTGGGAGTGACTGCCCAATATGGAGAGAGGGTGAGCTAGAACCGTGTTTTTTTTGTTGATTGTTTTGTTTGTTGTTTGTTTTGTTTTGTTTTTTGAGACAAATTCTCGCTCTTGTACCCTAGGCTGGAGTGCTCGGCTCACTGCAACCTCCACCTCCCGAGTTCAAGTGATTCTCCTGTCTCAGCCTCCCGAGTAGCTGGGATTACAGGGGCCTGCCACCACGCCCGGCTAATTTTTTTTTTTTTCTTTTTTTCTTTTTGAGACGGAGTCTCGCTTTGTCGCCCAGGCTGTAGTGCAGTGTCGCAATCTTGGCTCACTGCAACCTCCGCCTCTTGGGTTCACGCCATTCTCCTGCCTCAGCCTCCTGAGTAGCTGGGACTACAGGCGCCCGCCACCTCGCCTGGCTAATTTTTTGTGTGTGTATATGTATATGTGTGTGTGTGTGTGTATATATGTGTGTGTATATATATATAAGTGTATATATGTATATATATTTATAATATGTGTGTGTATATATATATTTATAATATATATATATTTTTTAGTAGAGACGGGGTTTCACCATGTTAGCGAGGATGGTCTAGATCTCCTGACTTTGTGATCTGCCTGCCTTGGCCTCTCAAAGGGCTGGGATTACAGGCATGAGCCACCATGCCCGGCCAGTTTTTTATTTTTAGAGGCAGGGTTTCACCATATTGGCCAGGCTGGTCTGGAACTCCTGACCTCAGGTGATGCGCCCGCCCATGGCCGCCCTAAGTGCTGGGATTACAGGTGTGAGCCACCATGCCTGGCCGCTAGGGCCTTTTTGTGGTTCATTTTACCACTGAGAAATTATACAATTCAGGCTACCAGAGAGCACCTTGACCCTCTCAAACCCTGAATATAATTTGGGGAGCAGCAAGAAGACTGTGAAAAGAAACTGTGCCTGGAAGGGAGCTAACCCTGAATTTTCCCACCCTTTCTGAAACCTAACCAGCTACAGCTACAGATAAAGATGCCATTTTTTTTTTTATCTGTAATTTTAACAGACTGTGCATTTTACTCTGCTGGACCTACACATTAGGGAAACTCAGGTTGTTGCTTTTGGCGCTGGATCATAAGGAGGGAGTTTTCTCCCACAACCAAGACTAGAAAGCGAGTGTGCTGTGGGCTACCAGTGACAGTACTGAGACTCAGAACTGCCCGACATGTGGGGTCCTGCCCCACATTCCCTGTGGCAGGACCTCAGTGGGGAGGTGGCTGCATCCCACACAAGCATTAAGACCTGCCCTACCCCTTCCCTTTATGACTACCTTTCATGGCTACAGAGGCCTAGGGCCTGGCAGGAACTTCTGTGGCTTGGGGCTGATGTAGGATAGGCTCAAATTGCCAAGTCTGACTCTGATGGGTCAGTGAGGTCAGCTGTGACAGATGGATCCGAGGAATAAGCCACGCTGGGACTGCAGGGTTTGAACATGTGAGTCCCTCCCCTGCTGGGCAAGGCTGTGGCCTCTGAGGCTGTCCCACATTTCCTGTGGCAGGACCTCAATGAGGAGGTGGCCGCCTCCTACACAAGTATTATGCCAGAGGCCTGCCCCACCCTTCCCATCATGGCTAGTACATGTACACTGCTTTGGAGCACCTAAGCAAAAACCCACTCACTCCAGCTCCGCCGAGCTTTGCTGACTCCTCTCAGACAGAGGGAATTGTCCAGGGTCCTGGGTATTGTACCCAGTCCACCAACTGGGTCACCAAAGTACTCCTCCTAGGGGTCTGAAGTTGGGAGGCTGGGCCTAAACACACTTCTATTACCGCCTCAGCAGGCTTCTACCTGGAAATGCCACCTACTGGCCCACACAACCCATCGCAACCACTGCCAACACAAGTGTTTAGGGCCCAGAAGAGCATCTAACCACTGCTACTCCTATTAACAATACCCTGACAGCCACCCTAGGGCTCAATAATCCATTCACTTGCCCTGTCCTCTGCTTCTGGCATCCAAGGAAGCCACCCAGAGACCCAAGAATTGGTGCCAGCATACAGCCTCCTGGGGCACAAGGATAGAGATTAGCAAAACACTGAGACTACCAAAACCTGAATATAGTTTATCTGGCATTCCAGTGCCCAGAAAAATATCACCACAGCCTTAACTAATAACTGCACCTAACACATCAAACAAACCACAGATTAAAATAATGCAATTTATAGCCAAAGAAACCATGCAAAGGGTGTGTACCCAACGCAAAGCCAAAGGACCCTACCCAACCAACGTAATAGACACATCTTCAGGGAAAATTCTCTAGCAAGAGAATGAATTCAAAAATTGGAAGTAGTGACTGTTACTCTTGATGCACACTTGTCAATATAAAGACTTTAGAAACTTCAAAAAGCAAGGAAAGTTCAGGCATGGTGGCTCATACTTCTGATCTCAACCCTTTGGGATACCAAGGCAGGAGGATCACTTGAGCCCAGGAGTTTGACACAGCCAGACTGAAAGTTTAAATGAGAAAATGATGTATCATGTGAACAAAACACAAAAGCAAGCAGGAATAGCTATACTTATATCAGAAAAAAGAGACATTGACCAGTGTCATTCACCACTTTTTGGGAAGCAGAGTGACCTCCACACTCCCTGAGCATCTTCTTCACTTCTGCCTCAAACACTCCTTGACCACAGACGTGTCTCTGTGTTTCCAGACTCACAGTAGTGGTGGTGGTGGCTTCCATAAACACAGAGGAGGTGGTGCCATGACAGCCTGAATGATTTCTATTTCTTTTCATCCAGCATGGATCTCAATTAGAACCACAGTCCTGTGGTTCCAGCTCAGGCTAGGACAGTCCCAAGCTTCCAATTGCATCAACAGTAGCAGCCACCACCAGTGCAGAACTCTTCCAAGCCTGTTATTGCTCAGGGTCTGCTTCTAGAGTACTATCATGCTGGCTCACCTGCTAACCACTTCCCTGAGCTCCAGGGATCCATCAGGGCCAGGGCAGGGCCCAACCCCAACCCTGCCAGCCACCATCACTTTGACCCCCTCTAGGGCACTTTTACCTGCTTCATCAAGCAGCAGGGTCCCAACCACTACCCTTTATGCTAGAGGTCTACCTCCTCTGCTGGTTGGAGGCCCAGCTGTGGGGCCTTGGCAGCACCTGATAATGCCAAAGGTGGCAAAACACCTGTCAGGCCAAAGTCAGGTGGTGGCCTGGGTCTAAGGGTTACTGGTGGAGGGTGTCCAAGTTCTTGGCATTTAGAGCAAAGAATTGTTGAAAACACAGAAAGCAAGGAAAGAATCAAGCAACAAAAGCAGATATTTATTTAAAACAAAAATACAGTTCACAGGGTGAGAGTGGGCACAGGCATAGAGGCTCAAGAACCGAATTACAAAATTTTCTGTGGTTTAAATACCCTCTAGCATTTTCCATTGCTTACTTGGTGTACACCCTATGTAAATGAAAATGATGAAATAAAGTTACAAAGTCATTTACTCATTGTATGCCCTATGTAAATGGGAGAGGATATTTCCTGTCATAGCAAAAGCGTTTCCATTTGATTTAGTTCTAGGAAGTCAGTGTGAATTGGTTTGATGTTTCCTGCCTCCAGACCCTGTTCTTCTGCCTCATTTCTTCCTGAGAGATGTGACCCCCATAAATCATTACAGGAGGTGGAGAGACCAATGGTCTCTTTTATTGTAAATGCTTCATGCTGGCTTGGGGTGTAGTCCCTACATACTGGGCATCATAGAACTCTTGTCCTGCTCTGTCTAGTGGAGGCAGGGTAGCTCCCTGATAGCCAAGGGTAGTGTCTTGACCTGGAACTGGCTGAAACCCTTGTTGCATGATCTTCTGAAGTTTGATGGTCTCCAGGTGAGAGGAAATGAACTTGGTTAAAAGATTTAATGGCAGCTTCAAGGGTGGATATATCTGTGCTATTAAAAATGCTGGTTATAGAGATTTGCAGGAGAAAAACAAAACCTGGTCTGTGGTTTGTTATAGAATCTATGTGTTTCCTTAAAGTCTTAGCATGAGTGATTCGATTTTATTTTCATTTGGTCTGTTGAATTCTAGCACATAAGCTCAATCCAAAACAATAGCTTTCCATGACTGCGTTTTTAAAAATTCCTCATTTGGTCAGGTTCTCACTTAGGTGAGGGTGTGACCAAAACATAGAACATTAGCTCCACTCTGAGTTACTGTCATTTTGGGTTACTGGTCTTGGCACATCATTCATAGGTTACACTTTCCTCAGGGTCGCACATTTCTTTCAGCTCTTGTCATTCCACTTGAAAAGTGACCATTTGACATTCTAGAGATGGCTGCAGGAAAGCATTTAAAACCTTTGAGAGAATACAGCACACTAGGGAGACTATTATTATGACTACTGGGAGGATAATACCAAGAGTTTGGAGTATGCTGTTTACCCAGGGTCCTTATAAACCAAACCCCTAAAATTAAATAGATCAAAGAATGTGCTGGATAGAGTTTACTTATTAACTAAGCAAACTCTTCATCAATCCCCTACCACTGAATCTCTGTAATCTTCATTTGATGTATTTCTCTATAGGCCACAAGTGCCAGCAGCTGCACAGATACTTCTCTGTTAGACCAATTCTACCATAACTCTCACAGGAGAATTTAGTCTGTTGTGTATCTATAGTCTTTACAGTAGAATCTGCTGTAGAGCTTATTATGAGGGATACATTCCTTTTTTTTTTTTTTTACTCTAAACCATGGAAAAAGGACTTAACTAATGATGCCCTTCTAGAAGAGTGAAGGCTTCCTGGCAATGTTCTCTTTAACCCATGATGTGGGTTAAGATGAGTAAACCAATGTTCTGTTTCTGACTGATCTTGAGGCAATGTATGACCATTCAAGCTTTTCACTTACATTAGGCCTTCATATTTTATCTATCAAAGCATGTTATCCATACATACAAGGCTGACTGCAAACTCTTTCACAAATGAAAGTATACCCCATAGTGCACATATCAGACCCCTTTTCCACTTCTATTGTTCATAGAGGCATATGCAATAAAAAATGTTAAAAGATAAGAGTCTCATGACAGTAGAAGTCTTAATCTGTGAACTTGGGAAAAGCTGTTCACATCAAGGATACCATCTTCTTGGGAGAAACTTCCCTTGTTAGTTTTACCTTAACAGTTCATATGGGGGTACAGTTTCAAGAGTGTGGAGGGGTCCTTCTCAGTTGTGAGATGATGAATCCAAAGTTCAAGTTTCCAAAGCTTTGCTGCAATGTGGATAGCAAGGACAGTCTTTCTCTGATGTTCTCAGAATACTCAATCTTAGGGTTCTAGGTCATGAAAAGATTGTCCTCAGCGAACCATAAAATGCTTTCTTTACCAGGTGAAAATACACTAAATAATAACTTAGTGTTATAATGTCAGCCCTTTTGCATGGGACAGCTTTTATACAACAAGAAAACATGCATTGAAAACAACATTTGAGGCTGTGTGTGATGGCTCCTACGTGTAATCCCAGCACTTTGGGAGGCTGAGGCGGATGAATCACTTGAGGTCAGGAGTTTGAGACTAGCCTGGCCAACACGGTGAAATACCATCTCTACTGAAAATACAAGAATTAACCAGCTATGGTGGCATGTTCCTGCAATCCCAGCTATGTGGGAATGAGGCAGAAGAATTGCTGGAACCTGGGAGGTGGAGGTTGCAGTGAACTCAGATTGTGCCATTGCACTCCAGCCTGGGTGACAAAACCAAGACTCTGCTCCCTGCAAAAAAGAAGACATTTGAATTAAATCCCTTTATAAAATTTTTAAATGGCCCATCAGGTCACAGCCTGGGCAGCAGGACTGAGACTCTGTCTCCAGCAAAACAAAACAAAACAAAACCAACAAGCAAACAAAAAAAATTTGAATTACATTCCTTTATAAAATTTTTAAATGGCCCATCAGCTGACCAAATGTACCTGAAACTGATTGTTTTTCCAGGAATATGGAACCAAACATTGGTTGTAAACTATTTTAGTAATATAAAAGTCATCACATTAATATATTCAATTTGGATCATTTTATATTTTCCATGATGAGTCATGGTATACATAACTTTTAATAATACAAATTTTAAAAACTCAAGAAGGACAAAGTGGCCATTCTGGTTCTCCATAAGTCCATGCTTAATTAACATTAGACTTATATCCTCTTGAATACCAGCCGTTTCTTCAAAATTAGGTGCACATCACTGATGACCGATGAGTTATTATAGATAATTTCACTTAGACTGTGGAGTTCATTGAAATTGTACATCTAAACAATTTCAGTAGCAGCTGGTTAGCATGAAAACCTGACAAGATATTTTCGTGGTATTTAATTAATTGTTTTGTAGTATTTGGGTTAGAACAAGGAAATTAAATTATTTTTGTGGTCTACAATAAGTTAACATAATAATCATAATTGTAATTGATAGCATATACTCAGACATATTAGAATTTTAGGAATCTCATACAATTTTGGAGCATATATTAATATTATTCACTATAATATAATCTAAAGCTGACTAAACATTTTTTTTTTTAAATTTTGGCAATGCTTCCCATGTAACTAAATATGTCAAAGAATAAAAGACAATTTTAAAGCTGAAACTTGATTTTGGGAAGTCCATTAGATATGCTAAAGGTTTAAAAAAATTTACATTCCCATGACTTCTTACAATCTTTTACGAAAAACACATTCTATTGTTATTATACTCCTTGCATGTAAAATTGTTTCTAGTAGTCTGAATTACATGTTATAAAGGTGACTTTTAGCAATTTTAATTTTAATATCAACTCTCATAAATTATATTGATTATCTACTAGGTTCTAAAGCTATTTCTAGCATAGCTTGGGTGTCGCCAACTCCACATGACCCTAGGCCTTACCTAGCTGTACAGCAGGCAAGTTAAACAATTTTCAAAACAACATAATTTAGAACACATGATTACATTTTGAAGACACATATTTTACCAATAATCTTTAAAACTGTTTTCATTTCCCAAGGTTTACTCAAGTCACATGATCCAAATAAAAGGCATATTACACTTGACAGAGCAGGAGCATCAGCACCTTGGACAAGCCCCTAATTCTAAAGTTCACTTTAATAAAAAACCACCTAAATCCAAAGGGCAAGATCAACATAACCATAAACCACAAATAATATCCCCAACCAGAAACATTCTCCTCTCTGACCAGAGACATGCTAACCCCAAGATAAGCCTCCTCCAGCTGGGAAGATGCCAGCCTCGAGATAACCTGGAAGATGTCTGCCCCAAGATAACCTCCCCTCCTCCCAGAGAGATTCCAACCCCACCATAAACTTCTCCACACACATAAACATTCCAGGCTTCTGATAAGCCCCTTCACCCTAAAACCAGAATATATTCTTAGTCTGTAAGAGAAAGTGCTCCCTGACCAAAATTGGCCAGGAGTGCCTTTCAGGTTTTAACTAAAGAAAACCTGTCTTTAACTGATAGACATGTTTCATGTTGCATTCCTCTTTCTGTAACTCTTACAACCCTTTTTACTTTCTTGACAAAATATTTGATTTAAGCTCTTATTATTAAACCTGAAACACATGCAAGTTTGCTCTGAACTGTGTCACATGTAGCAATCAGGCAGCACAACCAGAAAAGAGAAAATAGTCATTCAGAGTGGCCCGAGCAGAAACCTGCAGTTGCCTTGTGTTTAGGTGCTGCCCACCAAGGGTTCCAGTGGAAAAAAAAAAGAGAGAGAGAGAGAAAGTGAGAGAGAGATAGAGTGAGAGAGAGAGTTTCTCTTGTATTGAGCAGAAAGGAAAAGGAGAAAAATAAATGCCAAACTCTGCGCTTAACTTCTGTCTGGCTTGCCAAAATATGTTACCAATGGAGTGTGTCCAAGTTCTTGGCAGTTTAAACAAAGAAGTGATGAAAATGCCCAAACAAAGCAAGGAAAAGATCAACAGAAGCAGAGATTTATGAAAAACAAAAGTACATGGCTGGGCATGGTGGCTCACACCTGTAACACCAGCACTTTGGGAGGCTGAGGTGGGTGGATTATCTGAGGTCAGGAGTTGACCAGACTGGCCAACATGGTGAAACTCCATCTCCACTAAAAAATACAAAAATTAGCCAGGCATGGTGACGGGTGCCTGTAATTCCAGCTATTGGAAGGCTGAAACAGCAGAATCACTTGAACCCAGGAGGTGGAGGTTGCAGTGAGCTGAGATCATACCGTTGTACTCCAGTCTGGGCGATAAGAGCAAAACTTTATCTTAAAAAAAAAAAAAAGTACACTTCACAGCGTGGGAGTGGACCCAAGCATAGGGGTTCAAGAGCCCAATTACAAAATTTTCTGGGACTTAAATACCCTCTCGAGGTTTCCATTGGTTACTTGGTGTATGCCCTGTGTAAATGAACAGATGAGGTAAAGTTACAAAGTCATCTGCTCAGTGTATGCCCTATGTAAATGAAGAGAATATTTCCTGCCATAGCTGAACTGTTGACATTTGATTTAGTTATAGGAAGTCAGTGTGAGTTGGTTTGATGTTTCCTGCCTCCAGATCCTATTCTCTTGCCTCACAAGCACTCCTGGTGGCCACCACAAGCCACCACATTAAAGTTGTGGGGAGCCCTTAGAAGCCACCAGCACCACCTGCCCTACCACCAGCAGTACAACTAAAGGTCCCTGCCTGCTAGGCTCTGTGGCCACAATGAGAAGACCTCATTTTAGAAGTTTGAAGCCAATTTATATCTCCTAAAGCATGGAGAGAAAACTTACATACAGTGCTGTTGGTTGTTTGTTAAAAGCATTGGAGGTGGTCAACTTCAAGTCAGCTTAGCCACACATGTTGCTACACTTTTTGTTGTTGTTCATAAAAAACATTATGTTTCCAAAGAACTACTGGAACAAGCTTCTAACCAGCTGGGTGCTATTGAAAAGGACACTGTAATAATGGATGATCATGGAATATCTATAGGGAAAAGCATTGTTGAATTTGTTTTAGACTAGTAGTAGCAGGAAAGGCATTTGAATGATGCAGTAAAGATATTTTATTACTGACAACTCCTCATCTAGTCATTGTGAAACCACTTGAACAACTAGATGATGAAGACAGTATTCTTGAAAAAATTTCACAGAAGAACCCACAGTATCAAAATGAGAGAAAAATCCCACCTCATTTTGACCTAGATGGCATTTAAGTCTGAATATTCTTAGCGATGGAACTCCTTGGATGAAACAAAACAGCAAAGGAATCATGTCAAAAAAAACATGAAGCATGTAAAATACTAGTTTGGAAAGTGAAATGGGCAATACCTATGATGAATATCAAGGAAATTGTTTGCACCAAGATCTGATAAGATAGGAGGAAGAATTAAGATGCATGCAAAAACTTCACAATCAAGGAATGCAGACACATAAAGAAATGAAATTGAGGCAAGAGGAGAAATGACACAGAGGAGGAAAAGATGATGATTCATTGATGTGGGATGGAAGAACAGATAAGATACCAAATTACAGGAAAATTACAGACAGATGGGCTACATGAATCCCAGAGAAAGAGATATGAGAATGGGTGGCAGAGGAGCAATGAAGATGGGAGATTCCTATGGTTCAATAGCCCAGAAATTTCCACCTCTAGATGATAATGATGGCATAGGTTATGACACTAAGTTTAGAATTCCATCAGGAGCCATGAGTGGATACATGAAGGAAAGTGTCATATGTACTGAGTGATTTGGGCAAAAAGATACAGGACTTGTAGGTGGGAAGGGTCCTAGATGAATGGAGCCTGGAATTCCACAGGGATATTGTAGAGGAACAGAAGAGTATAAACTCTCAAAGAACACCAATTTAATGTGTAATATCTAGGGTTTCATTCCAGTTACTTCTTGTCTTTTCTTGTTTAGATGCCAATCATTTAAATTATTACATTTTAGTAAGAAAACTACCTTTTATGGATGTTAGCAGTTTATTGATTTACTACTTGTAAATGATTTGGACAGATAAAATTATGTAATGTAGTGTTAGAAACAAAATAAATTTTTTCGCTTTTTATTTCACCTCCTCATTTTTTTTAACAGTATAATGCCCAAGCTATGGCAGTGTACCTTGTGCTATCATTTTTTGTTTGTTTGTTTTGTTTTACCGAAATGAAGTCTCACTCTGCTGCCCAGGCTGGAGTGCAATGGCCATCTCTGGTCACTGCAACCTCTGCCTTCCAGGCTCAAGCAATTCTCCTGCCTAAGTCTACCTAGTAGCTGGGATTACAGGTACCCACCACCACACTGGCTAATTTTTGTACTTCTAGTAGAGATGGGATTTCACCATGTTTGCCTTGTGAGTTTTAAACTCCTTCCCTTAAATGATTCCCCTGCCTCAGTCTCCTGAAGTGCTGGGATTACTGGTGTGAGCCACTGTGCCCAGTCTGTGCTACCATTTTTGTACTGTGCTTCACATAAATACATAAATAGTTATAATATTCATCTTCAACTTTGCCATTCATGCTTTTATGTACATTAGACTAGGTATCCCATTTTGAAAGCATGAAAGTGTCAAGGCCTTTGAACGGCATGTGCCATTTCTGGAAAATGTATCTGGAGACTAAATGGTGCTTTTTGCAAATAACTGCCCCCCCTTGTTTTAGAAAGAAGAAATGGACTGGGCACAGTTGCTCATACCTCTAATCCCAGCACTTTGGGAAGGTGAGGTGGGCAAATCACAAGGTCAGGAGTTCGAGACTAGCCTCGCCAATATAGTGAAGCCCCATCTCTATAAAAAATACAAAAAATTAGCTAGGCATGGTGGCAGACACCTGTAATCCCACCTACTGAGGAGGCTGAGGCAGAAGAATCCTGTAAACCCGGGTGGCGGATGTTGCAGTGAGCTGAGATCATACCACTGCTCTCCAGCCCGGGGCCGTATCAGCCCAGGTGACACTGTGAGACTCTGTCTCAAAAAAAAAAAAAAAAAGGCCCGGCGCGGTGGCTTAAGCCTGTAATCCCAGCACTTTGGGAGGCAGAGACGGGCGGATCACAAGGTCAGGAAATCGAGACCACCCTGGCTAAGACGGTGAAACCCCCTCTCTACTAAAAATACAAAAAAATAGCAGGGGCGTGGTGGTGGGCGCCTGTAGTCCCAGCTACTCGGGAGGCTGAGGCAGGAGAATGGCGGGAACCCAGGAGGCGGAGCTTGAAATGAGCCAGTGTACACCAGCCTGGGTGAGAGAAGGAGACTCTGTCTCAAAAAAAAAAAAAAAAAAAAGAAAAAAAAAGAAGAAGAAATGCAATTGAAGTAAATTTCATTATTTATTTGGCATTATAGGAAACAAGCCAATGCTATGTATATTTAAGTGGTCATGTAAGTAAAGCTGAAATGTAAATCTTCATTCAAGAAAATGTATTAAGATTGTGTAATGGGTATAGGACAATTGGCAGGGGATGAAAGTGGGTTTGGTTAAATGGATCTTTTATGGCCTCATGATCCGTCCTTTCCTTGGAAGCATTTGAAAAGCATAAATTTTTTTTTTTTTTTTTTTTTTTTTTTTTGCATTTCTCCCATTTAAAGCAGCAACAAATCCCAAGCCCTTCTAATGCCTTGTATTGAACTTTTATATTTGAATTAATTATTGTTAAACATGAAAAAAACAGATGTTAAAGTTAAAGACAGTAAGAAAAGACAAGGAAAGTCATTATTTAATGATAAAGGGATCAACTTAGCAAGAGACTAAAACAATTCTAAATATATAGGCACCCTACACTGATGCACCCAGAATCATAAAATAAATATTACTAAACAGAAAGAGAGACAGATCCCAATACAATAATAGTGGGGATGTCAACACTCATCTCACAGCCTTAAATATATCATTTAGATTTTAAAAAATCAACTGTGAAAGGAAAATAATTCTTGTGGCCCCAAAATTACTAAGCTAAAGGGGAAAGTCAAACTGGAAACTGCCTAGGGCAAACCTGCCTCCCATTCTATTAAAAGTCATCCCTCTGGTCATCACTCTGCTCACTGAGATGGATGCATATCTGATTGCCTCCTGTGGAAAGGCTTATCAGAAACTCAAAAGAAGGCAACCATTTGTCTTTCACCTACCTGTGACCTGGAAGCCCCCCAGCTGCTTGAGTTGTCCCACCTTTCTCAGTGGAACAAATGTATATCTGACATATTGGTAAGTCTTATGTCTCTACAAAATGTATAAAATCAAGCTGTCCCCTGACCGCCTTGGGCACATGTCAGGACCTCCTGGCACACATCCTTGACCATGGCAAAATACACTTTTGAAATTAACAAAGACCTATTTCAGATATTTAGGGTTCACAAAGGAAAGAAAGACTGGACTTAGATTAGACTTTAGACCAAATGAACCTAAAAAACATTTACAGGACATTCTACCCAAGAACTGCAGGTAATTCATTTTGAAATGGCTCCAATGAGCGGAGAAATATCGGGTTCTTTATCTCGAGTAGAATTTGATAAAACGACATGAACACACATGGAGTGGTTTTAAGGAGCAGAGAGTTTAATAGGCAAGGAAGAGGAAGAAGCTCCCCCATACAGAGACAGAAGGAGAGGGATTCCAAAGTCAAGAGAGGAAACTGTGAGTGCGACAGAAACCAGCCACTTTTATGAGGAGGCTGGAGGAGGCAGTGTCTGATTTGCATAGGGGTGATGGGATTGGTTTGACCAGGCATGTCATTCACACAGCCTGTGAAAAATCTGGCCCTCTCACGCTGCCTTTTAAATTGCAAATGCAGGATGCCATGATGTTCTACACATGTGGGGATATGTTGGGGAGGCCATGTTGCCAGCACATGTTAGGGCAAGGGCAAGAAGGCTGTGCAAATCACCATATTTGGTTGTGTAAGAGTTAAAGAAAGAGGAAAGAAACATGAAACACAGCTTAGCAGTCAAAGACAGGTTTTATTCAGTTAAAACCTGAAAGGTGGTCTTGTCTGACTTCGGTCAGGAGCACTTCATAGTCAAGGTTGCTCAACCTTCTGCTCAGAAGGCTGAATTAATAGCATTAACCCGAGCACTATTACTGGCCAAGAGGAAGAAAGTAAATATATATACCGACTCAAGATATGCTTTTGCAACCCTGCATGCCCATGGGGCAATATACAAAGAATGAGGACTATTGACTACTGAAGGAAAAGATGTAAAAAATAAAGAGGAAATTTTGTAATTATTAGAAGACATATAGGCTCCAGAGAAAGTGGCTATCATTCATTGCAAAGGACACCAAACTGGGAAAAGCTGTGAAGCTCGGGGCAACAGAAAGGCAGACCAAGAGGCTCGGCGGGCAGCAATGAGCAAGGCTTTACCTGAAAAAAGACTCTAGCAATGCCTCTCCTTATAGAGCCCCCTTTACCAAAGGTATCCAATTACTCTTCAGGTGAAAAAGCTTGGTTTGGTCAGGAAACAGAAAAATATATTAAAGATGGATGATGGCTGCTTTCTGATGGGAGGCTAGCTGTCCAAGAAACAGTAGCCCCAAGATTTGGGTCAAGCAGATCCATCAAGGAACATACATTGGAAGCACAGCTCTACAGACTTTGATAGGTCAGCATTTCTATGTGCCATGGCTGTCTGCCATCACCCATGCTGTTTGTGAACAATATTGTTTGGAAGGCCACCCCCAATCATTAATCAAATTAGAGAGAATTTAAAGTAGTTAGGAGAGTTAACCCTTAGGAGACAGATGCAGGCTTTAGGAGTGGCAATGCAGGAGGTGCAAAGCTAGATAAGGGAAAGGATATGTGTAAGTCTAACAGACCCAGTGCATCCACAAAAGCCAGGGGACTCTGTCTGGTTTAAAAGATGGAATCCAACAACCTTGGGGCCCTTATGGGACGGACACCATATTGAAATCATGTCTACTCCTACTGCTCTTAAAATTGCAGGTGTCACACTTTGGATTTACCATAGCCAGCTGAAACCAGTGGCAGCAGTGACTCTGACAACAACCAGTGGATTAGCCAACAAGACCCAGATTACCCAACCTGAATGGTCCTACAGTGAAACCCAACCACAGGTAAGAAGGATGACTGCTCTACTCTGCCTACACCAGAGGTTGGTCAGTCTACGCACGGCTGAAGCTTGAGGATCCTGCAAGCTCTGCTCTAGTCACATCCAGGGAGCTGACTAGTGAACACACAGCTGAAGCTAAGAAGACCATCTCCAGATAACTAAATGTGGATAAAATTCATAACCCTAGTTAAAATTCTATCAATACTACTTGTTCTGTTGTTATGTTGTTATTGCAAATGCTGCAAATGTCTATGCCCAGAGGGAGGTTTGCCATGACCATGTGTAGTGTAAGCATGTTTCTACTACATACACTGATGTTGTTACCATTTCTGCCTATGCTAGAAAGTGAAAATTATTTAAAAGGATGTCCACACTGTGTACATACTACCTGGGTAAGGAATACCATAGTTAAAACTCTACTGTACCATACCTGCTATAAATGTACAGGAACCAGTTTAGGAACCTGCACATACAACCAGACCACCTATTGAGTCTGTGACCCAGGAAATAATCAGCTGTATGTATGTTATGACCCTAAGCGCTTACCCTATGAATTCTGGTTTGAGATACATGTTAATAGAAGGAGAAAAAGAAGGAGAATTTATAGCTCAAACCAAAGAAGCCCCTCGCTCTTGTAAAGGGCATATTTCCTTGTACTTTGATGCCTGCCATGCTGCATATGTTCATAATCCTAAAAAACCAGAAGCAGTCTGCAATGGTTTAACACAAAAGAGGCCTAGCAACAGCAGCTCTAAACATCTGTACAAGAACCACAAATTGGATGCCTACACTGTAACATTCAGTGGTCTGCACTAACACAGCTCCAACACTTATATTCAGGAAGGACTACTCTGCTAAGTAGTGTGTCAACCAAACCAAATTGTAAGACAAGAACATGCAATCTTTTAAATTTTACTGTCTTAAAACCAGAGCTACCTTTTTGGTCTGCAGGACAGACAGCACTATTATGAACTGATGGACAAGGAACAGGCCTTGGAGTTCCACTACTAATTGTCAAAAAGACTAGAAGGACTCAAATGTGTCCAACCCTGCAATTCCAGGTCCATAAGTCATTCTGTAAGCATTATGACCAGTCAGTGCCTGAGCCTCCCCTATCAACCAAAAATTTATTTGCTCAACTAGCTGAAAACATAGCTGGCAGCTTAGGAATTTCCTTACACTATGTAAGTGGAGAAACTAATTTGGGGGACCAGTGGCCATGGAAGGCAAAGCAATTAATGCCACAAGATAACTTCACTTCGCCTAACCCTGCCAGTGAACCAACAGCCTCAGCTAGTGTTTGGTTGTTAAAAACCTCAATAATTGGAAAATACTGTATTGCCCATTGCTGAAAGGCTTTCACAGAAGCAACAGGAGAAACAACCTGCCTAGGGCAACAGTATTATGGGCATATTGGCAACTGCAGCTAAACAGACAGGGGCATATGCATCAGGAACAATCAAGCCATCCTTCTTTCTAATTCTTCTAAAGCAGGGGGAATTCTTAGAGTATCCAGTTCATGATGAAAATAAAAGAAGAACTAGAAGAAGTATAATGACAAAAATAGACACAAATGTCAAAAAGGATGTAGACATAGGAGAATGGAAGGATAATGAACGGCCTTCTGAAAGAATCATTAAATATTATGGGCCAGCTATCTGGGCACAAGATGGGTCATAGGAATAGCGCACCAAAATCTATATGCTAAACCACATGATAAGGTTGCAGGCAGTCCTTGAAATTATAACCAAAGAAATGTCTAGGGCACTAGATTTATTGGCAACACAAGCGACACAAATGAGAAATGCTACATATCAAAATAGATTGGCTTTAGATTACCTCTTAGCCTCAGAAGGAGGAGTATGTGGAAAATTTAATTTAACCAATTGTTGCCTAGAAATTGATAATAATGGCTGATCTGTCATGGAAACCACAGCTAGAATGTGCAAGTTGGCCCATGTTCCAGTTCAAACTTTGTCTGGATGGTCCCTGGATTCCTTGTTTGGAGGATGGTTCTCAATGTTTGGAGGATTCAAAACCCTCACTGGTGGCTTTTTGTTTATTCTTGGCATCTGCCTCATCCTCCCTTGCTTTTTACCCCTGTTTATTAATGAGTATTCAGTCAACTACAGAGGCAGCAGTAACCCGACAAACTACCACGTCATTGATGGTATTAACGAAATATCAGCCACTGCTAGTAAATAAACAGCTGAGCTCCACAAAGAGGTGACAAATAGTGGTGCTTTCTATTAACATCTTTGTTGTAGAAAGCATCAAAAGGGAGAAATGGAACAGGAATTAAAAGAAATTAAAGAATGTGGAAGCAAAAACTCAGCTCTATGTAAGAAAACCCATTTCCCCTGAAGAACAGAAAGAGGAGGAGTCCTTTAAAATTAACTGCCTGTTTTTCTGTGGCAAGTGAGCCTTATCTCTCCTCCTTTCCCAGGCATTGTGAAGACTGGTTCTCTAGCTGTGCAGCTGCAAGGTCAGTAGATAGACAATCTCAATCTCAAGTTATAAAACATGTTGTTCCTTGAAAAGTTAGAAATGATGTAATAATCCATGTCTTAATTGAAAACCCGTCTTTGTTTCTCACTTCTGTAATATGCTTCCTGCTGTAGAGATCTCCCTCTGCCCCACGAAATGCTTAAAAGGTAACTTGACTCTTTGTTCAGGATCAGTCTTTTGGATGTTAATCCAACTGGGTCAGTACACCGAAATAATAAAATAATTCCTCCTCAACCCCTCGGTCTCTCTAATGTCTTAATTTTCCCACTGCATTTCCTTATCCAATGTGGACATGCTTCATTTTTTTTCTCTTGCTCAGTTGTTTTGATTAGGACAACCAGTTCTGTGTCGAATGAAAGTGGTGAAAGTGGGCATTTTATCTTGCTTCAGTTCTTAAAAGAGAATTTCAATGTTCCCCATTCATTACACTGTTAGCAGGTTTATCTTTATGGTGTTTATTACCTTCAGATATGACACATTCATGCCTACTTTACTGAGTTTTATCATAAAGGCTGTTAAATTTATCCAATGCTTCTTATTGTACCTATTGAGATGATCATATAGGTTCTTTTTATGTTATGTACCGTGTTTATTAATTTGTGTATGTTATACCATTCTTACATCTTTAGAGTAAATCCCACTTGATAGTGCTGTATTATCTTTTTGGAGTGCAGTTGGAGTCAGTTACAAGTATTTTGCTGAGGAGTTTTGCATTTATGTTCATCAGGGGTATTGCCTACAGATGACTTTTTATTTTTTTGTTGTCTTTTGTTGGTATTGGTGTTAGGATAATCATGGCCTCACAGGATGAGTTAGGAAGGGAGAATTTGCCCCCTTTTAATTATTAAAAATAGTTTGAGGAGAATTTGTGTTACTTCTTCTTTGAATGTTTGGTAGAATGCAGTAGTGAAACCAGGTCTGTCATAGACTCTTTTTTGTTTGAATACTTTTATTTATGATTCAAAATCATTTGTTGTTATTTGTCTGTTTAGGTTTTCTGTTTCTTCATAATTCAATCTTAGATTGTATGAGTCTGGGAATCCATCTATTTCTTCCAGGTTTTCTAGTTTGTTAACATGTGGTTGTCCATAAAAGTCTCTGATAGTCTTTTGTATGTCTGCAGTGTCAGTTATAATGTTTGTTTGTTTTCATTTCTGATTTTGTTTTAGTCTTCTGTCTTTTTTTGTTGTTATTAGTTTAGTTGGCAGTTTAGTAGAAATGGGGTTCTATCATGTTGGCCAGGCTGGTCTCAAACTCCTGACTGCAGGAGATCCTCCTGCCTTGGCCTCCCAAAATGCTGGGATTACAGGTGGGAACCACCATGCCCAGTCCCTTTTTCTTTATTTTTCTTTTTTTTTTAGATGGAGTCTTGCTCTGTCACTCAGGCTGGAATGCAGTAGTGCAGTCTCAGCTCACCTCAACCTCCACCCCCCAGGTTCAAATGATTCTCCTGCCTCAGCCTTTCGAGTAGCTGGCATTACAGGCATGCAACACCATGCCCGGCTAATTTTTGTGTGTGTGTGTATATATATACACACACATATATATTTTTATATATATGGGTTTATGTGTATATAAATATAAATATAAATATAAATATTTTAGTAGAGACAGGGTTTCACCATGTTGGCCAGGCTGGTTTTGAACTCCTAACCTCAGGTGATCTGCCCGCCTTGGCTTCCTAAAGTGTTGGAATTACAGTCATGAGCCTCTTTTTATTTGTTAAAAATCAACTTCTTATTTAGATGAACCATTGTGTTATTTCTTTAGTCTCTATTTTGTTGTTAATTCTGCTCGATCTTCATGAATTATTTTTTTCTACCAATTTTATGTTTGATTTCTTATTGCTTTTCTAATGCTACTGGTGCAGTGTTATACAGATTATTTGGTCTCTCAACTGTTTTGATATAAGAGTTTGTTACTATAAACCTCCCTGTTAGCACCCTTTTTGCTATATACCTTAGGTTTGATTGTTTAGTTTTGATATTTTTGTATTTCAAGAATTTAAAATTTCATCCTTAATTTCTTCCTTGACCCAAGGTTCACTCCAGAGCATCTTGTTTAATATTTAAGTATTTATACAGTTTTTAATATTTGTTTTTAAGTTTATTTCTGGTGCAATTCCATAGTACTCTGAGAAGAAATTTGATAGTTTTGGTTTTTAAAAATCTGTTGAACATTTTTTTTTTTTTTTTTTTTTTGAGATGGAGTCTCACTCTGTTGCCAGGCTGTAGTGCAGTGGCATGATCTCGGCTCACTGCAACCTCTGCCTTCCGGGCTCAATCGTTTCTCTTGCCTCAGCCTCCCAAGTAGCTGGGACTACAGGTGGATGCCACCATGCCCAGCTAATTTTTGTATTTTTAGTAGAGACCATTTCACCACATTTGCCCGGGTTATCTCAGTCTCTTGACCTTGTGATCCGTCCACCTTGGCCTCCCAAAGTGCTGTGATTACAAGTGTGAGCCACTGTGCCCCATCTTGTTGAACTGTTTTTTGTGCCTTGGTAGATGGTCTATCATGGAAAATAATCCATGTGCTAATTAGAAGAACGTATATTCTGTGCCTGTTGAATGAAGTATTTTCTAGACATCTGTTAGGTCCACTTGGTAATGCATATGATTTTTTTTTTTTTAATGGAGTCTTTCTTAGTCACCCAGGATGGAGTGCAATTGCATGGTCTCTGCTCACTGCAACCTCTGCATCTTGGGTTCAAGTGATTCTCCTTCCTCAGACTCCCAAGTAGCTGGGATTATGGGTAGTAATGCTCAGTTTAAATCCAATGTATCTTTGACAATTTTCTATCATCTAGATGATCTGTCTAATGATGAGAGTGAAGTGTTGAAGTCTTCAATTACTATTGTATGTGAGTATCCCTTTCCCTTTAATAATATTCACTTTATATTTCTGGCAGTTATAATTTTGGTTGCATATATATTTAGAATTGGTATATCCTCTTGCTGAATCGATCCCTTTATCATTATATAAAGATCTTATTGGATTCTTTTTGCTTTTTTGAATGTAAGTTTATTTTATGTAAACATAGCTACTTCTATAGTAGCTACATTTACAATTGGCTAATAGTATTTTTTGGCACCCTGATTTCTGTTTGCCTGGAATATTTTTTTCCATCCTTTTACTTTTAGTCTGTATTTGTCCTAATGCACAATATGAGTTCTTGCAGGCAGAATGTAGTTCAATTATTCAGGAAAGCCCATTTAGCCAGCATATATCTTTCAAGTGGACAATTTAATCTATTCACATTCAAGGTTATTTGCCAAGACCACCTCGGTCATGGAGACTCCAACCCAGCGGCCCTAGAGGAATTGAAGACACAGACACAGAACTAAAGTGCAAAGTGGGATGAGGGGCTAACAGGCTTCAGAGCTGAGAGTCATGAACAGAGTTTGACCCGTATATTTATTGACAGTAAGCCAGTGGTAAGCATTGTTTTTATAGGCTATGGATTAGCTAAAAGCATTTCTTATGGGAAAGAAAGCATTCTTACCTGAGGAGTAGAGAAACAGGCTCTTGCTGATTATCTGCAGCAAAAGCATGTTGTTAAGGCACAGGCTGCTCCTGCTATTGTTTGTGGTTTGAGCAGTTTTCTGCTCCAGGTGGGCCAGGTGTTCCTTGCCCTGCTCCAGTAAACCAACAGCTTCTAACAGTGTGCATCATAGCCATAATGAGCATGTCACATTGCTGCAGAAATCCTGTTTATGGCCAGTTTCTTTAAGGCCTGTTTATGACAGGCTTAGGGCCTATTCCCAGCAGTTATTAATATCTGAGGGCTAATTTCTGTAATTTTATTAATTGAATTCTGGTGGTTTTGTATAGCCCTTTTCTTTTCTTTCTCTTTGTTTATCATTGTAATTTCGTGATTTTCTGTAGTAATTACATTTGAAGTCTTTCTCTTCCTTATTTGTGTGTTTGCACTACCAGTGGGTTTTATAGTAGTGTGTGTTTTCACCATGATAGACACTGTTGTTTCACTTCTAGATATAAAATTCCCTTAAACCTTTCTTATAGGGCAAATGGTGATAAATTTTTTCACCTTTGCTTATCTGGAAAATAATTTATTTCTCCTTTATTTATGAAGGATAACTTTATTGAATATATTATCCTTGATTAACAGTTTTGTTCTTTCAGCACTTTAAATATATCATCACATTCTCTCCTGGCCTGTAAGGTATGTACTGAAAAAAAATTCTTAGTCTGATGAGGATTTCGAAGTGACCAGAAACTTTTGCTATTTCTAGAATTCTCTTTATTTTTAACTTTAGACAGTTTGAATACAATGTACCATGCAGAAGACTTTTAGAACTGTGTGCACTTGGGGATCTCTGAGCTTTCTCTATGTGGACATTTAAATTGCATGCTGGGCTACAAAATTTTCCCCGATTCTTTCATCATATCGGTTCCCTAACCATCCTTCATCCAGTATGTGATGTTGCCAGGGAGGTGTTCTGATTACTTGGAGGAGAAGCAGCTTTCTGGCTTTTGGAATTTTCAGTATTTTTGCACTGTTTTTTCCTCATCTTTGTGGATTTATGTACCTTTGATCAATGAGACTGATGACCTTTGGATGGGTTTTTGTGGAGGGTCTTTCTGTTGATGTTGTTGTTGTTTTCTGTGTGTTGGTTTTTCTTCTAACAGTCAGGCCCGTTTCGCAGGTTTGCTGCAATATGCTGGGGATCCACTCTAGACCCTGTTCTTCTGACTATCACCAATGGAAGATGCAGAACAGGAAAGATTGCTGCCTGCTCCTTCTTCTGGAAGCTTCATCCCAGAGGGACACTGATGTGTTATCACCTCTAGCTCTCCTGTATGAGGTGTCTGTTGTCCCCTGTTTGGTGGTCTCTCCCAGTAAGGAGGCATGGGAGTAGGAGCCTGCTTAGGAGGCAGTGTGTCCCTTAGCAGAGCTAATCCTGTATGGTGGCAGAAACCTCCTTATTGGCATCAGCTGCTCTCTTCAGAGCTGGGAGGCAGGAGAGATTAAGTCTTCCAAACCTAAGACTGCTGCCGACCCTCCCCTGACATGCTCTGTCCCAAGGATATGAGAGTTCTCTCTGTAAGCCCCTGACTGGAGCTGCTGGATTTTCTGCAGAGATAGGCTGCCCAGTCAGGAGAAATCTAGAGAACCAGTCTGACCACAGCCGCTTTGCTGCACTGTAGTGAATTCTGCACACTTTCCTTAGCATTGTTAGGGGAAAACTGCCTACTAAAGCCATAATAATGAAGGTCACCCCTCCGCTACCAAACTCAATCATCCCAGGCAGACTCCAGACTGCTAAGCTGGCAGTGAGAATTTCAAGCCGGGGTCCTGGTGGTGTAGGCTGACAAGGGAATCTCCTGCTACGTAGATTGCAAAAACCCATGGGAAAAGCGTAGTAGCCTGTGTGGGTAGCATAGTCCCTTACTACTTCCTTTGGTCGGAGGAGGGAGGTCCTCAGCTCCATGCACTTCCTAGGTGAAGCAATACCACACCCTGCTTCTACTTGCTGTCTGTGGGCTGCACCTACTGCCTAACCTGTCCCAAAGAGATGAACAGGGTACCTCAGTTGGAAATGTAGAAGTCACCTGCCTTCTGCATTGGTCTCACTGAGAGCTACAGACTGGGGCAGTTTCTATTCTGCCAACTTGAACGCTTCCCTTAATTGTGGTTTCTGATTTGCATTTCTCTAGTGATCAGTGATGTTGAGGGTTTTTTTCATATATTTGTTGGCCAAATGTAGGTCTTCTTTTGAAAAGTGTCTGTTTATGTCTTTTGCTCACTTGTTAATAGGATTATTTTTCCTTACACATATTTTGAGTTCCTTACAGACACTGGATATGGAAATTAGACCTTTGTCAGATGCAGAGATTGCAAAAATTTTCTCCCATTCTGTGGTTGTCTGTTTACTATGTTGGTAGTTTCTTTTGCTGTGCTGAAGCTCTTAAGTTTAATTACATCCTACTTGTCAACTTTTGCTTTCGTTTTTTCATTTTCTGAAGGAGAAGAAAACTCAGTTTGCAGGTAGGAAAATTATGTGATCCATGTCAAACTGAATGTAGGACAGGCATCCACTGAGAAAAAACACCTGTTATGGAAAAGTCCAAGGCAATAGAACTATCATGGATATAACAATTAAAATATTTACTTTTCCACTTATGAGTATAAGAATTAGTCATTTGGTGTTACATTTCACTTTATTCTAAAACTAGTGGCAGTATATTAATCAAACCACTAAAATGGGTTTTTATGTTAACTTCGAAGGCAAAAAGTTTTTTTGTTAGTTGGAATTATACTTCTCCAGCCAATATAAAACTCTTTGGCTAGTGAGAAAATTCTATTCATTTTACCTATCAAAGTCATAAAAATTTAGTGCCAAATTTTGCCTTTCCATGTGCACTCAAGAAACAATCTCCCTCTGTTCTATCCCGTGTCGCCCCCTCCTGCTAAGTCTGCAGATTCTAACTTATATCACTGTCATAACTACTTATTTTTTTCCACATTCCTGAAATCTTCATTTCCTCTTAAGGCTTCTTTCTCATGTCTGGTCACTTCAGGTTGCTAGTTCAAATTACCATAGACTGCGTACCTTAAACAGAAGAAATTTTCTCACAGTTCTGGAGGCTGAAGTCTAAGATCAAGGTGCCAGCAGACCCAATGTCCAGATGTCAAATGATCAGGTGTCCAGAACCAAATGGTGAATGCCTATTTCTCAGTTTGCAGACAGCCCTCTTTTTACTGTATTCCTCTATGACAGAGAAGACAAAAATAAATTAAATAAATAAATAAGAAAGCAAAAGCTCTCAAATCTTTTATAATGGTACTAATGTCATTCACAAGGGATCTGTCTTTATTACCTAGTTAAATTCCCATAGACCCTAACTCCTAATTCCCTTACATTGTGGTTTAGGATCTCAACATCTAAATTTGGGGGAACTAAAACATTTAGTGCAAAATACAAGATAAAGACAGGATGGGGGATTTCTGCAAGAAGAGATGGGGTTTGGGAACAGTAAAACTTCCTCAGTGGACAACTCTGTTTTACAACAAGAAAAACTGGAAGAAAAACTCCTGTTTTCAACAAAGAGCCAAAAGTTTTTAGCTGCTGCTCCTCATCTCTCTCTCTGTTTCCCCTTCTCACCTTACTATTTCAGTCTCATCTTATTCCTGAGAGTTGTCTAGTGATATAAATAATAAGGGAAGGGAAAACCAACCTTTCTTTTCCACAAGAATATCCCTTTCTATTTAAACTCTTCAACGTAGCCTCTTTAACCCTCTACATTTCCCATCATATGGGCTCCAAATCAGTTTCTTCCTCCTTAGTCCTGTGTTCTCCCATTTCCTAATAAGACAAATTCAATTCAAGAAATCTTTGCAATAAATTATGTACAAAAGAAACACAGGTATTTCTAGGTACGGTCAGTGCTCCAACACTTCTGTATGAAAAATGAGCTGGTCAATACCTAAAGAGAAATCATGTTAGACACAGAGAGATTACAAGGGCATTTCTAACATATGTTTCTCTATAAATAAGATCTAACACTATTACAGCAGCAATACAGTTTTGAAGTAAACTGCTCTTACAAAATAAAGCAGAAACCAAAAACTGAAGTTAGCACTCCCTGAAGGCGATCCCTCCCCAAAAATACTAAAATGCTTGGCAAAAAGTATTAGAATCAGCCTTATCAGAAATCCAAAAATAGTCAAAAGTATACCAAAACCAAAAACCAAAAGCCAAAAATCTTAGCAAGTAAAAAAGCCACTACAGCACATTAGTGTTGTATTGTCTTTTAACTTAACCTAGTTCCACCTCTTTTCCTAGCGTGCCAGAAAACGTGAAGATGATAGCCCACATACGTGGTGTGTGTGTACTCAGTTTCATAAGGAACAAAATGAACCTTGCTCCAAGAAAATGAATAGTTTTTGTTTGACTTTAATGGAAATTATTTTATGGACTTTCATAAGGTATGTTGCTTTGCCTTACCTAGCTTGGAGTTCATGTGGTCCTCAAGAAAAGCCAAATTAATAAGCCTCTACTGTTGGCAGTAAAACAGGAACAGCAACAAGAAACGACAATGTTGAAGACCATAGTAGACACAATGAAAGCCTAAAAGGAAAGGACATAGAGTAAAATTTTAGGAGAAAATAGGGTCTTTTAAAGACTGCTATGTATCAGAGACACCTATAAAGCCACATACATGCTTAGGAAACACCTGTAAACACAATACGGCAAAAACTTTAGTGTTTTTTGTGTCTTTACACTCAGGCAAGAAAGAAGGCTAAGAGAGTATTGTAAATTGGCCACGCTAAGCATTGAAGAAGTGTTCCAATGTACAGTCAATCAACAAAGACATAGAAAAGCATTTCCTTTTTCTCCTCTTCCTCTTTTCTTTCTTACTTGTATATGTAATAACGTTCAAAATATCCACTTTTCAACAAAACAGATGCAGAATACAAAGATACAAGAAAGCACACTCATTAACAAGAAAAAATTACAAAAACTGTTTTGGGGGAACCAAAATGTTGGGTTTAGAAAAACTTTAAATCAACTGTTCTATACATGCTTAAGCAACTAATGGAAACTGAAGACAAAGAACTAATCAAGAAAAATATATAAGAATAGAAATACAGGTAATAGGTAATTATTTTAAAAGATAACTAACAGTAATTTTAGAGTTAAAAATACAGTAAGTGAAATAAAAAATCCAGTAGGGAGGTTCAGAAGCATATTGAAGCTTTAAAAAAAAAAAGTCTGGGAACGGTGGCTCACACCAGTAATCCTGGCACTTTGGGAAGCTGAGAAGGGCACATCCCAAGGTCAGGAGTTTGAGATCATCCTGGCCAACATGGTGGAATCCTGTCTCTACTACAATACAAAAAATTAGCCAGGTGTGGTGGTGTACACCTGTAGTCCCAGCTACTCAGGAGTATGAGGCAGGGGAATCATTTGAACCCAGGATGTGGAGGTTGGAGTGAATCGATATCATGCCACTGCACTCTAGCCTGGCAACAGAGCAAGACTCTGCCTCAAGTAAAAAGAAAAAGAAAAAAAAAGTAAGAATAAGTGATCTTGCAGATAAGTAAACTGTAATCATCTAGTCTGAGAAGTAGAAAATAAAAAGAATTTTAAAAATTATCATACTCTTAGAGACTTGTGGGACGTGACCAAATGACTACTATATGCATTATGTGAGTTGAAAGTTGGAAATAAGTTGAAAAGACAGATAATATTTGAAGAAATAACAGGTAAAAGCTCCCAAATTTGATAAAATACATGAATCTAAAAACTTAAGAAGATTCATAAACTCTAAGCAGAATCAACTAATAAAAGAGATTCACACTGAGACACAATATAATCAAACTGGAAAATGACAAAAAACAGAGAACTTTGAAAGCAGCTGGAGAGAAGCAAATTGTGAAAATGGGATCCTTGATAACATTAAAGGCCCATTAAACACCATAAATCCAGTCCTTAGAATGGCATATTCAAAGCACTAAAAGAAACCACATTAACCATGAATTTTATTGCACCAACAATTCCCAATGTAAAATAAAGGTGAAATTAAGACATTTCCAGATAAACAAATTGATTATTTTGCTATCTGCCCTACAGCAATATTAAGAGGAAAATAAAATAAAAAGGCACAGGGCAGAAAATTGATACTATATGAAGAAATAGAAAAACACTGGCAAAGGCAAATACACAGTTAAATACAAAAGCCATTATTGTTAAATTTTTGGTTTGTGTAATTCCTTTTTCTATACAATTTTGAAGAAAAATGCATAAAACAATAATTTCCAATCTATGTCAATGGACACACAACTTACAAAGATGTCATCTGTGACAATACAAAACAAAGGTGGTGAGATGTGCCTGTAGCTTCCTAATCTCAATCGTCCTAATCTAGAGTTTTTGTATACTATTAAATTTAAATTGGTATTAATCCAGTAGGTTTTGATAAGGTTAAAGGTTAAAATGATAATTTTAATCCCCAGGGTAACAGCTAAGAAAACAACTTTAAAAATACAGAAAAGTAAATAAAAGGGAATTCAAAATGACATATTACAGACAACAAGTTAAACTAAATAGAAGACAGTTGTGGTGGAATTGAGGAACAAATAGAAACAAGTAGCAAAATGGCAGAATTAACTCTTTCCTTATTTAAATTATGTTAAATTTAAATAGATCAAACTCACCAATTTGAAGATAGATTGGCAGAGTACCATCAGTAAACAGAAGATTAGGAAGCTACAAGCCCAGCTTTTCTCAGAGAGACACCCAGATAACGATGCTATATGGGCCAGAACATCTTTGTGAGAACCCTAAAGACATGCTGACAAAAAGTCCCCAGGCCAACATAAAACCCAGAAGGGATTCCAGCAAGTGGTTAGAAAATTTGAAGCATTTTCATACCTGTGTATATCCCTTCCCCTAGGAAAACCACAGTTGTTTTGCAGTGAGTAGGTATATGTAAATCTACACCTAAAGGCCAATGGAGCTGAGACGCCAAAGAAAGAGGCTGACAGGGCAAGTTATCGTGGCTCACACCTGTAATTCCAGCACTTTGGGAGGCAGAGGTGGGAGGATCCCTTGACATCAAGAGTTCAAGACCAGCTTGGCCCACGTGGTGAAACCCCATCTCTGCTAAAAATACAAAAATTAGCTGGGCATGGTGGTGCATGTCTGTAATCTAAGCTACTCAGGAGGCTGAGGCAGGAGAATAATTTGAATTCGGGAGATGGAATTTGCAGTGAGCTGAGATCACACCACTGTACTCCAGCCTGGGCAACAGAGAGAAAGTGTATCTCAAAAAAAAGGAAGAAGAAGAAGAAGAAGAAAGAGAAGAAGGAGAAGAAGGAGAAGGGGAAGAAGGAGGAGGAGGAGAAGGAGAAGAAGAAGAAGGAGGAGGATGAGGAGGAGGAGGAGGAGGAGAGAAAAAAGAAAGAAAGAGGCTGACAAATCCAGTTTCTCAGAAAAACAAACAAACAAACAAAAAACCTAACGGAGACAAACAGAAGTGATGTATCTGCAGCTGCAAGATGGTGAAGGAAGCATTTTGGATAAAACTGTGCATCTGGCCATACCTAAGACTTTCTGGGAAAACTTGTGGCCATTGGGGAGGTTATATAAGCATCTTTAGGAGGGTTTAGCAATGCTACAGGGAGTGTTTAAAGACATTGCTACAGGTGTAAAATATTGATCATGATGGCAATTTTGCTTCAAAATGACATTACTCTTGTCATATAACAAGCTATTTTCCTGTAATACCATATCCAGGAGGAAACCTCCCTAAACTAAGAATCATTCTTTGGCAGAGCAAACAGGGCATTTTGCATTCAGTGTTTTGATTTGTCTGAGATTTTCTGAAACACTACTTTCACCTAAACACTAATAGGACTGGCAGCATAACTTGAAAGTTGATGAAAAATGTGGAGACGGTAGCCATTTAGAGACACAGTTCTGCATGCAAAACTTAGAAGAATCAACATCGCAGGAAAAATCTGGGATGTTCCAAAACCTCTGAACTGATTGGTCAAGCTCTTCCCTTGCTCTAAGCCAGTATGTTAAGACTAGAAGAGATGTGTCTCTTTTTTCCCTTCCAACAGTTCAGATTGCAGCAAAAGTTTACATATGATTGAAAGAAACAGAATTGTGGGCAAATTGTAGAAGTTAAAATGAAACCCAAGTGACCAAACCTAAAGAAATGGAGATTTATAAGCAGTCAGACAAAACTTAAAATAACTGCCATGAGAATTCCTGAAAACTAAAGAAAATCAGGAAATGAAATATGAACAAAAAGAGAAATTCAACAAAGAAGTAGAAATCATTTTAAAAACTACAACATCTAGGCTGAGCACGGTGGCTCATGCCTGTGATCCCAGCACTTTCGTAAGCTGAGGGGTGTGGATCACCTGAGGTAAGGAGTGTGAGACCAGCCTGACCAACATGGTGAAACCCTCTCTCTACTAAAAATACAAAAATTAGCCAGTTGTGGTAGCGCATGCCTGTAATCGCAGTTACTTGGGAGGCTGAGGCAAAAGAATTGCTTGAACCCAGGGGCTAGATGTTGCAGTGAGCTGAGATCATGCCATTGCACTCCAAACTGGGCAACAAGAGTGAAACCCCATCTCAGAAACAAAACAAAACAAAACCAAAACCAAAACAAAAACAAAAACAAAAACAAAAAAACAAACCTACAACATCTAGACAGAAATTTTTTTTAAACTGAAAAATTCTCTATATGGATTAAATAGCATTTGAAATAATCAAGTCAGAGATTCAAAAAGTAAAAAGAGTAAAGAAAAACAAAGAGGCCAAGGAATTTATCATATATTATCAAACAGAGCAATGT
Organism: Macaca mulatta; assembly: GCF_049350105.2. Taxonomy (NCBI): domain Eukaryota; kingdom Metazoa; phylum Chordata; class Mammalia; order Primates; family Cercopithecidae; genus Macaca; species Macaca mulatta. The sequence goes on from NC_133427.1 coordinate 4,528,644, forward strand.
AAGCATTATGGCAATGCCAAAAGAAAGCAAGAAAGAAACAGAACACATATGTGAAGAAATAATATACCAAGAAAAAGCCATAGAAATTCAAGAAGCCCAAACATTTTTGAAAGAGAAAAAACTCAAAGAGAACCACACCAAGATATATCACATCACATTGACTCTGACTAAAGTCAGAGAAAATGTTGAAAGCAGAAAAACAAAAGTGATTCATTGGCCAGGTGCAATGGCTCACACCAGCAATCCCAGCACTTTGCAAGGCTGAGGCGAGTGGATCACCTGAGGTCAGGAGTTCAAGACCAGCCTGACCAACATGGAGAAACCCCGTCTCTACTAAAAATACAAAATTAGCTGGGCATGGTGGTGCATGCCTGTAATCCTACCTACTTGGGAGCCTGAGGCAAGAGAATCACTTGAAACAGGGAGGCAGAAGTTGAGGTGGGCTGAGATCACACCATTGCACTCCAACCTGAACAACAAGAAGAAAAAAATAAAAATAAAAAAAAAACTTTAAAAAAAAAGTGGCTCATCACACACAAAGAAGCTTAAATAAGATTATGAAGGGATTTCTCAACAGACACCTTATAAGCCAAAAAAAAGAGGTGGGATGAAATATTCAAACATTGAAAGAAAAAAACTGTCAGTGGTATCTGACAAAACTTTTCTTCTGAAATGAAGACATTCCAAAATAAGTAAATGCTGAGGATGTATAATATGATCAGATCTACTCTATAAGAAATGCTAAAGGGAGTCCTTCACAATGAAATGAAGACAGTGGACAGAAACATGATGTGATAGAGAAATATAAAATTATCCATTAAGATAAATACCTGAACAAATATAGTAAACTGTATTATTTAATTTTGGTGCACAGAACATGAAGACAAAACTTAAAAAACACAAATCTATATTAATAGGTAACATCTAAACATGTAATGTATGATATAAATGAGGTATAACTAAAAGAGTAGACTTTTTCTAAATTTAGAATGTATAATTTTAATACAGTTCATGTGATTACAATGATAATCATATAGTATATAAATATACACAAAAAGATGTGAGAAGATATTCAAAACATGTTACTAAAAATAAAATGAAACAGAAAGAAAGACAGCAAGAGAAAACAGAGAAAAGTAAGAAATACTTGGGAACAGTGAGTTCTTACCTATATTCTGAGTACTTTTGGAGGCCAAGGTGGGCAAATCACTTGAACCCAGAAGTTTGAGACCAGCCTGGGTAATGTGGCATTTTTTTTTTCTTTACAAACAAAAATAAAAACAAAATAGTAATTAGCTGCATGTGGTAGCACACGCCTGTAGTCCCAGCTATTCCAGAGGCTGAGATGGAAGTATCACCCAAGCCAGGCAGGTTTATGCTGCAGTAAGCTGTGATCACATCACTGTGCTCCAGCCTGGGTATGAGAGTGAGACCCTATCTCAAAAAGAAAAGTGAATGAAATATACTTTTCAATCAAGAGATGTAGTTGCCTGAATGCATTAAAAAATCCAAATACATCGTGTCTACAACAAATTCACTTTAGATCTAAGGACATAGACTGAAAGTGAAAGGATAGAAAAATGTATTCCATAATATGGAAAAATACATTCCAGCATAATAAAAACACTACAGACATGGCTGTCATAAGGAAAAAAATTAAGTTAAAAGTTGTTAGAGAATGATATTATATAAGAATAAAAAGGTTATTTTAGTAAAAACATAAAAGAATATAGTTATTTGCACCACCATCAACCTGTTCCTAAATATGTTCCTAACTGTTCCAGCCAGTTCCTAAATATGTAAATCAAATATTGACAGGACTGAAGTGAAAAGTAGACAGCAGCACAGTAACAGATGTGTTTGACATCTCAGTTTAAATAACAGAATGAGATAGACGATCAACAGGAATATAGAGGAGTTGAACAACATTATAGATAAATTGGAACAAATGACAAAAATAGAATACTTTATCCAGAATATACATTCTTCTCAAGCTCTACCAAAATGATCTCTAGAATGGACCACATGTTAGGCCACAAAACCAGTCTTAACAAATATAAGATGAATGAAATAATACAAAGTATCTTCTTCAATCATAATGGAATGAAAGAAAATCAACAGAAGGAAAACAAAAAAATCCATAAATATGTGAAAATTATACTGCACACTTTTACACAATGAGTCAAGTAAGTCACAAGGGGCATTAAAAAATACTTGGAGATAAATTCGAGAAAAATATAACATACCAGAACTTATGGGATGCAGCTAAAGCCATCCAGTGGCAGAAATTTATAGATGTAAATATGTACATTAAAAAAGAAAAAAAAAAAGACTTAAGTCAACAACCTAATTTCATACCTAAGGGAACTAGGGAAAAAAAAAACAGATGAAAGTGAAAGTTAGCAAAAGGAAGGGAAAAATAAACAGATTAAATCAGAGATAAATAGATAATTTTAAAAAACAATAGAAAGTCAGTGATAAGAATTGGTTTTCTTAAAAAGAAACTAACAAAATTAACACACCTTTTGGTACATTTGCTAAGAAATGGGAAATGCATCAAACAATGAAAATCAGGTATGAAAGAGAAAATATCACAGAAATAAAATTATAAAATAATACTATAAATAACTATAAATAAAATTATAAAATAATACTATAAATACTATAATAACTATAAATAACATAAACAAATTGGGTAATAGATAAAAATGAAGAACTGGTTAAAAATTCCTAGAAACACACCACCTACCAAGACTCACTCACTAACAGAAAATCTTGACAGACGAGTAACTAATAAGATGAAATCAATAATGAAAAACCTTCCAACAGTGAAAAGCCCAGGACCAGTGGCTTCACACCAAAGCCAAAAATACCAGGAGCAAAGAAAATCACAGACTAATATTCTTGATGAATACTGGTGTGAAAAAGATTAACAAAATACTAGAAAACTGACACAATAAAATAATTGTACACCATGAGCAAGTGGGGTTTATTTCTGGGATACAAGAATAGTTCAACCCATGAAAATTATTAGTGTAATATATCACTGTAGTACAATAAAGGTAAAAAATACAATCATCTCAATCAATGCAGAACAGCATTTATCAAAATTTAACACTTTCATGATGAAAAACACTCAAAACTAGGAAACACAGGAATGCAACCTCAACATAATAAAAGCCAGATGTTAAAAGCAGACTAGGAAAACAGGAAACTATGAAACACAGGAAAATAACCTCAACAATATAAAAGCCATATATGAAAAGCAGACAGCTAGTGACATCTGCAAGTTGGTAGAATAGTGAGTACCAGCCCTTGATTCCCAGAGACACACCAGTTGGACAATATATGTATAAAAATACCTTTATGAGCAGTTCGTAATCAAGTGAAGAATGTGCAGTACCCCAGAAAAACGCCTCTCCTCATTCTGCACTGCCAAAAGAGATCCCACTAGCCCATGACTTCTCCTGTGTGTGTGTATGTGTGTGTGTGTGATGGGAGAGGGGTTGAAGGAGAGTGGAGTATGTATCCTAAACCCTGCCTTTTTAGGGGCACTGCCCAAAGGATTTGTTTCTGCATCACCTCACCTGGAACACTGAGGAAAATGGCATAGTTCAAATGCCTGGGGGCAGATAAGAAAAAAGAAAATGGGTGGCAGCTTTCAATACTTGCACAGCTTGTTGAGATTGGGAAAACATGGCACACTATGTGAGACATTCCTCATCCCCCAGGAGGAAAAAAAAAGAGTGGAGTGTTCATTCAACATCTTGGTCTTTCGGTGCACCCAAAGGATTGGGTGGCTTTCTCTACCCAACATGGTTCTGCAAGATTGGGAGATGGCACATAATTCTGAGACTTCTTCAAGAACAAGGGAGAAGTCTGGAATATGAATCCAACATCCTGGTCTTTCAGTGCGCTGTCCTAGGGAAAAGTGGGGAAAGATATTTCCCGCTTTTCACTGCAGACTATAGAGCACTGTATATTCATTGCAGACTGTCAAGCGCTGTAAGTTTAAAAGAAGGCATACAAGTCTGATATTGCTCCCCATGAGTGAGGGAGCAAAACCAACTGTGTACATCTATAGAAACAATTTGAGAGGTTCCTAGAATCTTTAGCCAGTCTGATTGGTAAAGATATTTCTCTGCCAAATTCATCTGTAAATGCTGGGAAAGATAGTTTATTTTCTTCAAATGCACAAACACCAATGCAAAATTACAAGAAATACAATGAGGGATATATGGCACAAGCAAATAAGTGATCTCCATTAACTGAAGATCTATGAATGGCCTAACAAAAATTCAAAATAATCATCATTTACTGTAAATTCAAAACTCAGTAAGCTACAAGTGAATATGGCTGGGCAACTAAATGAAACAAGAAAAATGATGCATTAACAAAATCACCATGTCAACAGAGAGATAGAAGCCATAAAAAGAACAAGATATTCTTCAGCTGAAGAATACAATAACTCAACTATAAAACTGAATATAGAGATTCTACGGCAGAGAAGACCAAACAAAAAAATTAGCAAACTTGAAGACAGATGTTTGTAAATTATCCAGTCAGAGGAATAAAAAGCAAAGAGTGAAGGAAGCCTAGGGGACTGGAGGGACAACATCAAATGAATCAACATACAAGTTCTAAGAGTTTTAGAAGAGAAAGAGAATGGGACAGAAAGCTTAAAGAAATAATGGCAAAACTTTCCAGGAACTGGAGAGGTAAATAGAAATCCTGATTCATGAAGTGCAAGGGATCCCAAGGATGAGGAATCTAGAGAGGTCTATGCTAAGACACAGTACAATCAAACTGTCAAAGGACCAATAGAGAATGTTAAAAGTAACAAGAGAAAAGGGACATATTCATTTTGTAACGTCACAAACAGATTTCTTCAAACAAGTTTTGCAAGCCAGAAAGAAATAGGATAATAAATGCAAAAAAAGGATATAACTTGCCAACCAAAACCCCTATCTTGAGGAAAATTGTCCTTCAAAAATAAAAGAGATGGCTGGGCGTGGTGGCTCACATCTGTAATCCCAGCACTTTGGGAGGCTGAGACAGGTGGATCATGAGGTCAGGAGATCGAGACCATCCTGGCTAACACGGTGAAACCCCATCTCTACTAAAAATACAAAAAAAATTAGCTGGGTGTAGTGGCGGGTGCCTGTAGTCCCAGCTACCTGGGAGGCTGAGGTAGGAGAATGGCATGAACCCGGGAGGTGGAGCTTGCAGTGAGCCAAGATTACACCACCACACTCCAGCCTGGGGGACTGAGCAAGACTCCATCTCAAAAAATAAAAATAAAAATAAAAATAAAAATAAAATAAAAGAGATAGGGTTGGTTCCAAGATAGCTGAATAGGAACAGCTCCAGGCTACAGCTCCCAGCATGAGTGACACAGAAGACGGTTCATGTCTGCATTTCCAACTGAGGTACCAGGTTCAGCTCACTGGGGCATGTAAGACAGTGGATGCAGGACAGTGGGTACAGCCCACTGAGCGAGAGCCAAAGCAGGGTAAGGCATTGACTCACCTGGGAAGCACATAGGGGAAGGGAATTCCCTTTCCTAGCCAAGGGAAACTGTGACACAGAGCACCTGGAAAATCAGGTCACTCCCACCCTAATACTGCATTCTTCCAAGGGTCTTACCAAATGGTACGCCAGGAGATTATATCCCGTGTCTCGCTCAGAGGGTCCCATGCCCACAGACCTTCCCTCATTGCTAGCACAGCAGTCTGAGATCTAACTGCAAGGCAGCAGCGGGGCTAGGGGAGGGGTGCTTGCCATTGCTGAGGCTTGAGTAGGTAAACAAAGTGGCCAGGAGGCTCGAACTGGGTGGAGTGCACCACAGCTCAAGGCTGGCCTGCCTCTGTAGACTCCACCTATGGGGACAGGGCATAACCAAACAAAAGGCAGCAGAAACCTCTGCAGATGTAAATGTCTCTGTCTGACAGCTTTGAAGAGAGTAATGGTTCTCCCAGCATGGAGTCTGAGATCTGAGAATGGACAGACTGCCTGCTCAAGTGGGTCCCTGACCCCCAGTAGCCTAACTGGGAGACACCCCCCACCAGGGGCAGACTGACAGCCCACATCTCACATGGCCGGGTACCCCTCTGAGATGAAGCTTCCAGAGGAAAGATCAGGCAGCAACATATGCTGTTCAGTAATATTCACTCTTCAGCAGCATCTGCTGCTGATATCCAGGAAAAGAGGGTCTGGAGTAGACCTCAAGCATACCCCAATAGACCTGCAGACTGTTAGAAGGAAAACTAACAAACAGAAAGGACATCCACAACAAAACCCCATCTGTACATCACCATCATCAAAGATCAAAGGTAGATAAAACCACAAATATAGAGAAAACAGAGCAGAAAAGCTGAAAATTCTAAAAATCGAGCACCTCTCCCCCTCCAAAGGAATGCAGCTCATTGCCAACAATGGAACAAAGATGGACAGAGAATGACTTTGACGAGTTGAGAGAAGAAGCCTTCAGACAATCAAACTTCTCTGAGCTAAAGGAGGAAGTTTGAACCCATTGCAAAGACGTGAAAAACCCTGAAAAAAGATTAGACGAATGGCTAACTAGAATAACTAACGTAGAGAAGTCCTTAAATGAACCGAGAGAACTGAAAACCATGGCAAAAGAACTATGTTACAAATGAACAAGCTTCAATAATCAATTTGATCAACTGGAAGAAAGGGTATCAGTGATTGAAGATCAAATTAATGAAATGAAACAAGAAGAGAAGTTTAGAGACAAAAGAGTAAAAAGAAATGAACAAAGCCTCCAAGAAATATGGGACTATGTGAAAAGACCAATCTACGTTTGATTGCTGTATCTGAACGTGACAGGGAGAATGGAACCAAGTTGGAAAACACTCTGCAGGATATCATCCAGGAGAACTCCCCCAGCCTAGCAAGGCAGGCCAACATTCAAATTCCAGAAATACAGAGAATGCCACAAAGATACTCCTTGAGCAGAGCAACTCCAAGACACATAATTGTCAGATTCACCACAGTTGAAATGAAGGAAAAAATGTTAAGGGCAACCAGAGAGAAAGGTCAGGTTACCCACAAAGGGAAGCCCATCAGACTAACAGCAGATCTCTTGGCAGAAACTCTACAAGCCAGAAGAGAGTGAGGGCCAATATTCAACAGTCTCAAAGAAAAGAATTTTCAACCCACAATTTCATATCCAGACAAACAAAGTTTCATAAGTGAAGGAGAAATAAAATCCCTTACAGACAAGCAAATGCTGAGAGATTTTGTCATCACCAGGCCTGCCTTACAAGAGCTTCTGAAGGAACAACCAGTACCAGCCACTGCAAAAACCAGTACCAGCCACTGCAAAAACATGCCAAAATGTAAAGACCATCAATGCTAGGAAGAAACTGCATCAACCAACGGGCAAAATAACCAGCTAACATCATAATGACAGGATCAAATTAACACATAACAATATTAACCTTAAATGTAAATGGGCTAAATTCTCCAATTAAAAGACAGAGACTGGCAAATTGGATAAAGAGTCAAGACCTATCAGTATGCTGTATTCAGGAGACCCATCTCACATGCAGAGATACACATAGACTCAAAATAAAGGGATGGAGGAAGATCTACCAAGCAAATGGAAAACCAAAAAAGGGAGGGGTTGCAATCCCAGTCTCTGATAACATAGACATTAAACCAACGAAGATCAAAGGAGGCAAAGAAGGCCATTACGTAATGGTAAAGAGATCAATTCAAGAAGAAGAGCTAACTATCTTAAATATATATGCACCCAACAGGAGTACCTAGATTCATAAAGCAAGTCCTTAGAGACTTACAAAGAGACTTAGACTCCCACACAATAATAATGGGAGACTTCAACACCCCACTGTCAACATTAGACAGATCAATGAGACAGAAAGTTAACAAGGATATCGAGGAATTGAACTCATCTCTGCACCAAGAGTACCTAATAGACATCTACAGAACTCTCCACCCCAAATCAACAGAATATACATTCTTCACCACATTGCACTTGACCAAAATTGGCCACAGTTGGAAGTAAAGCACTCCTCAGCAAATGTAAAAGAACAGAAATTATAACAAACTGTCTCTCAGACCACAGTGCAATCAAACTAGAACTCAGGACTAAGAAACTCAATCAAAACCGCTCAACTACATAGAAACTGAACAACCTGCTCCTGAATGACTACTGGGTACATAACAAAATGAAGGCAGAGATAAAGATGTTCTTTGAAACCAATGAGAACCAAGATACAACATATCAGAATTTCCGGGACACATTTAAAGCAGTGTGTAAAGGAAAATTTATAGCACTAAATGCCCACAAGAGAAAGCAGGAAAGATCTAAAATTGACATCCTAACATCACAATTAGAAGAACTAGAGAAGCAAGAGCAAACATATTCAAAAGCGAGCAGAAGGCAAGAAATAAGTAAGATCAGAGCAGAACTCAAGGAGATAGAGACAAAACCCTTCAAAAATCTAGGAATCCAGGAGCTGGTTTTTTGAAAAGGTCAACTAAACTGATAGACTGCTAGCAAAACTAATAAAGAAGAAAAGAGAGAAGAATCAAATAGATGCAATAAAAAATGATAAAGGAGATATCATCACCAACCTCACAGAAATACAAGCTACCATCAGAGAATACCATAAACACCTCTACACAAATAAATTAGAAAACATAGAAGAAATGAATAAATTTCTGGACACATACACTCTCCCAAGACTAAAACGGGAAGAAGTTGAATTCCTGACTAGACCAATAACAGGCTCTGAAATTGAGACAATAATTAATAACTTACCAACCAAAAAAAGTGCAGGACTAGACAGATTCACAGTCAAATTCTACCAGAGGTACAAGGAGGAGCTGTTACCAATCCTTCTGAAATTATTCCAATCAATAGAAAAAGATGGAATCCTCCCTAACTCATATTATGAGGCCAACATCATCCTTATACCAAAGCCTGGCAGAGACACAACAAAAAAAGAGAATTTTAGACCAATATCCCTGATGAACATCGATGCAAAATTCTTAACAAAATACTGGCAAACCGAATCCAGAAGCACATCAAAAAGCCTATCTACCACAATCAAGTGGGCTTCATTCCTGGGATGCAAGACTGGTTCAACATAGGCAAATCAATAAACGTAATCCAGCATATAAACATAACCAAAGACAAAAACCACATGATTATCTCCATAGATGCAGAAAAGACCTTTGACAAAATTCAACAGCCCTTCATGCTAAAAACTCTCAATAAATTCGGTATTGATGGAACATATCTCAAAATAGTAAGAGCTATTTATGAAAACCCACAGCCAATATCATACTGAATGGGCAAAAACTTGAAGCATTCCATCTGAAAACTGGCACAAGACAGGGATGCCCTCTCTCACCACTCCTATTCAATATTCTGTTGGAATTTCTGGCCAGGGCAAACAGGCAGGAGAAAGAAATAAGGGTATTCAGTTAGGAAAACAGGAAGTCAAATTGTCCCTGTTTGCAGACGACATGATTGTATATTTAGAAAACCCCATCATCTCAGCCCAGAATCTCGTTAAGCTGATAAGCAACTTCAGCAAAGTCTCAGGATACAAAATCGATGGCAAAAATCACAAGCATTCTTATACACCAGTAACAGACAAACAGAGAGCCAAATCATGAATGAACTCCCATTCACAATTGCTTCAGAGAATAAAATACCTAGGAATCCAATTTACAAGGGATGTAAAGGACCTCTTCAAGGAGAACTACAAACCACTGCTCAGTGAAATAAAAGAGGACACAAACAAATGGAAGAACATACCATGCTCATGGATAGGAAGAATCAATATAGTGAAAATGGCCATACTGCCCAAGGTTATTTATAGATTCAATGCCATGTCCATCAAGCTACCAATGAGTTTCTTCACAGAATTGGAAAAAACTGCTTTAAAGTTCATATGGAACCAAAAAACACCCCGCATCTCCAAGACAATCCTAAGTCAAAAGAACAAAGCTGGAGGCATCACGCTACCTGACTTCAAACTATACTACAAGGCTACAGTAACCAAAACAGCATGGTACTGGTACCAAAACAGAGATATAGACCAATGGAACAGAGCAGAGTCCTCAGAAATAATACCACCCATCTACAGCCATCTGATCTTTGACAAACCTGAGAGAAACAAGAAATGGGGAAAGGATTCCCTATTTAATAAATGGTGCTGGGAAAATTGGCTAGCCATAAGTAGAAAGCTGAAACTGGATCCTTTCCTTACTCCTTATACGAAAATTAATTCAAGATGGATTGGAGACTTAAATGTTAGACCTAATACCATAAAAATCCTAGAGGAAAACCTAGGTAGTACCATTCAGGACATAGGCATGGGCAAAGACTTCATGTCTAAAACACCAAAAGCAATGGCAGCAAAAGCCAAAATTGACAAATGGGATCTAATTAAACTAAAGAGCTTCTGCACAGCAAAAGAAACTACCATCAGAGTGAACAGGCAACCTACAGAATGGGAGAACATTTTTTCAATCTACTCATCTGACAAAGGGCTAATACCCAGAACCTACAAAGAACTCAAACAAATTTACAAGAAAAAAACAAACAACCCCATCAAAAAGTGGGCAAAGGATATGAACAGACATTTCTCAAAAGAAGACATTCATACAGCCAACAGACACATGAAAAAATGCTCATCATCACTGGCCATCAGAGAAATGCAAATCAAAACCACAATGAGATACCATCTCACACCAGTTAGAATGGCAGTCATTAAAAAGTCAGGAAACAACAGGTGCTGGAGAGGATGTGGAGAAATAGGAACACTTTTACACTGTTGGTGGGACTGTAAACTAGTTCAACCATTATGGAAAACAGTATGGCAATTCCTCAAGGATCTAGAACTAGATGTACCATATGACCCAGCCATCCCATTGCTGGGTATATACCCAAAGGATTATAAATCATGCTGCTATAAAGACACATGCACACATATGTTTACTGCGGCACTATTCACAATAGCAAAGACTGGGAATCAACCCAAATGTCCATCAGTGACAGACTGGATTAAGAAAATGTGGCACATATACACCATGGAATACTATGCAGCCATAAAAAAGGATGAGTTTGTGTCCTTCGTAGGGACATGGATGCAGCTGGAAACCATCATTCTTAGCAAACTATCACAAGAACAGAAAACCAAACACCGCATGTTCTCACTCATAGGTGGGAACTGAACAATGAGATCACTTGGATTTGGGAAGGCGAACATCACACACCGGGGCCTATCATGGGGAGGGGGGAGGGAGGAGGGATTGCATTGGGAGTTATACCTGATGTAAATGACGAGTTGATGGGTGCAGCACACCAACATGGCACAAGGATACATATGTAACAAACCTCCACATTATGCACATGTACCCTAGAACTCAAAATATTTAAAAAAAAAAAAAAAACTCTGAAGGAATTTCAGAGTCTATTAAAGTTACCACTTCTTTAATATTACACTTAAGATGAATAAGCCAAGGACTATCTTAAAGACAAAAATATCAGACCTTTATCCCCAATCTACTCTATCCATTAGAGAAAATAGGGCACATTGAGGGGAATGAGCATTTTTCTTAAAGGGACAAATATTAATTCTTTTGAAACTCTGCCCAATGTAGTGTCAAAAAAATTAACTACATTGCTTTATGAGGGTAATGTAAAAAGAATAAAATTACAACAATGCAAGCTTTTAAAATTAGTTAAGAAAATGTCTGGAGCACCTTTTTTTCTGTCACTATTGATTATTACCCATTTTAAACTGCAAATTTGCAATGAGATGTTCTGTTCCTCAGAAAAACAAACGAAAAATTTCTATCCCGACCGAGATAAACTCCCTTCACGTGGACTTTTCCGATTTGCAAAGTCCTCTTCCCAGCTTCACTCTGTCTTTCTCCCTGGAAGGCTGACACTGAATGAATTCCAGGCAAATTCCATAGCCAGTCAGACTTTTTCCTCTTGTACAGAGTAGTACAGTAAATGGTTATAATAATTAAAGCAGCATCATTGAGCTCTGAGTGGTTAAGGTTGATGACCCCCAAAAATGAAATTTCAGTGAGCTGAAGATGGAAGTAAAAGAAACTTCAAAGGGTCGTGTCTAGACGACACCTTCCTGTCTCAGAGAATTGCTTGCAACCTCTACTCAGATGCAGACAAGCGAGAAGGAAGGCCTGTCAAAGTTCATTGACCATAGGTAATGATACAGGGTAATTTCTTCTGATAATGTCACCCAAAAGGAAATTCTACAGACTAAACCAATTAAGACCTCAAGGGAAATATATGAACAAAATTGTTTTTTGTTTTTTGCTTTGTGGGGGGGTTCTGGGGAGGAGAGTATAGTTCTGGATGGGATTTTTTCATTGATTCGGACCTTTTTTGTAGAGGGAGAGAAAAATGAAACTAAATTTAAAAAAAATTTTTGTGATATGTAAGAGATATATCTTTTACAGTTTCCATTATATATTTATATCTTATATATATAAAGATATATATAAGGACTCATATCCTTGGTTCCTTACAATCAGAAACCATGTGCCTTATTGAGAGGAACACAGCTATTTCTTTGAAAAGAAAAAAGTTGATTTGGCAACTACTGTAGTCTATATCTTACTATATGTTTCTGAGATGAGACAGAAATATATGGTTTGTGATTAGCTGAATTGATTTTATATGAATATATATTTAGTATGAACATATTTATAGCATACATTTATTCATGTATAAACAGTGGGACTAAAGAATAAATAGAAATTTTAGTAATTTCAGGCTGTCTTATGTGAGATATCTAGTGTTTATTATATTACATTTATATTTTTATCTAAAGTGGATTTTTTAATGAAGACATAAACTTCATTTTGTGTTTAAAAAAAAAAAAAAAGAAAGAAAGGAGAACACGAACAAATGGAAGAACATTCCATGCTTATGGATAGGAAGAATCAATATTGTGAAAATGGCCATACTGCCCAAGGTAATTTATAAATTCAGTGCCATTCCCATTAATCTACAAATGGCTTTCTTCACAGAATTGGAAAAAACTACTTTAAAGTTCATATGGAACCAAAAAACACCCCGCATTGCCAAGACAATCCTAAACCAAAAGAGGAAGGCTGGAGGCATCATGCTACCTGACTTCAAACTATACTACAAGGCTACAGTAACCAAAACAACATGGTACTGGTACCAAAACAGAGATATAGACCAATGGAACAGAACAGAGCCCTCAGAAATAATACCACACATCTATAACCATCTTATTTTTGACAAACCTGAGAGAAACAAGAAATGGGGAAAGGATTTTCCATTTAATAAATTGTTCTGGGAAAACTGGCTAACCATATGTAGAAAGCTGAAACTGGATCCCTTCCTTACACTTTATATGAAAATTAATTCAAGATGGATTAAAGACTTAAATGTTAGACCTAAAACCATAAAAACCCTAAAAGAAAATCTAGGCAATACCATTCAGGATTAAAGACTTAAATGTTAGACCTAAACTATAAAAACCCTAGAAGAAAACCTAGGCAATACCATTCATGACACAGGCATGGGCAAGGACTTCATGTCTAAAACACCAAAAGCAACGGCAACAAAAGTCAAAATTGACTAATGGGATTTAATTAAACTAAAGAGCTTCTGCACAGCAAAGGAAACTACTATCAGAGTGAACAGGCAATTTACAGAATGGGAGAAAATTTTTGCAATCTACTCATCTGACAAAGGGCTAATATCCAGAACCTACAAAGAACTCAAACAAATTTACAAGAAAAAAACAAACAACCCCATCAAAAAGTGGGCAAAGGATATGAATAGACAATTCTCAAAAGAAGACATTTATGCAGCAAACAGACACATGAAAAAATGCTGTTCATCACTAGTCCTCAGAGAAATGCAAATCAAAACCACAATGAGATACCATCTCACACCAGTTAGAATGGAGATTAAAAAGTTAGGAAACAACGGTGCTGGAGAGGATGTGGAGAAATAGGAACACTTACACTGTCGGTGGGAGTGTAAACTAGCTCAACCATTGTGGAAGACAGTGTGGCGATTCCTCAAGGATCTAGAGCTAGATACACCATTTGACCCAGCCATCCCATTACTGGGTACGTACCCAAAGGATTATAAATCATGCTGCTATAAAGACACATGCACACAAATGTTTATTGCATTACTATTCATAATAGCAAAGACTTGGAACCAACCCAAATGTCCATCAATGATAGACTGGATTAAGAAAATGTGGCACATATACACCATGGAATACTATGCAGCCATAAAAAAGGATGAGTTCATGTCCTTCGTAAGGACATGGATGAAGCTGGAAATCATCATTCTGAGTAAACTATCACAAGGACAGAAAACCAAACACTGCATGTTCTCACTCACAGGTGGGAATTGAACAATAAGAACACTTGGACACAGGGTGGGCAACGCCACACACTAGGGCCTGTCATGGGGAGGGGAGCGGGGGAGCGATAGCATTAAGAGATATACCTAATATAAATGATGAGTTAATGGGTGCAGCACACCAACATGGCACATGTATATGTATGTGACAAACCTGCATGTTGCGCACATGTACCCTAGAACTTAAAGTATTAAAAAGAAAAAGAAAGAAAAAGAATTTTGATTCCCTTGTATGGTAGGCAGATTCTAAGAAGGCCCCTATTTCAGAAAAAGAGAACTAATAGAAGACATATACATATATGTACAGAGAGAAAGAGACAAAGACATACAGAGATTTATTAAAAGGAACTGGCTACATGACTATGGAGCCTGATGAGTCCCAAGATCTGTAGTTGGGAAACTGAAAACCCAGCAAAGAAGATGGTATGTTTGCAGTCCAAGTTCAAAGATCTAAGAACCAGGGCCAATGACATAGTTCCAGTTTGATGTCTGGTAGGCTTGAGCCCAGCAAGAGCTGACGTTTGTTTCAGTTTGAGTCAGGAAAGAAAAAAAAAAAAAAAGTTCCAGCCTGAAGGCATTGAGGCAAAAGAAATTCCCTCTTTTTCAAGAAAGAAACAGTCTTTTGTTTTATTCAAGCCTTTCACTGATTGGATGAGGCCCACCTATATTAGAGAGGGCAATCTACTGTAGTCTATTGACTTACATGTTAAAATATCAAAAACATCCTCAAGAAATACTCAGAATAATGTTTGACCACATATCTGGGCATCCTGTGGCCCAGTAAAGTTGCACATAAAATTAACCATTATAGCCCCGGAGACCCCGAGCCCCTGATACACATAAACTTTCTTCCCATTATTCAACCAAACTCTAATCTAGATACTGCTGTAATGGGATTTTGCACATATAATTATGGTTGTTGATCTTGAGGTAGGACAAGTATCTAGGTAATCCTACCTAATCATATGAGCTCCTTAAAAGGACAGAATTTTCTCCAACTAGTTGTATAAGGGAAGCCAGAACTAAATTCCACCAACAAGAATGAGCTTGGAAGCAAATTTTCTCCTAGAGCCTCTACAGGAGAACCCAGCTGGCTGATGCCTTGATTTCAGCCTCCCAGCACCTGATACATTGAGCAGAGAGCAGCCACACTGTGCCAGATTTCTGACCTACTGGACTGTGAACTAATAAATAAGTGTTGCTTAAAATCCAAAAGATAAAAATAAACAAAAAATAAAAGAGATAAAAATATTCCAAAATAAACAGACACAGAAACAAAGACAAAAGTAAAGGGAATTCATTACCACTAGATACCTACTACTAGTTTTTTAAGTTAAAATTAAAGGATGATCTAAACAGTAAAACAAACAAATAAAAAACCCCACAAAGATAGGAATGTATAAAAGTAAATCCTAAGGTAAAAACATAAACAAATACAGAATAAATAATACTATAATGTTAGTATGCAAATCACTTTTAATTTTAATGTAAAGTTAAATATGACATTTTTTAATTGTTAATTTTAATTTTTGTAGGCATATAGTAGATGCATGTTTATGGAGTAGATGAAATATTTTGACATAGGCATGCAATGCATAAAATGGGGTATACATTCCCTCAAGCATTTATCCTTGGTGTTACAAACAATCAAGTTATACTCTCTTGTTTATTATTAAATGTATAATTATATTATTATTGACCAAATCACTCTGTTGTGTCATCAAATAATAGGTCTTGTTCATTCTTTCTATTTTTGTTTCCTTTTGTTTTGTTTGGATACTCATGAACTATCCCCAGCTCTCTTCCACACCACTCCAAATTACCATTTCCTGCCTCTGATAACCATTCTTTTACTCTCTAGCTCCATAAGCTGAGATAACAGTACTTTAAAATATAACTACAAAAATTTAATGGATATAATTTTGACAAAAATATTACCATGGAAGGAGAAATGTGTAGAATTTGGATGTGATTGAAGTCAACTTAAAATAGAATGTTATAAGATGTTATATGTCAACCCCATTTTTCCTACAAGAAAAAACCCTATAGGTGATACACAAAAGCAAAAGAGGAAGGTATCAAGGAGTATCTCTACCAAATAAATAAATAAATAAATAAATAAATAAATAAATAAAGGAAATTAGCAACAGAAGAAAAGAGGAACAAAAGAAACCAAGACAGAAACAATTTTAAAAAGAGAGAGAGAAGAGTAAGTCCTTCCTGTTAACACCTTTAAACATGAATGGACTAAACTCCTCAATCAAATGAGGTACAGTGGCTAAAACAAACAAAAAACTCCATTATTAGTTGTCTACAAGACACTCACTTTAGAGTAATAGACACACATAAAGTAATGGGATGAAGAAATATATTACATTGTAACGGTAAGAAAAAGAGAGTAATACTTTCAAGCATGACTTGAAAGTTTATAGCAATAAAATATGCTCTAAAAGGAAAAAAATGGCTAGGCACAGTGGCTCATACTTGTAATCCCATCATTTTGGGAGGCTAAGGTGGGTGGATCACTTGAGGTCAGGAATTCAAGATGACCCTGGCCAACATGGTGAAACCCTGTCTTTACTAAAAATACAAAAATTAGCTGGGCATGATAACATGGGCCTGTAATCCCAGCCACTCAGGAGGCTGAGGCAGGAGAATTGCTTGACCCCAGGAGGCCAAGGTTGTAGAGAGCAGAGACTGTATCACTGCACTCAAATCTGAGTAACAGAGTGAGACTCTGTCTTAAAAAAATGGAAAAAAAATTCTCCCTAACTTTATACATGGACTATTAAGGGAGGCAAGGGGAGAGCAAACCATGTCCAAAGTTGGCAGAAGATGGAAATAACAAAAATTAGAGGATAAATAAATAGAAGTTAGAAAATGAAACAATACAGAAAAGTACATGAAACTATGGTTTTTTAAAATAAACAATACTGATAAATCTTAGCTAGACTAAAAGAGAGAAGACTCAAATAAAATTAGAAATAAAGGGAGATATTATAAATTCTCATGTCACTGATGCCACAAACATAGAATCATAGATAGATTACTATGAAAAATAACAGCTTGGGTACCAGGCTTAATACCTGGATGACAAAATAATCTTTATAACAAACCCCCATGATACAAGTGTATCCTTGTTAACAAACCTGCACATGTTCCCTTGAACTAAAAAGTTAGAAAAAATTAACATTTTTTAAAACAGAAATAAGACAAGTGTGGTGACTCACACCTGTTATCCCAACAATTTGGGAGGCTAAGGCAGGCAGATTGCTTGAGCCCACGAGTTTAAGACCAGGCTGGGCAATATGGTGAAGCCTTATTTCTTTAAAAAATACAAAAAAAAAAAAAATTACCTGGCATGGCAATAATGTAGTCTCAGCTGAGAAGGCTGAGACATGAGGATCTCTCAAACCTGGGGAGTAAATGTGGCAGTGAGGTAAGATTGTACCACTGCACTCCAGCATGAGTGACAGAGAGAAGCCCTGTCTCAAAAACACAAACAAAAAATAGAAACAGAAAACAAAATCCTAAAATTCATATGGAACCATAAAAGACCACAGATAGCCAAAATGATCTTGAGTATAAAGAAAACAATGCTTGAAGAAGGGTACTTCTATTTGCAAAATATATTACAAAACTACAGTAATTAAAATAGTATAATGTTGGCATAAAGACAGATATATGCCCATGGAATAAACTATAGATCAGAAATAAATGCACATATATACAGTCAACTAACACGTCAATACTGCTGTTCATATCGTTTTATTACTTAAGGAAAACCCTGAGTAATTAACATATAAAAAATATAGCCATTAACATATAAAATGTTTAAGTCTGGCTACCAGGTAATACAGAAAAAAATTTGAAGCATATACCTGCCCTTTAACAAAAGATATAAAGCACTTACATAGCTAATGTTCTCTTCCACAGAATATGCAAGAAAAACTGTTCTTTTCTTTTTAGGATATATCAGAAAAGTCAAGTAGTTGAAGAACCTGCTTCCTTAGAAGTCATTAAATTAACTGTTTATAATATTATATCTTTTTTCATAGCTTCTGATTAAACAAAACTGCCTCTCAATAGAAACTACCCATTATCAAAAGTATTTATGGAGGAGGGGTTTCAAGATTCACTGTGTAATTTACAGTTACTTGGATTTCTCTCTTGGATCTCTGAGGGTACTTAATTTAGTTAGCTGAACAGCACTTCTGACTTTCTGTCTTACATTATTTTTTCATTCATAAATTCATACAGACCTATATAAGAAGTTCTGAATGCAAATCTTTTTAAGAGCTAACACCTTCCACAGGAGTTAATATAATGCTTGGTTTAGTGGTAGATTGAGAGAAATGATGATTATTACACATCTTTCATATAATTTTTAAAAAAGATTATTCACAGCTATGCATACATTTCTGCAACCACATATATAGCTAGACATATACATATATTCCAAATAAATTAGGTAAATGTATTTGTAACTAACTTTTAAAATACTGCTTGTTAAGAAATTAATGTTTGAAAACATGAAGTTAATACTGTATGATTAGCACAAAAAAGTCAATTTTCTATTAGGTACCCCTACACAAGAGCAAGATAAAGATCAGGCTACCCAGCATTTACTGAAAAATTACTTGATAAAAATATTATTATATGTGAAGTATATATTATCTTGAAAAATGGAAAAAATAAAACATAGGTAAATTGGACACAGTCACTGAGTGCCAGAGCAATTTTAACTCCAAAACCTATGTACGCGTCCTTTCCACAGTATCATAGCAGCACTGGCAGGCATTGGGTTTACCAAAATTATATGAACCAAAAGGGAATTCTGATTAAATGCTTTATTGTCTGATTAATTCCCACATAATAGATTCCTATATTATGTATGTTCCTAAAGTTAAAAGGAAAAGAAATTTTAGACTTGCTTCAGATACACATGGGTAAGATTTTTCCAGTATTTTGCAACCTATACTTTTCTGAATCTTTACAAAGTTAGGCATTGAGCTAAATGTCTTGTATATTACGTTACATAATACTAACAAAACTCTCATGAGATTAATACTGTACCATGCACATTTCATAGGATAAAACAAGTATAATGTTACCTTATTCAAGGACATATCAGTGACATGTAAATTGTAGATGTCGGATTTAATTTTTCATCTGACTCTAAAACCCAATATCTAAAACTGCCCCCAAGCTATGCACTCCCTATAGTCCTTCACTTTACTTTGGGCCCAGAAGTGGAAAAACCTGGGAATGACATTCAAATCTCTCATCTTCCAAATATTGTTATCCACATAAATTAAGTTTTGAAGCTGAATGGTATGAGAGTTCATTACACTATTCTAGAAATTTTATGTATCTTTGAAATTCTCTGTAATAAAAAGTTAAAAATAAGTTAGTTGTGACGTGAATTTCAACTCAATGAAATAAATAAATTATGGTCCAGCATGGTAGTGTCCTCAAAAAACTCTCATTTTCTTTTCTATTGTCTAAAGAAGTCTCATAAACAAAAACTTTGATATAAATCCTATTTTCAGGCCACACATGCTGGCTCATACCTAAACAGTCCCAGAGCTTTTGGAGGATATTGTAAGGCCAGGAGTTCAAGACCAGCCAGGGTAACAGAATGACACCACATTTTTACAAAACTAGATTAATTAAAAATAAATAAAAATTAAAATATATAGTACTCCTAGCTACTTATGAGGCTGCAGTAGAAGGACTGCTTAAGCCTAGGAGTTCAAGACTATAGCATGCTATGATTATACTACAACACTCTGGTCTGGTCTGGTCAACAGAGATCCTACCTCTGAGACATATAAATAAAATATAAATATAAAATATATATAAAATATAAAAATATAAGTACTGTTTTCATAATTTTGAAGCACTAACCCATTGTGCATCAGATAGCTTCCTACTACCAACAAAAAGTTTAGTAGGGTCATATTTGGCAGAAATTTTCATATAGTAAGTGCTTGCCATTAGCAAAACAATTTCAGAGGATTATTTTAAAAGAAGTGAGTTCTGGGCTAAGAAAATTTGTTTATACAGGTACTTAATGGAATCAAAGTGCTCAATGAACACAGGTGGATTACCAAATTGGTTATATTCTTCAATGTCTTTCCTAATGAGACAACTGAATTAAGATTTCAAATGGAGAAAAAAAGAAGAGTTGATTTACATTAATACTGCCTTTCATTTATCTTTAAAGATGTCTTTCAGCCAGGTATGGTGACTCACGCCTACAACCCCAGCACTTTGGGAGGCTGAGGCAGGCAGTTCATTTGAGCCCAGGAGTTTGAGATCAGCCTGGCCAAATGGTGAAACCCCAACACTACTAAAAATAAAAAAATTGGCTGGGCATGGTGGAACATCCCTTGAATCCCAGCTACTCAGGTGGCTGAAGTGCAAAAATCACTTCAATCTAGGAGGCTGAGGTTGCAGTGAGCTGAGATTGTACCACTTCACTATAGCCTAGGTGACAGAGAAAGGCTGTCTCAAAAACAAAACAAACAAAAAGATACCTTTCATTTGAAGACAGTTCTAATTTTACAACTGTTAATGATATCAATGTTTAAAATTTAGTTACTATTAGAAACAGCATTTTTATGTTGTTGAAGATGCCTGTACTCAAGCCTCTTTCTCAAAAACTTCCACTGATTCCCTACTGACAATTCAATAAAGTCCTAAAACCTCAAATTAGGCATATTAATATTTGTTAAGACATTGAAAAATCTTACTTTTGAGCCAGGGAATCATATTCACTGCTTTCTGAAATTCAGTCTGTTTTGATTTCAAGTCACTAATTCACACTCTTTTCCCTTCCAAAAATGCCTTCACCTTTCCTTCTTCCTATTGCAATACTGTCTACAGTTGAGGGCAGTTGTACCTAACCTCTTCCTCTTGCTCAATGCCTTTCATTTAATAGCCTTACAAAAATCAGATGAAAGTTACAAACCTGTGTCACATTGAAACACACAAAATTTTGCATGTAATTTCACAGAATTCATAGGTCCCCTCTGAAGCCATGAATCTCAGTTCAAAATTTTTAAATGAAGACAACTGCATACTGCAGACATACCACAAAAGGCCTGGTGTATATGCCCATTTCTCTAAAGTTATAAAGACCATGAGAGGAGAGAGATAAGGACAGAAATAGACAGAGGGTATGTACAGGCAGACAGATTACTTTGAGGAAGGGCCCTGAAAAAAAAGTAGAGATTATGGTAAGACCCAAAGAAAGAATAAACAGGATTTATATATGCAGGGATGTAGGCTTAGGGCATTATGCCAAGGGAATAATATAAGGGAGTGAAAAATGATTGAATGATAAACATTCATCTAGCTGATATGATAGTTTATCAATATCAATAAGTATACATAGCTCTTACGATACTGTATTATAATTATCTGTTGATGCACCTCTTTTTCCAACTAGCAGATACGCTATAAGCACTTAGCACAGTACCTCATTCAAAAACTGTATGCAAAAATGTTAGTTGAGTAAATGTTGAAAGGTGAAATGGTAGGTTCAATCACAGAAATATTGTGATGTCACAAGATTTTGGGAAGTATTTTAAAAACTATGAATTGCTTAAGAACTTAAACTTCAGCCAGGCACGGTGCCTCGTGCCTATAGTCCCAGCACTTTGGGAGGGCGAGGCAGGTGGATCATGAGGACAGGAGATCGACACCATCCTGGCTAACACAATGAAACCCCGTCTCTACTAAAAAAAAATACAAAAAAGTTAGCCAGGTATGGTGGAGGGTATCTGTCGTCCCAGTTACTTGGGAGGCTGAGGCAGGAAAATGGCATGAACTTGGGAGGTGGAGCTTGCAGTGAGCCAAGATCACGCCACTGCACTCCAGCCTGGGCAACAGAGCAAGACTCCATCTCAAAAAAAAAAAAAAAAAAAAAAAGAACTTAAATTTCATAAGTATCAACCAACACATAAAATATATATCCCCCTAATCTTTTCTTTTCTTTTCTTTTTTTTTTTTTTTTTTTTGAGACGGAGTCTTACTCTGTCACCAGGCTGGAGTGCAGTAGCCGGATCTTGGCTCACTGCAAGCTCTGCCTCCCGGGTTTACGCCATTCTCCTGCCTCAGCCTCCCGAGTAGCTGGGACCACAGGCGCCCGCCATCTCGGCAGGCTAGTTTTTTTGTATTTTTTGGTAGAGATGGGGTTTCACCATGTTAGCCAGGAAGGTCTCCATCTCCTGACCTCGTGATTCGCCCGCCTGGGCCTCCCAAAGTGCTGGGATTACAGGCTTGAGCCACCGCGCCCGGCCAATATTTTCATTAGACTAATTCCTCTTATAAATTTTAACAATACTCTAAAATCCAGTTTTTAAAATTACTTATATTAAATAAAATTCAGAAGCATTAAAAATAGTTTATGGCAATACATCTTTCAAATTCATGCTGGTCTCTTTTTAACTCATTGGAAAAGAATATTAAACTTCAAGCTGGATGCAGCGGCTCACGCTTGTAATCTCAACACTTTGGAAGACAGAGGTGGATAGATCACTTGAGGTCAGGAGTACGAGAGCAGTCTGGTGAATATGGTTAAACTGTCTCTATTAAAAATAAAAAAAATTAGTCAGGCATGGTGGAGCACCCCTGTAATCCCAGCTACTTGAGAGGCTCATGTGAGAATTACTTGAACCCAGGAGGCAGAAGTTGCGGTGAGCTAAGATCGCACCACTGTACTCCAGACTGAGCAACAGAGCAAGAACCCCCCTCAAAAAAGAAAAGCCTAGAAGAAATAAATTCAAGGAGAATAACAAATAATATCTCCAGTCTCTATCTTGGTCAAGTTTCAGTCTTCATTTCTATTTTTAATGAAAGCAATTTATAAAAATAATATGTTGTATCTTGATTATATGTGTCAGTATCTGAAGTCACTAATGAGCCTAGAATCACTCACACACAAAATAAGCCATCAAGTTATTGTGACAAAAAGCATTGTTTTCAACCACTATGCAGGAAGTAAATACTAAAAAATAAAATTGCCTAGACAGTTAATATCCTCATCTTCCTTCCAATACATTCCAATAAATCACTTACCGTTGGGATCACAGTAGTGCAGGTGACCCTTCTTAGCCATCTGTGCATCAGGTCATGCTCCATGTCATTAACTTCAGCCTTTAATAGCTCTAGCTCCCCTTTCTCAAGTTGCAGTTGCTTTGCTAACGTCTCCATCCTTGCTTGTTGATGTAACAGCAAGGCTCTATAGCATTAAAGATAGGGCGCTTGCAGAGGATAACACTGAAAAAGTTACCTGGAAATTATGTATAAAATAATAATAAGAAATCCTATCATCTAACTTTAATTGGCATTTGCTCAAATTTCTTTCAAGTTTTATCCTACTTATATGGAATAGAACTAGATAGTCCAAAATGTAACTGCTGCACCTATACATCCATGTAGTTATGTGATATTTTCAATCAGATTCTTTCAAACTATGTGTATATTTTAAAAAGGCCCAATATCACACATATTAGTATGTTCATTCTAATTCCACTTCTACCTTATAATTATCGTTACCCCTTTCAGGACTATTTTCCCCCAAAGTTTAAATTCTTTCACTTTGATGAAGATTATACTCCCTCTAAAAATGTATTTTCCCCTCTCTGAAGTCTGTACTTTTGACAACATACATTTGACTCATTGGCATCTTTCTCTCATTATCCTGAGAAGTGTTTTAGGTTTTCTCATGCTGGATTTTTCATAAGAAAAATGTATAGGACTTTGTATGTAAGTAAATTTATAGATGACTCTGAAGGACTTGCCTTATCCTTATAAATTATGTTGTTCAACATTTAATAAATATTAAACAAACTTAATAGTGAATATAAATAACTTTTATTTTGAATAAGAATTTTTCACTTCACCACAAAGATCGAATTTCATAAAACAATTAAAATTCACCCTGTATGTAGGCATAGTCATCTGATTCAGAACTAGAACTCTGATATTTCTGACTTTTTTTTTTTCCTCCAGGGCCTGGAGTCACTAAAATTGGCTGAATAGGTTCTGGCCAAATATTCATTTTGGTCCACTAAATTTTAAATATTTTCAGTTGTTGCTCCACCTACAGTAATTTTTAAAACTGCAGATAGTTGTGGTATTATCTGAGGAGACTGTGATAGGGCACACGAAGGTCCACTTCATTGTGTATATGTAATGGGCATGGGATTCACATTCATTGAAAGCTTTGATTGGCTATACATTCCCCTTGAAGAAGAACTTCAAGGTGTTACAGTGCCTGCATAGAGAAAATGCCAATTACCATGAAGCAAGTTGATTACTGATGGGTGAAAGACTCCTATTAACTGCTGTTCCAGGTCTTTGAGAAGGTTCAACTGTAATTTTTATCCTTTTCATGAATCCTCTGGGTGAGCTAAATGTTGTGTATGGGATACATGCTACTGAATGATTTCACTGTTTCTGACAGCCAGGAGGTCCTGACTAGGTGGCAAGAAGACATGAGCACTTGGGTGGCCCAACTGGGAAGACTGTGCTTGATGCTGAGGAGAGCTGAAGGGTGAAGAACATTGAGAAGTAGGTGGTGGCTGGTAAGCTGACTGAGAGATCTGCTGTTTGTGAGAATACTGAGATGGCTGATAGTTCTGTTGATGTGGATAAACAGGTAAAGCATACTGGCTATAATGAGGCAGTGGGCCCTGTAGTGAGGACTGCCATGGCGTACTGTGACAGGTGCGCCTCACACAAATAGAAGCAGGAGAACCATAGATATTTCTTGGAATTTGTAAACCTCTTGGTACCATCTGTCCAGAAGCAAGGTTTTGAGATCCTGCAATGGTAACAGGATTTGTACTATACTGAGGAATATGTACAAATGAAGGAGGAGGAGGTGGTAGTGATAGTGAAGATCTTTGCATAGCAGATAGATTCATTTCCATTTGCATGGAAAATGACTGTTGAGGTGGCTGTGAAGAAGGAATACCTGCATTTCTGTACTGTTCAATCATAAAAATTAAATTATAGTTGTAAGTGGCAGTTACAACAGCTGGAGCTTAGTCTTTGAACTAAATATATACACTGTTTTACCTACTCTTTGGTGTAGATCAATATGCCCATCACTTGAGCTATGTACCAGCATTTGTCCACCATTAAGTTGAGCTGCATTTCCTGGGTGATAACCACTAGAAGACTGAATACCCAAGTTAATATACAAATGGTAATTTCTATTCATCTTGTCATTTGGACTATGGTATTCCAAATATAAATATTTGTTACTCTCCTGGAAAAGGGCTTGGCAACAGGCATCAAGGTTATTACTGTTCTGAGAGGGAAAAATGACAAAAACTAATACTAAAAAAACTGAAAATAGGGAAAATCACTCTTTGACTAACAGAAAAATTCAATTGTCTTAGAGTAAATAAAAATACTGGTTTCATCATAAAAAACTTCAAACTCAGTGATCCCGTAAAAGATATCAAAGTATTCATACACTTTACAAACACTTAACTTACATTAGTTTACTTGTATAGCAGATTTATATTACATTACACTACTGCTAGAGAAATGTTACAAACACTGGAAAAACTGCTAATAAATAGTCTCTCAACAAGTTTTCTGATTCCAGGTATAAGACTAATTTTACATTTGTTACATCTCTATAAACTGAAATACTGAAGTAATCTTAGATTCACCACAATTGCTGCATTATATAAATAACATCCTTTATTAATATTTAAACTGGCAAACATAAAAATTACCATGCTTTAGTTTTCAAAAACCCAAAAGGAAAAAAAAAATTACAATGAAATCCCAAGTAAAAAAATCAAAATTCTAAAGCAGTCTTCACTTTTTAAAACTACATTTACCCCACTACCTAAATTCAGTTGTCTTCATGCTTACAACAGATTTAAGTTAAGCAAAACAATCAATGACAACAACAAAATCAACATTTTTATCAACTCTGCCACAATTAGGGCAATTTAGCAGTAAAACTTATCTCTATTATTTTAACAAAACTCATGCATCTGGAGTTTTGAATTTTTCTTTCCCATTAAGAAATGGCTTGGTATTCTTTCAAAATCATTTACTAACTTGAATTGTTTAAAATTATCCATTTAGAACAATTCATCATGTTGGATATAAAAAAGCTCTGGAAATAAATGCTTGGTGCTGCAAAGTGAAACCAGAACTCAGGCAAAAGTTTTCTCAGCAAGGCAATTTACCTCTGCAGAAGGGTTCCACTCACATCAATCAAGATTGCAAGAGCACAGGGAACAAAGGAGAACAGGGGATTTTTATCTCTGATGAATGGTCCTTACCTCTGTCACTTCCCCATGGGCTGGGGTTGGACTGCACAATCTGAGCTGACCTGCTTGGCTACTTGCAAATATATTTCTAAATATGGAAGGAAAGAGGGACATGAGGAACAGTGGTGAAGCATGTGAGATGTGAAGTTTTGGGGGAACAATGGGTACATGTAACCAAGGGAAGAGATGTGAGTTACTGATTAGAGCTGTCAGGAAGTGGGTGGGCTTTTTACAGTAACTAGCAGGCATGTAGAACAAGAAAGTTAGGTTTGGGAACAAAGAACAAGGCAGTTAACAGGCTAAACCTTTGAAGAGAAACTCAGAAAAATTCATTGTATCTTACAATCACAGCAAGGCAAAATTTTTCATGATTTATGTGTGTGTTCATGGTTAAGCATGTGTGTGTGTGTGTGAGGGCTCCCTCTGTTGCCCAAGCTAGAGTGCCATGGTACAACATAGCTCTCCACAGGCTCAAACTCCTGGGTTCAAGTGATCCTCATAACTCAGGCTTCTGAGTTGCTGGGATTACAGGTGTGGGCATTAGGCCTGGCTCCAAAATATTAGAAATTTTGTACAACAATAGTCACAAGAAAAATTTCTCCATTCAAGAATTTAAGAAGTCTTATAAAACAGTTTTCTACTAAAATGAGAAATACAAACTATTTTATTAATCTTAGAATATTTATTTCTCAGATTTATTTGCATGATTTTCAAATGACATGAGAAAGTTATCATATTTCTTAAATTGCAACAACTACTTTTTTCTAGGATGAAACATTTTTATGCCCTAAAGGATTGCCTACTCTGATTAATTTCACATTTACACACGCAGAAAAACATATCTAGAAATTTACATAGTTTGACTACAGGCACTTAAGTAACTGGATAGTTTCCTGACTCCCAGTATCCTTTCCATTATAATACAGTAATTGTCAAAGACAATGTTAGGTCAAAAGTAAAGTACTATACTGGGGGAAGTAAAAGAAGGGTAAGTCACATAAACTTTTGTAAAACATATTCTCTTAAAGCTCAATAATTGATTTTGTGACTGGGTACAGTTAATCCCAGCACTTTGGGACGCTCAGGCAGGTGGATCATGAATTCAGGAGATTGAGACAATCTTGGCCAACATGGTGAAACCCCATCTGTACTAAATATATAAAAATTAGCTGGGCATAGTGCCACATGCTGGTGGATGCCTGTATTCTCAGCTACTCAAGTGGCTGAGGCAGAAGAATCACTTGAACCTGGGTGTCACATATATCTGTGTGAAGAGACCACCAAACAGGTTTTGTGTGAGCAATAAAGCTTTTTAATCACTTGGGTGCAGGTGGACTGAGTCCAAAAAAGAAGTCAGCAAAGGGAGATGGGGTGGGGCAGTCTTACAGGGTATGTAGTGGAAAATTACAGTCAAAGGGTTTTTTTTCTCTTGTGGGCAGGGGCAGGGGTTACAAGGTGCTCAGTGGGGAGCTTCTGATACTCATTGTCCAGAAGAAGATCAATTGATCAGTTAGAGTGGGCCAGGAACAAATCACCATGATAGAATGTCATCAGTTAAAGCAGGAACTGTCCATTTTCACTTACTTTGTGGTTCTTCAGTTGCTTCAGGCCATCAGGATATGTACGTGCAGGCTTGGGCTCACAGGCCTGACACTGGGAAGTGGAGGTTGCAGTGACCCAAGACTGCACCACTGCATTCCAGTCTGGCAATAGAGTGAGACTCCACCTCACAAAAAAAAAAAAAAAAAAACCAACATTGTCAGAACTTCAAAACAATATATATTTTCCCTATAAAGCTTGTCACTAAGTACTTTTAAAATACTTTCTAAATAACATGGAAAAGTATTAGGTGAAGTTTAAGAAGACTATAATCATAATTCAAAGATCTGGTTTTTTCTGAATATTTTTGAAAACCATACTAATAAAAGAAGAATAACTAGACATTAAAAAGAAATTTTAGGATCAAAGGATTCAAGTTAGTTGTCAACAAGAAAATGTTGAGAGGTGACAGCATATTGACAGCCCGTGCTCACTCTGGGCACCTCCTTGGGTCTTGGCGCCCACTCTGGCTGTGCGTGAGGAGGCCTTCAGCCTGCCCGGGCACTGTGAGAGCCCCTCTCTGGGCTGGCCAAGGCTGGAGCTGGCTCCCTCTGCTTGCAGGGAGGTGTTAAGGGAGAAGCCCAGGTGGGAACTGGGACTGCACCTGGCGCTCACTGGCTGGCATGAGTTCTGGCAGGTGTGGGCTCCACAGGCCCCACACTTGGAGCTGCTGGCCAGTGCCACCGGCCCAGGGCCAGCAGCTGTAGAGGGTGTGCCCGGTTCCACAGCACTGCTGACCTGCCTGCGCCATGCGCGAATTCTCGCTGGGCCTCAGCTGCCTGAGGGCTTGGGAAGGGCAGGGAAGGGCTTGGGACCTGCAGCCTGCCACGCCCAGGCCCCCACACAGTGGGCTGCCACGTGCCTTAGCCTCCCTGGCCCGTGCGGCCTCCTGCTCTGCCGTGGCACTTCCTCCCATGGACCACCCAAGGACTGAGGAGTGCAGGCACATGGCACTGGACTGGCTGGGGGGGCTCCCCTGCAGCCATGGTGGGGGATCCACTAGGTGAAGCCAGCTGTGTTCCTGAGTCAGTGGGGACTTGGAGAACTTTTATGTCTAGCTGGAGGATTGTATATGCACCAATCAGCACTCTGTGTCTAGCACAGGGTTTTTAAACACACCAATCAGCACCCTGTGTCTAGCTCAATGTTTGTAAATTCACCAATCAGTGTTCTGTGTCTAGCTAATCTAGTGGGGATTTGGAGAACTTTTATGTCTAGCTAGAGGATTGTAAACACCAATCAGTACCCTGTTCTATGGACCAATCAGCGCTCTGTAAAATGAACTAATCAGCAGGATGTGGGTGGGGCCAGATAAGGAAATACAAGCAGGCTGCCCAAAACGGCAGTGGAAAGCCCCGGCGGTACGCTTTCATACTACGAAGGCTTTGTTCGTTTGCTCTTTGCAATAAATGTTGCTGCTGCTTACTCTTTGAGTGGGCACTGATTTTATAAACTGTAACACTCACCATGAAGATCTGCAGCTTCACTCCTGAAGCCATCAAGACCACGAACCAATTGGGAAGAATGAACAACTCCAGACGCACTGCCTTTAAGAGCTGTAACACTGACCACAAAGGTCTGCAGCTTCACGCTTGAAGTCAGCCCGACCATGAACCCACCAGAAGGAAGAAACTGTGGACACATGTGACCATCTGAAAGAACAAACTCCAGACACACCATCTTTAAGAACTGTAACCCTCACTGTCATTGCGACTTAATTCTTGAATTCAGCGAGACCAAGAACCCGCAAATTCCAGACACAATGTCACTGTTAGAAACCCGAAGGAAAACACATCTAATTAGGAAACTACTGAAATATGAGTTTCACTTAAAATCTAAATCAATTGTGGAAGCATGTATTTTAATGTTTTGTCAGTGAATTGATCTAAATAATAATATTGCAAAAAAGAGACAAAGTTTGTATCTATCAGCCTATTCAATATGTATCTGTAAAGTAATAAATTATTTTTTCCCACAAAGAAAATTTGAAAATACATATTCAAGATATTTAAATACTATCTGTATGAAAGTGTTGTAAAAGAAAAAAAAATCACAGTCTGCAATAAGCTGCTAAACTTAAGACTGCATTCTTTTCTTAAAATGGATAATCAATTTATTAAAAAGCAAAAAATAAAATTATTTAGGTTGGTAAAGAGGTCAAGGTTTTTGTGAAAAATAACAGAGTCTTCAAAATAATCTTGGATTAGAAAACGAAAGCCCAGAGAGGCATGAAGAGTTATACATTAAATGTAAACTATTAAATCTTATATATATTTTGGAAATAGAGAAACTTCCCCAAGCAAATAGGTGCTAAGTCTCCAAGTTAATATACTCTGTTAGTCCCAGGGAGGGGAAAAAGTAAACAACTTAGCACACTATTTGAATACAGTAAGTTAGCCCATTCCTTTAGTTTGGTTAAGTGAGATGAAACTCTGGGTCATGAAAAAGTTGTTGACAACAATGGTCTAAATAATAAAAACAAAGTCAGAAGTATTTCATGCCCTAGGATGAGGAAAATGATTGCAAGGACAGTAGGTTAAATGAGAAACCCCACTTATGCTTAGTTTCAATCCACCTAATCCTTTGCTTTTTTGAGAGACCAAATCATGCAACAAGTAATGACTAAGATTCAGACTGGGGATTTTAAAAAAGGCATATTAACACAAAAACTGTAAGTCCAAGGTCTACACCTAGTAAAAAGGCTTGCAAAATAGCAGAAGGTTTATGTTAGATCCTGAGTTGCTCGAACTATAGTAAGGTAAAGTTTTAAGATGACAAATGTCTGCATGTAAGGAAAAAAAATAGGTAAAAGTACAAATCACAACATTTAAAAAAAAATCCTCGAAAAAGAGATTGTTGTCCCTTTAGGGAGAGCACAAATTCTGTTCCAGAGATGAACTATTTGAGTGAATGAAAATAAGCAAAGAGAGCAAAGAGCAGGTTTAGAGTCATATATTAAAAAGTATTTATTTTTCTCACAACAGTGTGAAATATATATCTTGGGACCCTTCAAGCTGGGAACTGCTCAGGCCATATCTGCCTTCCATTCTATTCAAAGTCTATTCAAAGTCTATTCTATTCAAAGTCTGCTCACAGAGACAGATGCATATTCTGATTGCCTCCTTTGGAAAGACTTAACAGAAACTCAAAAGAATGTAGCCATCTGTCTCACACCTAGCTGTGACCTGCAAGCTCCCAGTGGTGGGTGGGAGGGGAAGTACATGGAAGGTGGGGAGGGGCAGGGGGCTTGTTTTGAGTTATCTCTGCCTTTCCGGACAGAACTAATGTACATATTATATTGTTTATTATATTATATTATATTATATTATATTATATTATATTATATTATATTATATTATATTTATTATATTGATGCCTCATGTCTTCCTAAAATGTGTAAAACCAAGCCATGCCCTGACTACCCTGGGAACGTATCTTCAGAATTTCTTGAGGCTGTGTCACAGGTGTGTCCTCAACCTTGGCAAAATAAAATTTCTAAATTAACTGAGACGTATCTCAAATTTTGGAGGTTCACATTTTGGTAACCACAAAGGGATTGTGAGTAGAGATGCCCCTGACCTTTGACAAAACTCCTATTGGTGCTTGGAACCAGCTTGAGCTAATTTTATGACTGAAACAAATATGACAATTTGCTGAGGTCTGATTCCAGAGAGTCCCTGATTTCCCAAAATCTGATGAAGATTTTGCTGTACAACTCCACTTTTTTTTTTTTTTTGGAGTTTTACTTGCTTCCAACACAAGGAAGGCATTTTTTCCTGCTTCTGTGATGATGGAAGGCAAGCAATTCCTTTATGGAATCTGAGCTCCATTTCAAAAAGAAAGATGAGTTTGGATTTTTTTCCTGCTTCCAGGATGGTAGAGAGCAGTTTACAGCCTAAGATCCATCAATAGGTAAAAAAACTAGTTTGGGATTGTGTCTTGCAGACTATTTTTAAGCAACTAAAGTTAGCATTGTTAGATATGAGTTCTAAATTTCTTTTCAAAGTGTAGCAGGACCAGTCACAGACAAAACCTCTCAGACACTGGTTTTAATCAGCTGGGAGCATCTGTAGACTCATGTCTCAATGTCTGAGCTCTCTGAAGTAAAGATTCCTGTCCCTTTTAAGGGCTTACAACTCTAAGGGGTCACGTGAAATGGTCTTCAAGCAGGGATATGTGACTGAGGGCTACATGCATCAGTGATGGGGGCTAGCATAACAGAACAGAAAGTTTCACAATGCTTACTCATACAATGTCTGGAATCTATAGGTAACACAAGTGGTTAGATTGGGAGTTAATCTTTAACTACCATGCCTGATTTTTGGTGCCAAGCCTTCTGGCTGTTGATGTCCCTTCTGCTTCTTTTTAACTTTTTGCTTTTTTTTTTTTTGAAACAGGAGACAATAGGACAGGTGGTCTACTTCCTTATTTCCCCCTGTGAGAATCTCACTTATTAGTGGGAATTCTGACTTTTATCTTCACTATCTAGGTCTTTCTGTGAGACAGATCGACAGTGATTCATGTAGTACATTTGCACTGAAGTATTTTGGTGAACTAAAATCATGAAAAAGATTCTCATTATTTGAAGGAGCAAAGGCAGCAAGCAGGGGAGCAACAAGAAGGTTCCTATTACTAAAGCATCAATGTGTCAGCATGTTCCATTCTTTGCCTTCTACTTTTAAACGTAACTTCCTCAACAAGCAACCTTTTTTGATTACCTGCTCCACCCTGACTCATTTCAATCACCTCCTCTGTGCTGACTCATTCCGAATACCTACTCCACCCTGACTCATACCTATTGCCTGCTCCACCCTGACTCATTCCAAATACCTGGTCCACCCTAACTCCTGATTACCTGCTCCACCCTGACTCATTCTGATTACCTGCTCTGTAATAACCATTTTTCCTGCCAAACCACTCACCCTGTCACATTCTTTAGATTAGCTAATGGGAATTAGTTTAGCTTGTGTGGCCCTTCCCCTCCCTTGTCCAAGTGTTCACTTACCATTGTTCCATCTGTAAGGGTTCACCCTTCTATACAGGTAACTTGTCTTGCTGAGAATTTTTTTAAAAATTAGCTTGCTGTTTCTTTTGTGGCATCAAAACTTTATTAATAACAGCAATGATAACAAGCTGGTGTGAATTTCTGCTTACACTTAGAGCACTCAGAGATCATATAATTCATTGATAATTTAGCAGCATTTTGTCCTAGCTGAAATATGGTAATGAGAATTTAAAAGGTTTTTTTTTGTTGTTGTTGTTGTTAAAAGAGCTCAGTGGTTAAACGTCAGCTTAATTAGAAGGCTAACATGCAAGATGTGTTTGTGCATGTATGCATGTGCGCAAGTTTGCATTTAAAAAGCCTTCAGTTTTTGGTTATTTCTGTTAATCTCTCCAAAGTCCTTGTCTTTCTTTTAGCAATTTTTTTTTCTTCCAAGTTCACTGAATTCTGTTTTTCACCTGATTTTTTCACTAAAATAGTATTGCAGCAAAGGCTACTCTTGGGTTTTTAAGAAAGAATGTAGTTTAGACACTCAGAAATTTCTTTGTTTAAAAAAAAAATGTAAGTGCACTGTAAAAGTGTCTCCCTCTAGCACAACTTTTTCTCTGTACCTTATGATGTGAAATTTTCAATTGATTTTCACCTGAGTTGTTTCTTTTAATATGCAAGCTTAACATATTAATATTTAGCTAACATTTGCATAGAATTGTAAAACAGGTTTTCAAGAATCTGAAAGTCTAAGGTAGAAAAAAAAACTGTGTGGGAGTTTTTTATGAATCTGTAAATGGTACTTCCATAAGCATGTCTGATATGTCTATTTATTTGTGTGGTGTACATCATGTTTCTCTACTAAAAACATATAAATGAGCCCTAATTAATTGGCTTAAAGAAAAATAAAGTTGTTTAAATAAGATACTAAAAATGAAAAGACTAGTCAAATGCTTTTTCAATTTTATGTAACTAAGGTAAAATCTTTAATAACTCAGTTGACTTTAAAATTCATGGTAAAGTAATATGAGAAATTGCTGAGACCAGCTCGGTCATGGAGACCCCAACTCAGTGGCGCTAGATAAATTAAAGACACACACACAGAAATACAGGGTGTGGAGTGGTAAAACAGGAGTCTCAGAGCCTTCAGAGCTGAGAGCCCCAAACAGAGATTTATGCACATATTTATTGACAGCAAGCCAGAAATAAGCATTGTTTCTATAGATTATATAGATTAACTAAAAGTATGCCCTACAGAAAACAAAGGGATGGGCTGAACCAAAGGGATGAGCTCTGGCTAGTTACCTGCAACAGGAACATGTCCTTAAGGCACAGGTAGCTCATGCTATTTTCTGTTAGTTAGGAATGTCTTTAAGTGGTTTTCCGCCCTGGGTGGGCCAGGCGTTCCTTGCCTCATTCCAGTAAACCCAAAACCTTCAGCGTGGGTGTTATAGCCATAATGAACATTTCACAGTGCTGAGAGACTTTGTTTATGGCCACTTTTGGGGCCAGTTTATGGCCAGATTTGGGGGTCTATCATCAGCAAGTCCCCCTTCTTGTTTTTGCAAAGTGACAAAAGCAAAGGCAGCTTTGTCACGGTGAGTTACTTCTCACAGGAGTTGGGATCTGCATCTGCAGACTATACAAGGACAAATGACCCAGATTGAAAGCACAATCATCATTGAAATCAGAGCTTCCAAGAGTTTTTAGCCATTTTAATGGGTTAAGAGCTGCTAATCTGTCTGCAGCTCCAGTTCCTGGCATTACAGTCAGGTGTGTCTGGAATGCTTTAAATATTTCTTCTTTTAATTTTGCAATATCAAAAGACAAGTTTGTAGAGTGTCCTTCTAGATGCTTTTTTATTATTTCCAAAATTTTGATCTTAATAAGAGTCATTAACAGTTTCCACAAATCCTTATGTTTAGCTCCTACAGCGGGACATATCATTTGAGGTTGAGGTGCCACTATTCTGCCATGTTTTCAGATAATAGCAACTGCTGCATATTTCTTACTATTTCTACCATCTGACTGTTTTGTTTAGACCAGTTGAACATAGTGAGGCTGTGGCACACAGACTGAGAGGTGCAATTCACACTAAACATCCCCTTAGGGGATCAATCAATGATGATTCCATAGGAATTGTTGTGCAGCACCTCTGCCTGTTCTGCAATGCAATCTTCCCAAACAAGTACATTCAATATTTCTAGCCAGGTCCAACTGTGTTTACAAATAGGTTTTTGAGGGTGGTATGCCTTAATTACAGGAGCAGATTTATTATGGTAAATACTGAGATCAGAATGCATGTGTAACTGTGTCATAGAGTGATTACATCCAGGTATTATTGCCAGCCAATATTGGTAAATATGCCCAATAAGTATACTTGTTCTCTATGTCAGCCCTTGTTGAAGGAATACTCATGACAATGGTGATCACTGCTATCATAACTATCATTAAATTACTCATTGTGACTGGTTGTTCTGCTGTCCTCAGGTTTTATTCTGCCATCTGTGACAGCTTCTTGATCTGTCCCCAGGTAGGTGGCTGTGTTTAATGTGC
Organism: Macaca mulatta; assembly: GCF_049350105.2. Classification (NCBI taxonomy): domain Eukaryota; kingdom Metazoa; phylum Chordata; class Mammalia; order Primates; family Cercopithecidae; genus Macaca; species Macaca mulatta. Next base: position 4,564,552 of record NC_133427.1, read on the forward strand.
GTTACTCATGACAGTTGGGGTCCTCCTCAACATCAGTCTCAATATGGCTGCAATTGGGGGGGTCCTTGGGATCCTCCTGTAATTTATTCTTTGGCATCTGGCTCATGATAAGGTTTCAGGTGTCCCGATGGTACCATCCAACTCAGCTGTTGATTCAGTTCTGGAGAAACACAAGCATAACCTCTATCCCAAGTTACTATTTTAGCCATTTCCCAAATTTTTGTTATTAGATCTCTCCACCAAATCAGTTGTTCTGCTTCTGTCTTTGCAGCTGGTTTCTGTAGATGCTGTCCAGCTATTGATAGCATCTGGTCTTTAGGCAGGCTCAAACAATTTAAGATCAATAATGCTAGATTAAATTGCATATGAGGTGTTTTGTAGTCCCTATTTTCCTCCTTTTGCTTTTGAAACTGCTGTTCCAGGGAGAGAGTCATTCTTTCTACTATGGCTTGTCCTTGAGAATTATAGGGGATGCCAGTAATGTGTTTAATATTCCCTATACGGAAAAATGTAGCCAGAGCTTGACCAGTATAGCCTGAGGAATTCTCTGTTTTAATGGAAGCTGGAATGCCCATAACTGCAAAACAGGTGATATTTAACACAGGCAGAAGACTCTCCTGATTGGCATGTAGCCCAAAGTGAGAAAAGGTGTTCACACATACATGTACATAAGCTAGTCTTCCAAACGAGGGAACACGTGTGACATCCATTTGTCAAAGAGAATTAGATTCCAATCCTCGAGGAACAACTCCTACTGTAAAAGATGAGGAATGCACCACTTGGCAAGTTGGGCATTGCTGAATAATAGTTTTAGCTTATTTCCAGGTAATGCTGTATCTGCATTTGAAACCAGAGGCATTGACATGGGTTAAATTGTGAAAGTGTCTGGTATTAGATATTGCAGTAGCAACTAGGCCATCAGCCATTTGACTCCCTGCAGTCAAAGGTCCTGGAAGAGGTGTATGATCCCTAATATGAGTGATGAAAAAGGGTTCATTTTACTCTTAAGTGCTGTAATTGGGTAGAAAGTCATCAGTTGTTCATCTATATGAAATCATAACTGATCATTTTCAATTAATTGTGTGGAATGAACCACATATGAAGAATCAGAAATCACACTAATAGGCATATCAAAGGCAGTCCATACCTCAATTACAGCTAAAAGCTCCACTTTTTGAGCTGAGGTATAGGGTGTCTGAAAAACTTTACCTTTCAAAGCAGAATAAAACTAGCCTATCTGTAAAAACATTCTCAGCACCTTCAATTAGTTTAAATTTAGTTATTTTAGGGAGAATCCAAATAGTTAATATCAAAAATTAAAATAATTTTGTTTTAGGAAAATGATTATCGAGAATACCCACAAAGTCAGCTAAATGCGTTTGCCAGGTAAGACTGTTTATGAAAGCTTGCTGTATTTGTGCCTTTGTGAGAGGCACAATAATTTTTCCAGGATCATTTCCATGTAATTTAATAATCTGTGTTCTCCCATTTCCTATCTGAGTAGCAATTTGATCCAAATAAGGAGTTAGAGTCTGTGAATTAATATGTGAAAGAAAAAGCCATTCTACAAAGTCCTGCTCTTGGACAATAACACCAGTAGGTGGATGTTGAGTTGGAAAAAATCAGCAAATCTAGAGTCTTCTCTGGATGTATTCATTTGAGCTTCATGGACTTGCTTTTCAATCAGCTGTAACTCTACCTCAGCTTCCTTTGTTAATTGCCAAGGGCTAGTGAGACTAGGACCTCTTCTAAGGGTAGAAAATAGATTACTCATGGCATAGGTAGGAATGCCTAGAGCAGGTCATATCCAGTTAATGTCCCCTAGTAATTTTTGATAGTCACTTAATGTTTTCAACTGATCCCTACGTATGGTTACTTTTTGTGGCACTACTGTAGTATCATTTACTAAGGTCTGCAAATAAGAGTAAGGAGTGGTAGTCTGCATTTTGTCAGGAGCTATAATTAAACCAGCACAATAAATCAAATTTTGCAAGTGATCATAACATTGGAGTAATATTTCTTGAGTGGGAACAGCACAAAGTATATCATCCATATAATGAATAAATGTAACATTGAAAATTTTTTACCAGTAGGTTCAATTGCTTGCCCTACATACGTCTAGAAAATTGTTGGACTGTTTAATATGCCTTGTGGTAACACTTTCTACTGAAAATGCTTAGCAGGTTGCAGGTTGTTTACCATGGGAATTGTAAATGCAAACCATTCACAGTCTTCAGTAAAGAAACAGTCTTTTAAATCTAAGACTATTAAAGACCAATTTTTTGGAATCACAGCAGGAGAAGGCAGTTCTAGCTGCAATGTATAATGGCTCTTAACTCAGTTAACGTTCTCCATTTACTTGATTTTTTCTCAATTACAAAAACTGGAGAATCTCAAGGGGAAAATGTTGGAGTTGTGTGTCCTTTTTCTAATTGTTCATTAACTAAGTCCTCTAAAGCCTCCAGTTCTCTTTATGTAGTGGCCATTGTTCTATCCAAATTGGCTTATCTGTTAACAATTTTTAAAGTATAGTTTTTGGAGGTTTAACAATGACTGCCATCAAAAATGATATCCTAAACCTTGGTGGGAAATTTGTCTTTCCGCCTAAAGTAATTCTTTCAAATGTTGCTTTTTTTTTTTTTGCCCTAGTCCCATACAAGGGGCATACCTCATTTCATGCATCATATGTTGACTTTGAGGGTTATATAATTGTTCTGGAAACTTGTGCTCCCCATTGTTGTAATAAATCTCTCCCCTATAAATTTATAGGTACAGAAGTTATAATTGGTTGAATAGTCCCAGATTGTCCATCAGGTCCTTTACAATGCAAAATATAGCTACTTTGATATATACTTCAGGGGCTTTACCAACTCCAACTATGTTAAATTGAGTGGGTTGAGTTGGCTACGTAGATGGCCAGTTCTGTAGAGAAATGATTGAAATATCCACTCCTGTATCTACCAAACCTTTAAATGTCTCTCTCTGAATAGTTATTTCATAGGTAGGATGTTTATCAGTAGTTTGATTCACCCAATAAGCTGCTTTGCATTGCTTATTTCTTCTTTCAAATCCTCCCAGTTGTTTAATTTCACTTTTCCCCATTTCCACATATGGCACAGTCAGGAGCTGTGCTATACACTCTCCTGGTTCTGCTTTCCAGGGAACAGAAGTAGATATAACAATTTGAATTTCCGCATTGGAATCTGAATCAGTGACTCCTGTTTGTACTTGCACTCCTTTTCAATTTAAACTAGACCTGCCTCGAAGTAATTCTATCATCCCCACTGGCAAGGTTCGAAGACCCCTGTTAGAACTTTTTGTGGGTGTTTCCCAGGCAGAAGACTTTCAGCTTTTCTGCAGCATAAATCTACTGTGGCACTACTGGGTGTGGCAGGGGACAGACACTGTATGGAGTAAAGGAAAGGTCTGAGCTGGAAATGTCCTGGTTTGGAATGGGGCCCAGGACTGGCCCCTCATGGCATTTCCCTAATTTAAAAGGAAAAGGCTCAAATCTAGGTATAATATTTCCCTGTTGATCTGGGGAATGTATTCTAACAGGGAACTGCCATGCCTCTAAATCATCCTTTCATCTAACTTGCTGAACTTCTGCCTGAATGGAACTGAGAGCAGTCGCTTGAAGTGCTGTTCAAACAGTCACTGGGGCAACTACATTTTGCCCAGAGTCCTCTGGAAAGAAAAATCTGGAGGGTCAGGCCACTCTGTTTCTTCAAAATAATGAGGGTCTGCAGAAAAGTAGGGATTAACCTCTTCCTCCTTTGCCACTTTAGCTTTAGCTGGCAAACAAACCTGCTCTGTCATCTCTTCTGTTACTTCATTATACTTTCCTTCCTCCTCATCATTAGTGTGAAAAGGTTCCAAGGTGGAACTAACCAGAGTCCACACTGGTCCCATTTTTACCTTGATGTTTCCAAGCTCCCCTTCTTACTTACCACGGGGATTGCTTAAGAGTACTTGGGTGTCTTCCAGCTTAGTTCCACATTCTCCAATCATCACTCCAGTGACCCTTTGACCTGGGCTTCAGTCCTACATATGGGCACTATTTGCCAAGACCAACTCGGCCATGTAGATCCCAACCCAGAGGTGCTAAAGGAATTAAAGACACACACAGAAATATAGGGTGTGGAGTGGGAAATCAGGGATCTCACAGACTTCAGAGCTGACAGCTCCAGAGATTTACCCACAGATTGACAGCAAGTCAGTGATAAACATTGTTTCTATAAATTATAGATTTACTAAAAGTGTTCTTTATGGGAAACAAAGGGGTAGGCTGAGACAAAGGGATGGGCTTTGGCTAGTTATCTACAAGCAGGAATATATCCTTAAGGCACAGATCTCTCATGCTATTGTTTGTGGCATAGGAATACCTTTAAGTGGTTTTCTGCCCTAGGTGGGCCAGATGTTCCTTGCTGTCATTCTGGTAAACCCACAACCTTCAGCCGGGGTGCTATAGCCATCACAAACATGTCACAGTGCTGCAGTGATTTTGTTTATGGACAGTTTTGGGGTCAGTTTATGGCCAGATTTCAGGGCCTGTCCCCAGCAAGACATGTCTTATGAATTGCCAACATACATTTTTGTTTGCAGTTGTTAAGCAATTTCATATTTATCCCTGCCGTATAGTATAAGTTGTCAAAATTTGGCATAGGGGTTACAAAACTATAAATGCAGCCCAAATCAGAATGATCTTTGCTTATGTAATTTTAAAAAAATTTTATTTATTCATTTAGTTTTGAGACAGAGTCTTGCTCTGTTGCCCAGGCTGCAGTGCAGGGGCATGGTATAGGCTCACTGCAAACTCTGCCTCCCAGGTTCAAGCAATTCTCTTTCCTCAGCCTCCCAAGTAGCTGGGATTACAGAAGTGCACCACTACACTCAGCTAATTTTTGTATTTTTAGTAGAGAAGTGGGTTTCACCATGTTGGCCAGGCTGGTCTTGAACACCTGATCTCAAGTAATATGCCAAGCTTGGACTCCCAAAGTGCTGGAATTACAGTTGTCAGCCACCGTGCCCAGCCTGCTTATGTATTTTTTAGTACATAAGACATTGATATGGGTTTAATGAAAATAGCTGCATCTTGAATATAGTAAGATTACCATAACTTCTAATCCTGCAGCTACAGACAGTCCAGCCCACAGACAATAAGGAGATTTGTTTTGGAAGCAGACTATTATCATATTTTTTTCAAAGCCAAACTAAAGTTTCTCCCAAAGTTAGTTCAGCCTATGCCCAGGAATGAACAAGGACAGTTCAGAGGTAAAGAGCAAGATGGAGTCAATTAGGTCAAATCCTTTTTCACTGTCTCAGTTATAATTTTGTAATGGTGGTTTCATAACTTTAAATTCATGACTATCACATTTTTCATAAATAATCTAGGTAAACAAAATAATTAGGTAAATGTAATGGATAAATACTTGTAGACAAATGGTCATAATTTAGAATATAAAATTACATTAAATTAAATAATAAATATTTCTTTATTTGTGTTTTTCCAATATATATTGTAGGAAAATATTCTTGCTAAAAAAAAGAGAGAGAAATATATTCTTTTTTTTTTAATGGTGAAAATTTTTTGTCTTATTTGAAACTTATTTAAAAACTATGTATAAAACAACGTAAAAAAAAAAAAAAAAAGCCAGGAAATTTTAAAAGATGTAAAGAAAGTGATAAAGGCTGGTGCCTGTGAGCACTTTGGGAGACCAAGGTAGGTGGATCACTTGGGGTCAGGAGTTCAAGCCTGGCCAACATGGTGAAACCCCATCTCTACATTAAAATTTAAAAATTAGCTGGACGTGTTGGCAATCACCTGTAATCCCAGTTACTCAGGAGGCTGAGGCAGGAGAATCACTTGAATCCTGGTGACAGAGGTTGTGGTGAGCTGAGATTGCACCACTGCACTCCAGCCTGGGTGACAAGAGTGAAACTGTCTCAAAAAAGTTATAAAAACAAGGAGGGTTTTTTTTTAAGGTTAAAAAGCTTAAAGAAAAATATAAGAAAAAAATATTGTATGATAAATGTAGTCCTAAAATAAAATAACTGGTTGTTTAAAAAGGAGGGATATTCAGGACAAACCAGAAGTCATAAATGGTTGGTTTAAGTCACAATAAGAAGATTTATATGTTAGAAAACCCAAAAGCTTTTATATAATCAAGTTGTCATATTATTATTAAGTTTTGGTTTGCTTAGGACAAAAAAACTGAGATAAATACATTTTTAAAATTCAGGTCATTACATCTATGTATCTTTCTGTATGTGCAAAGTCCTTGTAACACTGAGTTACAGGGCTTTAACACTTAGGTCTAAAAAGGACACAAAGTTCTGCTGAATCATAAACACTTACAGCAATTAAAGCCTCATCTCAGGCCCTAGAGAAGAAACCAATCAAAATAAACTACATTCCTGAGACACAGGGAAAAAAAGAAAAGAAAAAAAAGCTATTGCATTCTTCAAGGCTCAGGGACTATCACAAAAGAATTGGGCATGTAAGATGGTAAGGACTGATTTTGAAAGATAAGTTCACTTTCTCTATAAATTAATGATTATGGTCAAAGGCACACTAATGCAAAACCAGTACATGAACCCCTGTGTCAGGTTAACAAGATTTTCCTGAAGTATTAACCAAGTCTTTAATAAAGGTAATACAGGTTACAAAAGGTTTATGGAAGTTATATTTCATAATCGAGATTAAATTTATAGATTTTTCTCTTTTTCTTTTTCAGATCTACTTTTTACAAAATTTTGAAAAGCATATGTAATTGGTTTCATGCTGTTTTTTAGAGCTTCTTGTCTAGAAAATTAATTCCTGTCCTCAAAGAATAAAGATTTTTGTTTTTTAAAAAATTCTTGAACTATCACTTATGTTAAATAAATGACTTTACAATGACATGTTGAAATATCAAGTGTTTTAAACATTTTATATTTGCCAAACATTCTAAAATCAAATCATAAATTATGTCTTTTTGTAATCTAATTGATACTTCAAAATATTAGCTATCCTAAAGACCAAAAATGACATAATTTGCCTTATTTGATGTAAACTTATACAGGAAGCATTTGTCAAATATGAAACAGTGTTTGGTTTTCTTTGGGCTGTATTTGTACAAATAAGTTACTGGTATGTGTTCCAAAATTATGGGAAACCCCTGTAATTCTGATATAACAGTGTATATTATCAGTAAAACAATCATTATGCTAAAATTGTGTGCCACAGAGGTAACAGACTTCCTTGTTAATTGTGTATTTTAACTATGACTGTCTTAAAACTTTTTTAAAATCCATGGACAATTGTCTTATTTTCATCCTTTTTAGAAGGTGATTTTATTATCAGCTATAAAACTCCAACAGATGCTTTTAAATGCAGATTTTTGGTAACTTTGGAGATTAGTACATCAAAACAAACGAAAAACATTCAGGACTCATGGACAGCTAAAATATTCATGAGTATCAAGCAGAAGAGGAATTAACTGCATGGACTGAACTAATCTTGTTGACTTTTTACTTACAATGCTGCTGACCCTTTGTTTTCTTTTTCAGATCTTAAAACTTTTCTTTTGAGCTACTAACAGATTTTAACAATTTTTATAGTCCCATGAACAAAATTTGGAGCATACTTGTTTCTACTTGATTTTCTCCAGAATTTGGAAACTATTTGTGAGTATTCTTAACTTATGGCAATACAATTATTTGCATAACTGTAATAAGAATCTGTTTTCATTTGTAACAGGAAACAATTGGAAACACTGGTAATTTATTTATTTTTTCTGAAATGGAGTCTCATTCTGTTTCCCAGACTGGAGTGCAGTGGTGCAATCTTGGCTGACTGCAACCTCCATCTCCCAGGTTCAAGAAATTATCTGTCTCAGTCTCCCAAGTGGCCAGGATTATAGGTGTCCACCACCAGGTTTGGCTAATTTTTAGTAGAGATCCACCCACCTTGGCCTTCCAAAATACTGGGATTACAGGCATAAGCCATCACACCCAGCCTTTTTTTTTTTTTTTTTTTTTTTTTGGAGACAGAGTTTTGCTCTTGTCACTCAGGCTGAAGTGCAATGGTGGGATCTCAACTCACCACAACCTCTGCCTCCAGGGTTCAAGTGATTCTCCTGCCTCAGCCTCCTGAGTAGCTGAGATTGCAGGCATGCATCACAACACCAGGCTAATTTTATACTTTTAGTAGAGATGGAGTTTCTCCATGTTGGTCAGGCTGGTCTTGAGCTCCCAACCTCAGGTGGTCTGTCTGCCTCAGCCTTCCAAAGTGTTGGGATTACAGGCATGAGCCACCATGCCGAGACAAAACTGCGTAATTTTACCAAGACTTTGACTGGAATGGTGTGCTTTCCTTTAAGGAATCAAACTTGACTTATGGAGCCAATAAAACCCTGGGAAAACTGGCCTCATATTCACATGGACTGGCCTCACAGTATGTGTACAGGGTTTCTGACCTATGGTAAGTAAAGAGTGTCACTTTCTCCCAGGCACAGAAGCCCAAAGTTTATCTTGGAACCTCACACAGAGAGGAAAGTCACCCAACTCATAGATATTTGATGGCACATATTCATGGCTCAGCTCAGCTTTTAAAAAGTCTTATCTGAAATTCCTCTTATGGAACAAAGTTCCATTAAAGCTCATTTAAAGGCCTATGTAAAAAAAAAAAAATTATTATTGAAGAATATTCACAGTGGCTTCCAAGAGGGCCAAACAGGAACAGTTCCAGTCTATAGCTCCCAGCAAGATTGACACAGAAGATGCGTGATTTCTGCATTTACAACTGAGGTACATGACTCATCTCATTTGGACTGATTAGACAGTTGGTGCAGCCCATGGAGGGTGAGCTGAAGCAGAGCAGGGTGTTGCTTCACCCGGGAAATGCAAGGGTTTGGGGGATTTCCCTTTCCTAGCCAAGGGAAGCCGTGACAGACTGTACCTGGAAAAACTATACACTCTTGCACAAAAACAGCACTTTTCAAAGGTCTTAGCAACCAGCAGACCAGGAGAATCCCTCCCGTGCCTGGCTTGGTGGGTCCCATGCCCACGGAACGGCGCTCACTGCTAGCGCAGCAGTCTAAGATCAACCCTCGAGGCTGCAGCCTGGTGCGGAGGGGGACATCCACTATTGCTGAGGCTTAAGTGGGTAAACTAAGTGGCCAGGAAGTTCTAACTGGGTGGAGCCCACCACGGCTCAGCAAGGCCTGCTGCCTATGTAGACTCAACCTCTGTGGGCAGGGTATAGCTGAACAAAAGGCAGCAGACAAATTTGGCAGACTTAAATGTCCCTGTCTGACAGCTCTGAAGAGAGCAGTGGTTCTCCCAGCAGACCATTTGAGCTCTGAGAATGCACAGACGGGCCCCTCGAGTGGGTCCCTGATCCCCATGTAGCCTGACTGGGAGACACCGCCCAGTAGGGGTTGACAGACACCTCATACAGGCATTTGCCCCTGTGGGACAAAGCTTCCAGAGGAAGGATCAGGCAGCAATATTTTCTGTGCTGCAATATTTGCTGTTCTGCAGCCTCCGCGGGTTATACCCAGGAAAACAGGGTCTGGGGTGGACCTCCAGCAAACTCCAACAGACCTGCCACTGAGAGTCCTGACTGTTAGAAGGAAAACTAACACACAGAAAGGAATAGCATTAACATCAACAAAAAGGACAGCCACACCAAAACCCCATCTCTAGGTCACCAACATCAAAGACCAAAAGTAGATAAAACCACAAAGATGGGGAGAAACCAGAGCAGAAAAGCTGAAAATTTCAAAAAACAGAGAACCTCTTCTGCTCCAAAGAGTTGCAGCTCCTTGCCAGCAATAAAAGAAAACTGAACAGAGAATGACTGACGAGTTGACAGAAATAGGCTTCACAAAGTCAGTAATAACAAACTTCTCCGTGCTAAAGAAGCATGTTCTACCCCATCGCGAGGAAGCTAAAAACCTTGAAAAACATTAGACAAATGGCTAACTAGAATAAATAGTGTAAAGAAAACCTTAAATGACCTGATGGAGCTAAAAACCACAGCAAGAGAACTTTGTGATGCATGCACAAGCATAAATAGCCAATTTGATCAAGAGGAAGAAAGGATATCAGTGATTGAAGATCAACTTAATGAAACAAAGTGAGAAGACAAGGTTAGGGAAAAAAGAGTAAAAAGAAAAAAACAAAGCCTCCAAGAAATACGGGACAATATGAAAAGACCAAGTCTACATTTGATTGGTATATCTGAGAGTGATGGGGAGAATGGAACCAACTTAAAAAATACTCTTTAGGATATTATCAAGGAGAGCTTCCCCAACCTAGCAATGCAGGCCTACATTCAAATTCAGGAAATACAAAGAACACCACAAAGATACTCCTTAAAAATAGCAACCCCAAGACACGTAATTGTCAGATTCACCAAGGGTGAAATGAAGGAAAAAATGTTAAGGGCAGCCAGAGAGAAAGGTCGAATTACCCACAAAGGGAAGCCCATCAGACTAACAGCAGATCTCTTGGCAGAAACCCTACAGTCCAGAAGAGAGTGGGGGCTAATATTCAACGTTTTTAAAAGAATTTTCAACCCAGAATTTAATATCCAGCCAAACTAAGCTTCATAAGTAACAGAGAAATAAAATCCTTTACAGACAAGCAAACACTAGAGTTTTTTGTCACCACAAGGCCTGCCTTACAAGAGTTGCTGAAAGAAGCACTAAACATGGAAAGAAACAACCTGTACCAGCCACTGCAAAAACATATCAAATTGTAAAGACCATCAATGCTAGGAAGAAACTGCATCAGTTAATTGGCAAAATAACCAGCTAACACCATAATGACAGAATCAAATTCACACATAACAATATTACCTTAAATGTAAATGGGCAAATGCCCCAATTAAAAGACACAGACTGGCAAATTGGATAGAGTCAAGACCCATCAGTGTGCTGTATTCAGGAGACTCATCTCATGTGCAGAGACACACATAGGCTCTAAATAAAGGGAAGACGGAAAATCTACCAAGCAAATGGAAAGCAAAAAGAAGTCAGGGTTGGAATCCTAGTCTCTGATAACACAGACTTTAAACCAACAGAGATCAAAAGAGACAAAGAAGCCATTACAAAATGGTAAAGGATCAATTCACAAAGAAGAGCTAACTATCCTAAATGTATATAATATATACACCCAAAACAGGAGCACCCAGATTCATAAAGCAAGTCCTTAGAGATCTATAAAGAGACATAGACTCCTACATAGTAATAATGGGAGACTTTAACACCCCACTGTCAATATTAGACAGATCAACAAGACAGAAAGTTAACAAAGATATCCAGGATTTGAACTCAGCTCTGCACCAAGTGGACCTAATAGACATCTGTGGAACTCTACATCCCAAATCAACCGAATATACATTCTTCTCAGCACCACATCACACTTATTCTCAAACTGATCACAGAATTGGAAGTAAAACACACCTCAGCAAATGTAAAAGAAGAGAAATCACAACAAACTGTCTCTCAGACCATAGTGCAATCAAATTAGAACTCAGGATTAAGAAACTTACTCAAAACCACACAACTACATGGAAACTGAACAACCTGCTCCTGAATGACTACTGGGTACATAACGAAATGAAGACAAATAAAGATATTTTTTGAAACCAATAAGAACAAAGACACAAGGTACCAGAATCTCTGGGATGCATTTAAAGCAGTGTGTAGAGGGAAATTTATAGCACTAAATGCCCACAAGGGAAAGCAACAAAGATCTAAAACTGACCCCCTAACATCACAATTAAAAGAACTAGAGAAGCAAAAGCAAACAAATTGAAAACCTAGCAGAAGGTAATGAAAACCTCCTATAAAAGCAGAACTGAAGGACACAGAGACACAAAAAACCCTTCAAAAAATCAATGAATCCAGGAGCTGGTTTTTTTGAAAGATTAACAAAATAGACCACTTGAATAATAAAGACTAATAAAGAAGAAAAGAGAGAAGAGTCAAATAGACACAATAAAAAATGATAAAGGGGATATCATCACCGATCCCACAGAAATACAAACTACCATCAGAGAGTACTATAAACAGCTCTACACAAACAAACTAGAAAATCTAGAAGAAATGGATAAATTCCTGGACACATACACCCTTCAAGACTAAATGAGGAGGAAGTTGAATCTCTGAATAGACCCGTAACAGGCTCTGAAATTGAGGCAGTTCTTAATAGCCTACCAACCAAAAAAATCCAGGACCAGATGGACTCACATCCAAATTCTACCGGAGGTACAAAGAGTGGCTGGTACCATTCCTCCTGAAACTATTCCAGTCAATAGAAAGAAAGGGAATCCTCCCTAACTCGTTTGTTTTTCTTATTATACTTTAAGTTCTAGGGTATATGCGCAACGTGCAGGTTTGTTACACAGGTATACATGTGCTATGTTGGTTTACTGCACCCATCAACTTGTTGTTTACATTAGGTATTTCTCCTAATGCTATCCCTCTCCCAGACCCCCACCACCCAACAGGCCCTGGTGTGTGATGTTCCCTGCCCTGTGTCCAGGTGGTCTCATTGTTCAATTCCCACCTATGAGTGAGAACATGTGGTGTTTGGTTTTCTGACCTTGTGACAGTTTTCTGAGAATGACAGTTTCCAGCTTCATCATGTCCATACAAAGGACATGAACTCATCATTTTTTATGGCTGCATAGTATTCCATGATGTATATGTGCCACATTTTCTTAATCCAGTCTATCATTGATGGACGTTTGGGTTGGTTCCAAGTCTTTGCTATTGTGAATAGTGCCACAGTAAACATACATGTGCATGTGTCTTTATAGCAGCATGATTTATAATCCTTTAGGTATATACCCCGTAAGGGAATTGTTGGGTCAAATGGTATTTCTAGTTCTAGATCCTTGAGGAATTGCCACACTCTCTTTCATAGTGGATGAACTAATTTATACTCCCACCAACAATGTAAAAGTGTTCCTATTTCTCCACTTCCTCTCCAGCATCTGTTGTTTTCTGACTTTTTAGTGATCACCATTCTAACTGGTGTGAGGTGGTATCTCATTGTGGTTTGATTTGCATTTCTCTGATGACCAGTGAGGATGAGCATTTTTTCATGTGTCTGTTGGCTGCATAAATGTCTTATTTTGAGAATTGTCTCCTCATATTCTTTACCCACTTTTTGATAGGGTTGTTTGTTTTTATTCTTGTAAATTTAGTTAAGTTCTTTGTAGATTCTGGATATTAGTCCTTTGTCAGATGGGTAGATTGAAAAATTTTCTCCCATTCTGTAGGTTGCCTGTTCACTCTGGTGGCAGTTTCTTTTGCTGTGCAGAAGCTCTTTAGTTTAATTAGATCCCATTTGTCATTTTTGGCTTTTTTGCCATTGCTTTTGGTGTTTTTGTCATGAAGTCTTTGCCTATGCCTATGTCCTGAATGGTATATCATAGGTTTTCTTCTAGGGTTTTTATGGTTTTAGGTCTTACATTTCAGTCTTTAATCCTGGCCTGTTTTTTTTTTTTTTCTTTTCTTTTTTTCAGTTTTTATTTTCTACAGTTTGTATTGAATTCTAATTTTTTTCCCCTTGGCTACAAGTTTTCAAAATAATGTTTTCAACTTTTTTCTTTTTTTTCCCCATTTTTCCTAATGGGGACCTACTGAAAACTAAACTGTGCTTTTTTAAAGCCCTGCCAACTGAAACCATACAACTTAAACTTCAGAAGAAAATAACAGCAACCTATTTACATCTATAAGCCACTTTCATACCTGCCTACTGATATATAGATTTCAGAGTAATGTGGCCTATATTGCTTTTCTAGGAGTGTCTTTTTGTTTGTTGTTTTTTTTCTCCCTTCATTCCCACTATTTTCTCTTCATAGGACGTGAGACTTCATAACCTGCTAAAAAAAAATGAGCTTTTAGGACTCTACCCATCTAGATATAAACTTTCCTAGTCATTTCTCTGCTGCTAAACCCAAAGGCCATCCAGTCCCTATCTTTATTAACCACCACAGTATGCCTCAGTATTGATCACTCCTTTTCTGCAAAATGTCCTTCTTTTTTTAGCCTCTGTTACATCACATCATCCTAGTTCTTCCTATGTTGTCACTACTTTTTATTATGGTGTTTCCCCCCCCCCCTTTTTTTTTTTTTTTCTCTCTAGACAGTTGTCTCTTGTCATCATACATCCTCTTGTCCAGTCATCACATACACTAAGGTTTCAATAACATTTAAAGGCTGGTGGGTTCCCAGTTTGATAACATAAATATCATGGCCTGAGACTCCAAACATATAAGTAACTGCCTACTACACAGCACTCTCTGGATATGCCCAAAGATATTAGTCAGTATGTCCAAAATAGAATTCCTTTTCTTCACCATAAACTATCCTAAATGTACTCTTTTGTCTCAATGGACCACTATTCAGTCAGTTAATAAAACTAGAAACAAGAGTATCATCCTTGATTTCTCACTCTTATGTAAAACCAGTTAAACACAATATAGAGTTAAGGAAGTTATAGTTTGAATCCTGGTCTTGTCACTTATTAGTCTCCTAAAAAAATAAGTATCCTTAATCCCAAAAAACTTCCTCTACAAAATGAAAATAATAAGAAGTTTGCAGTAAAATTTAAAGGGCAAATATAAAACATTTGTGACTATCATTCAGATCATTTAAACATCTTATTCCTAAACATCTTATTCCTACTGCTCTTCCTGCTTTTTGTCCTGCCTTCCGCACATCTCCGCAAAAGCATTTGTTTTCTAATGTGCAAATCTGATCAAGTCCTCTTCATTCTCTACATTGCAATTGTCAGATCCAAATTTGATGCTATGCGTCAGTGTGCCATGCCTCCTTCTCTAGGGGCAGCGGCACATTATCAATTATGTCCTGAGCTACTTTTCTCTCTCTACTGTCCCCCGCTTCATTAATAAATTCTACCAAATATTTAAGGAAAAAAATCCATAAATCTTAACACAGACTCTGAAGGGAATAAAAGGATAACATTCCCTCAATTCATTTTATATACTTTGAATTTTAAATTTTTCATAAAATTTGTAAAAGGCAGTTTCACAAAATAAAACCAGACCTCAATCTCGTTCAGCAAATGTCTAAAATTCCTAAACAATTTAGAAAGATAACTCAATATCGACCAATTTTTACTGCAAGGTTGATTTAACATTTGAAAATTAGTATAATTTCATTAAGAAACATTTTCATCTGACTGTATATATAAAAGGAAAACCATTTAATACATCCAATATTAATTCACAATAATAGTTCTGCAAGCTAGAAACAATTACTAAAACTGGCCAGGTATGGTGGCTCATAGCTGTAATCCCAGCACTTTGGGAGGCCGAGGATGGTGGATCAGCTGAGGTCAGGAGTTCAAGATCAGCTTGGCCAACATGGTGAACCCCATCTATACAAAAATACAAAAATTAGCTGGGCATGATGGGGCGTGCCTGTAATCTTAGCTATTCGGGATGCTGAGGTGGAATAATTGCTTGAACTCGGGAGATGGAGGTTGCAGTGAGCTGAGATTGTGCTATTGCACTCCAGTGTGGGTGACAGAGCAAGACTCTATGTCAAACAAACAAACAAACAAACAAACCTGGAAGCCAAAGGCGAAGAAAAAGTCTTGCAAGCATCAAAACAAATGCTTTTTAACATACCAAGGATTCCCAATAAGACTATCAGCAGAAACATCTCCTTGGTTTAGATTATTCCTAAGTATTTTATCCTTTTAGAGGAAATTGTAAATAGATTATCTTCCTAATTTCCTTTTCAGATTGGTCATCATTAGTGTATAACAATTGATTTTTTGTATGTTGATTTTATATCCTACATCTTGCTGAAATCATCATTTATTGCTTTTTATGGAATCTTCATGGGTTGTACATAAGGACCAGGTCAATCTGCAAACAAAGCTATTTCTAGTTCTTTCCTTTCCAATTGGGATTTTTTTTTTTTCTTTTCTGTTGTAGTTAGAATTTGTAAAACCTTGTTAAATGGTAGTGGTCATTCAGTAATTCAATAAAAATCTCTTTTATCTTATTGCTGATATTACAGAAAAAGCTTTGAACCTTTCACCGTTAAGTATGTAAGTCATATGTGGACTTTTCATATACATTTTATTGCATCAATGCAGTTTCCTTCTATTCTTAGTCTGCTGAATATCTTAATAATTAAAGGATGTTGAACTGTTAAAATTCCTACATCATGTGGTTTTTGTCCTTCATTCTATTTGTATATTCACTAATAAAATCAATAAATGTTGATCTGATTGATATTTGAGCCACCCTGGTGTTCCAGGTGTAAATGCTGAACCATTCTTGTGTTCTAGGTATAAGTTATATTTGAACATGCTGTATAATTCCTTTCATGAGCTGTTGAATTCAATCTGCTGGTATTCTTTTTTGAAGAATTTTGTGTCCATATTCATCAAGGATCCTGGTCTATTGTTGTCTTCTGTGTCTGTGTTTGATTTTGGTAGAGTAATGCTGGCCTTACAGAAGTTAGGGAATGTTCCTACATCTTCAATTCTTTGCAACAGTTTGGGGAGGATTGCTGTTAATTCTTTTAAATGTTTGACAGAACTCTCCAGTGTTGCGGTTTCTTTTCAGAAGAATTTTGGTTACTACCTCAATCTCATTTACAAGTTTTAGGTCTGTTCAGATATTTATTTCTTCATATCTGTGGTAGGTTGTGTATTTCCAATAATTTACCCATTTCTTTTAGTTTATCCTATTTGTTGGTGTATGCTTATTCATATTAGAGTCTTCCAAATCTTTTTATTTCTGTAACATCAATTGCAATGTCCCCTCTTTCATTTCTAATTTTAGTTGAGTCTTTTTTGGTTCTTATTGTAGCAAAAGCTTTTTCCATTTTTCTACTGTTCAAGAACCAACTCTTGGTTTTGTTAATTTTTACTATTTTGTTTACCTCTTTTCTAATCTTTACTTTCTTCCTTCTGCTAACAGGAGGTTTCATCTGTTCCTTTACTAGCTGTTGGAAGTGTTGTTAGTTTTCTTATTTAAGATCATCTTTTTTGGATATAAGCAGTGATCTCTAAAAACTTTCTTGTTACTACTGCATTCAATGCATCCTAAAAGTTTTGGTATACTGCATTTTTGTTTTCATTTCTCTTAAGACATTTTCTACATTCTCTCATGATTTTTCAACCTATTGGTTAAGTTTTCCAGGTTTTCTTCTGCTAATTCCTAGCTTTGTACATTGTGGCTGGAAAAGATTTTGTATGATTTTAATCTTCTAAAATTTTTCAAGACTTGTTTCATGGCATACCATGTGATCTGTGATGTAGATTGTTCCATGTAAGTACAAGAAAAATGTGGCTGAAAGCAGTGGCTCATACCTGTAATCCCAGCACTTTGGGAGGATGAAGTGGGCAGACTGCTTTAGCCTAGGAGTTTGAGATCAGCCTGAGCAACAAGAGGAGACTGTCCCTGTACAAAAAATAAAAAATTAGCCACGTATGCTGCGTGCTGGTAGTCACAGTGGCTGGGGAGGATGAAGTGGGAGGATCCTGGAATTCAAGACTGATATCATTACTGCACTCCAGCTTAGACAGCCTTTCAAGAAAAAAAAAAAAAAAAAAACACACACACAGAGAGAGAGAGGGAGGAATGTATATTCTGATAAACTGTTCTGTATATGTTAAGGCCAAATGCTCAGCAGTGTTTTCAAGTCAATATTTCCTAATTGATCTGGCTAGTTGTTCCATCCATTCATTGTTTCCTAAGTGATCTGTCTGGTGTTCCATCCATTCATTATTTAAACTAAGATACTAAAGTCCTATACTATTCTTGTGTTGCTATTTCTCCCTTCAACTTTGTAATTTTTTGCTTTATGTATTTAAGAGCTGTGCTATTAGGTATGCATATATAATTGTGTATCTTCTTGATGAATTGATGCATTTATCATTATATACTGTCCTTCATTATCTCTTATGAAAGTTTTTCTCTTAAAGTCTGTTTCGTCTGACAAGAGCATACCCACCTTTGTTCCTTTCAGTCTCCCATTTCCATGGAATATCTTCTAATCTTTCACTTTTGCTCTATGTAAAAAGTTCTATTTTGTGATTCTCTTATAGACAGAATATTGCTGGTTATTTTTTGAAAACATTAAGCCAATCTCTATCTTTTAATTAGGGCATTCAATCAAATTCCATTTAATTACTTATAGTAAAGGACTTACTGCTACTTTTGCACTGGTTCCTGTAAACCTTGTAGCTTTGTTAGTTCATCCACCCTCTCTTATTGCTTTCATTTGTGTTTCACTGTTTTTTAATATAGTAACGTTTTGATTCCCTACTGAAATCCCTTTGTGCCTATTCTCTGTACATTTTCTTTGTGATTAACATTGCAATTAAATAAAACATCTTACAATTACAACAATCTATTTTAAGATAACTTAAATCACACATAGAAATCCTACTAGGGACATCTCTGTACTCTGATGACATAAATGAATTCCTTAATACTACATATCCATTAACATAATCAGTAATTACTCAAAAAAAAGTTGTGCCAAGAGATTTGTGCATCTACATTACAGTACTCAAGACTCTATCTGTTCATATGTTTAATGTTACAAAGAAGTTTGTTTTCACATGGTTTCATGTTGCTGTTGGCAATTCTTTCACTGAAACTTGAAAGGCTCTCTTTACCATTTCTTGTGCACTAGTGTTGAATTCAGTTTTTTTGTCCGGGAAAGTCTTAACTTCTCTCTTATTTTTGAAGAACAGTTTTCCTAGATACAGTATTCTTCTTACGCAGGAGGTTTTAAAAAAATACTGCTTTAAATTTTCTCTATTTGTGACTTCTGTCACCTCAGTTTTGTGTTTGAGTAGGTCCGTTTACATTTATCCCAATTAGAATTCTTAGAGCTTCTTGATTATGTTCCACTGATTCCTGTCCTCAAAACTGAAAAGTTTTCAGCCACTATCCAAAAAGTCTAACATTCTTTTTTTTTGTTCATTTGTTTTCTGTTGTGACTCTCACAATACATGTGTTCCATTTGTGGTGTCTCGTAGCCTCTAGTTTTTTTCTTCACTTTTCTTCATTTTTATTTTTCATTTTGCCCCTCTAACTTGACAATTTCAAATGTCTTCTCTTTCAGTTCAGTAATTTTTTTATTTATTCTGATTAAGTGATACACTGTTGTTACAGTAAACTAACTCTTTCTTTCTCTCGCTTTCTTTCTTTCTTTTCTTTCTTTCTTTCTCTTTTCTTTCTTTCTTTCTCTTTCTTTCTTTCTTTCTTGTTTCTTTCTTTCTTTTCTTTCTTCTTCCTTTCTGTCTCTCTCTTTCTTCCCTCTGTCCCTCTTTCCTTCCTTCCTTCCTTCCCTCCTTCCTTTCTCTCTTTCTTTCTTTCTTTCTGTTTCTTTCTCTCTCTCTCTTCTTTCTTTCTTTTTCCTTTCTCTCTTTCTTCCCTACCTCCCTCCCTTTCTTTCTTTCTTTCCTTCTTTCTTTCTTTTCTCTTTCTTTCTCTCTTTTTCTTTTTCTTTCCTTTCTATCTTTATCCTTCCTTCCTTCCTTCTTCTTTCCTTCTTCTTTCCTTCCTTCCTTCTCTTTCTCCCTCTTTCTCTCCCTCCTTCCTTCCTTCCTTCCTCTTTCCTTCCTTCCTTCCTTCCTCCCTTTTTCCTTTCCTTTCCCTTCCTTTCCTTTCCTTTCCTTTCCTTTCCTTTCCTTTCCTTTTTCTTCTTTCTCTTTCTTTTTTTTTTTTTTTTTTTTTGACAGGATCTTGGACTCTATCACCCAAGCTTGAATGTAGTGGTGCAATAATAGCTCAATGCAACCTTGACCTCCTGGGCTGAGGGATCTTCCCTCTTCAGAGGAGCTGGGCACATGTCGCCACATGCAATAGTATTTTTGTAGAGATGTGGTCTTCTTTGTTGTCTAGACTACTCTCAAACTCTTGGTTGGCTTCAGCAATCCTCCTGCCTCAGCCTTGCCAAGTGCTGGGATTATTGGCATAAAGTCACTACAGAACCAGCCTTGCAAATTTTTTAACTCAGTTTTTGTAGTATTCTATTCCAGAATTTCTGTTGGAATCATCTTAGTTTCTAACGTTTTATCCATATTTTCATTTCTTTTTTGTTACTTTCATTTCTCAACAAAATACCAACATATGAATTGAACAGCACATTAAAAGAGTCACACATCATAATCAAATGAAATTTATTCCTGTTATGGAACAGTTATTAACTGTACAGTAACAAATCAATGTACTATACCACATTAATAGAATGAAGGAAAAAAACATGAGTATTTCAGTTGTCGCAGAATAGCACTTGATAAAATTCAACACATTAGGTTAGGCACAGTGGCTCTCATCTGTAACCCCAGCAACTTAGAAAGCAGAGGCAGGAGGAATGCTTGAGGCCAATAGTTCAAGACTATCTTGGGTAACATAGACCCTGTTTCTCAAAACAACAACAACAACAACAACAAAACTTCTAAAATTTAGCCAGGTATGGTGGCTTGAGCCTGTAGTCCTAACTATTTGGAAGGAAGATTTCTTAAGCCTAGGAGTTTGAGGCTGCAGTAAGCTAGGATCAAACCATTGCCTTCCAGCAACAAACGGTAACAAAGTAAAACTGTTTCTAAATAAATACATAAATGAATAAATTTAACACATTTCTTGATTAAAATATAGTTAGGAATACAAGAAAGCCATCTTCACATAATCAAGACCATAAATGAAAAGCCCACAGTTAGGTCATGTTAAATGGTGAAAGACTTAAAACCTTCCTTCTAATATCAAAACAGGAAAAACACTCTTGTCATCCTATTCATACAACACTGAAGTCCTAACCAGAGCAGTTAGTCAAGAGAAGGAAGGTAGGGGAGAGGGTGTGAAGGGAAGATCAGGGTCATCCAAATTGAAAAGGAAGAAGAAAAGTTATAATAGTGCATTGATGACATGCTCTTATAGGTAGAAAGCCCTAGGATTTTACACAACACACACACACACACACACTCTTAGAGAAAACAACCAAGTTTAACAAAGTTGCAGGATACAAAACTAAGACAAAGTAATCTGTGTGTTTCTATTTATTAACAATGGCCAATCAAAACTGGAAACCTAGAGAAAATTTCATTTACAATATGTATAAACTTAACCATTACAAAGATAAAAGACTCATTCACAGAAAGGTATAAATTATTGAAAAATATTAAAAGACACAAATTTATGGAAAGACATCTTGTATTCACAACCTGAAGAGCTAATATTTCTAATATAGCATACCCAAAAAGATCGAGATTCAATATAAACCCTGTCAGAATCCCTCCACAAAAAATCTTAACAGTTCAAATGGAATCTCAACAAACTCTAAACAGCCAAAACAATCTTTTAAAAAAGAACAAATTTAGATGACTCCTCATTTGAAATAAGTTCTTTATTTGAAAACTTACTACAAAGCTACAGTAATCAGAAGTGATAGTGGCATAAAGACAGACATATAGACCATTATTAACAGTACAGAGTCCAGTCACATGATCCCCTAAAAGGGTGGCAAGACCATCCAATGCTAAAAACAGTCTTAACAACAACAGTGTTGGGGAAACCAGATACCTACATGGAAACAAATGTAGCTGGAACCTTATCCTACATTATACACAAAATTAATTCTCGATTTAAGGCTCAGATATAAGATCTGTAACTATAAAATAACCAAAAGAAAATATGGAGGATAGACTTTAGAACACTGGAGTTGGTAATAACTACTTGACTATATGCCAAAGCCGCAGGAAAGAAAAGCAAAAATAGACAAAAGAGACATCAGACTTAATTTCTGAGAATCAAAGATAACAATCAGCCAAAAAAAAAATCCAAAAACAAATAATGTAAAAATGTGCAAAAACTTGAAGAAACATTTCTCAAAAGAGAATGTACACATGGCCAACAATCGTAAAAAAAAGATGTTCAACATTACTATTAGAGAAATAGAAATAAAAACTAAACTGAGATATTAGCACCCAAACATTAGGATGGCCACTATAATCCAAAAAAAAAAAAAAGGAGTTACAAGATTCGGTGAGGATGTGGAGAAATTAAAACCTTTGTACACTGTTGGTCATACCATGACCATATTGTAATTGCATGCAATTACAATAGAAAACGGAATATAAGTACCATTTGATCCAACAATGTCACTTCAAAACAAAAACAAAACAAATGAAATAATGAAAACAAATGAAAGCAAGGTTGTAGAGCTGTACTGTTCACAATAGTCAAGAGGCAAAAGAAAGGTTAATGTTCACTGACAGGTAAAAAAATACAAGAAAACGTGATGTATATATATAAAATGGAATATTATTCAGTCTTATATATACTGTTCACTCTGTCACAGGCAACAGGAAGAATGATTTTTGAGAGCATTAAAGTGAAATAGGCCGGGTGTGGCGGCGCACGCCTGTATTCCCAGCACTTTGGGAGGCTGAGGCGGACAGATCACGAGGTCAGGAGATCAAGATCATCCTGGCTAACATGGTGAAACCCCATCTCTACTAAAAATACAAAAATGAGCTGGGTGTGATGGCACGCGCTTGTAATCCCAGCTGCTTGGGTGGCTGAGGCAGGATAATCAAGCCACTGCACTCCAGCCTGGAGACAGAATGAGACTCTGTCTCAAAAAAATAAATAAATAAAATTAAAAATAAATAAATAAATGGATAAATAAAGTGAAATAAGCCAGTCATTAAACAAATAAAAAACTCTGATTCTTAGATAACTAAAGTGTCAAACTTATCAAAGCAGAAAGAATGGTGCTTACTGGGGCTAGAGCAGTGGAAAAAGTTGGCTATAGTTTCAGCATTGCAGAATGAAAAAGCTCTTGACATCTGTTGCACAACAATGTGGGTATATTTAACATGACTATACTATACACTTTAAAAATGGCTAAAATCATTTTAAAACAAAAAAGTCCACCAAGTGCGATGGCTCGCACCTATAATCCCAGCACTTTGGGAGGCCAAGGCAGGTAGATCACCTGAGTTCAGAAGTATGAGACCACCCTGGCCAACATGGTGAAACCCTGTTTCTACAAAAATACAAAAATTAGCCACTCATGATGGCAGGTGCTGTAATCCCAGCTACTCAGGAGGCTGAGGTGGGAGAATCGCTTGAATTCAAGAGGCAGAGTTTGCAGTGAGCTGATATTGCACCATTGCACTCTAGCCTGGGTGACTAAGCAACACTCTGTCTTAAAAAAAAAAAAAAAAGAAAAGAAAGAAAAGATAAAAGAAAAAACAAATAAAAAACCAAGTGCAATGACATAAATCATATTATTTTTTGAGACACAGAATATGCTACAGTTTTCCAGAGAATAAAGGGCATAAATTCCTGTAAAATTTATGGTAAAAGAAGACTGAGATCTTTTATTTTAAATTTTTAAATTTTTATAATTTTTAAGAATTATCATCCCAACTGCTACTATGATTATGTGACAAAACTGCCAATAACAAGAAGCAAAAATAAAAGCTGTTATGGGTTCTTTTCATAATCCAGAATATGGATGATAAATGGCTTGGACCTGGATGGAGATAGCAATAAGTAATCACATTCTGCATTTGTATTTACATAATTTGCTAGTAGACCAAATATGATTTACTAGTAACCAAAGGGCATCAAGAATGACCAAAGATTTTTGGCCTGAACAATTCATGAATGGGTCTAGTGTGATACAGAGAAAGAGGTATTGAGATTTGTTTTATTCACACTTTTTAATTGTATATATTTTTTCTTGAGTCAGGGTCTTGCTCTATTACACAGGCTGTAGTGAAGTGGCACAAACACATTTCAGTGCAGCCTCAACCTTCTGGACTTAAGAAGATTGAGGTCCTCAGCTTCCCAAGTAGCTGGGACTATGGGTGTGTGCCACCACACTAGCTAATTTATTTATTTATTTTTTCTTCCTGTAGAGATGAGGTCTTCTCATGTTTCCTAGGCATGTCTCAGATGCTTGGGCTCAAGCAATCCTCCTTCCTCAGCCTCCCAAAGAGCTAAGATTACAGGCAGTGCACTCAGCTTTATAGTACACTTAGAATAATAAATTCATTACTTTGCAGAAGAAAAAGTTAGCACGTCACAGTTTTATGATCACAGGAAAAAAATTTATTTCAACTTTAACTATTTTTCTTACAGATGAGTATAAGACTATTGATAAATGTTTCAACACTAAAAATGAAATATATTCTGATAAAATTCTATGGTAACATGAAAAATAAATATTAGTTGAAGCAGAAAAAGAAACAATATAAAACATTCAACTTTGTCAAAGTACAGTTTGCCATTTTTGAAAATGAACAATGGTAGACAACAAATTAGTATTACTTAGATTCCTTTGAATATATTTAAAGATAATAAAAACACTTTATTTAAAGAATTAATACTTAGAAATGCCAGAGATTATACCTTTGGTATTTATATTTATGATAATTTTTAAACATTATCTTAATGTACAAAGATATTAGGAGTGGCACAATTACTAGTAAACACCCAGGACATATCTTTTGATGAATATATGTATACCTTATGGTAAACATATATCTCAGGAGTGAAATTACCAGGTCTTGATACAATTGATTTAAAACTATTTGCTAAATTTCACAGTGGTTATACAAATCTTCACTCTCACCAGCAGTATCTGAGAGTTTTTACTGCTGCCTATCTTTGCCAACATTTAATACTTTTGTCTGTTTCATATTAGTCACTTTCCTAAATATGCAGTATTCACTCTAATTTTTAGTTGTACTTCCTGAATGAATAACGAGGAACAGTCTTTTTTTTCCCCCACTTAGCTATTTACATGTGAACACACTCTATACTGATAGACTGCTTAGTTGGTTTTTCTTTTTCTCGATTTCTCTGGTTATATTCTTGTTTTCTTGGTCTTCTTTATATAGCTTAGATACAATACACAAGTTCTATGTCAGATTTCTGTATTTTGAGTATTTTTTCCTAGTCTGCACCTTGTCTTTTCACTCTCTTAGAAGTGTATTTTGGCCAGGCACGGTGGCTCACATCTGTAATCCTAGCACTCACTATGGGAAGCCAAAATAGGGAGATCACTTAAGCTCAGGAGATAAAGAGCAGCCTAGACAACATGGCAAAACCCTGCCTCTACAAACAAACATTAGCCAGCTGTGGTGGCACACAGTCATCCCAGCGACTTGAAAGTTTGGGGCAGAAGAATTGCTGGAGCCTAGAAAGCAGAGGTTGCAGTGAGACATGATTGTGCCACTGCATTCCAGTGTGGGTGACAAAGTGAGACCCTGTCTCAAAAAAAAAAGAAGTATATTTTGATGAACAGAAATTCTTAATCTTAATAGAGTTCCAACTATCAACCTTTTCTTATAAGGTAACTACTTTTTGTATCTAAAAAACTTTTGTATATTATAATCCAAGGTCATAAAGATGTTTCCCTAAACTGAGAATTAAATAAAATATACATCAACAACAGAATGATAATATACTGAGGAACAATGGAACCACATAACCTACAAACAATATTAAGCAAAGGAAGCCAGAAACAACAAAGGATATAATGTAAGCACAATATATTATGTTGACATAAAGTGCAAAAAGAGACACACTTTTGGTAAGAAAAATCAGGAAATTATCACTTTGGAGGGTGGAGGAAGAGTAGGAAGTTGGGGACAGGGGAGACAAAAAAGGGTTTTTAAGTAACTGTTCTTAAAACAGTTACAGTTTAGGCCGGGCGTGGTGGCTCAAGCCTGTAATCCCAGCACTTTGGGAGGCCGAGACGGGCGGATCACGAGGTCAGGAGATCAAGACCATCCTGGCTAACACGGTGAAATCCCGTCTCTACTAAAAAAAAAATTACAAAAACACTAGCCGGGCGAGGTGGCGGGCGCCTGTAGTCCCAGCTACTCGGGAGGCTGAGGCAGGAGAATGGTGTGAACCCAGGAGGCGGAGCTTGCAGTGAGCCGGGATCTGGCCACTGCACTCCAGCCTGGGTGACAGAGCAAGACTCCGTCTCAAAACAAACAAACAAACAAACAAACAAACAAACAAAAAAAAACAAAAAAAAAACAGTTACAGTTTAATAACTTGCTCAAGTTGATGTTCAGTTTCATCATGCGGATACTGATGCATAGTAGAAAGAGAACCTGCTTTAGAGACAGATACATATGAGTTTGAATTCTATTTTAGCAACTTACTACTTCTATGACCTTACAAAACTTACTCAAGAATATTGGATAGAAGTGAAGTTATCTGTTTCAGTGGTTTAACACTGCCTACAGCATAGTTTCGAAGATTAAATGTGAACATTCTCAACCTATCAAGCCAAGTGCTTAAACATCCTTAACCCTATTTCCCCAGTATAAACTATAAGCAATGTGGTATCTATAGTTAAGAGGAAACTGTGTTAAACAAACTTGTAAAAAAAATTCAATTTAATTAGTGTATTAGTTATCCATAACTAACATATTACCTCAAAACTTAGCTGCTTTAAACAACAGACATGTAGTATGTCAAGTTTAAGTAGGTCAGAAAAGTGGAGTCTTGCTAGGTTCTCTCTCAGATGTCTCTTACAAGGTTATAATCGAGGTGTTAGCAGCGGTTTTTGTCATCTTAAGGTTCAAATGAGAGAGGATATCGTTTCAAGCTCAATCAAGTACTTTCAGAGGGACTCAGTTCCTTGAAGATTATTGAACTGAGGGCCTTAGTTCCTCACTAACTGTGCATTTCTGGGAAAGATATTATACAAAGACTGACTACCAGTAGGCAGAGGGTCACTGGGAAAAATTTTACAAGATATCTACTACAATAAGCATAGATTATTCTACTGGTAAATGTAGAAATGAAAATCATGTATTTGTTTTTTGTTTTTTGGTTTTTTTTTTTGAGACGGAGTCTCTCTGTGTCGCGCAGGCTGGAGTGCAGTGGCCGGATCTCAGCTCACTGCAAGCTCCGCCTCCCGGGTTCACGCCATTCTCCTGCCTCAGCCTCCCGAGTAGCTGGGACTACAGGCGCCCGCCACCTCGCCGGGCTAGTTTTTTGTCTTTTTTAGTAGAGACGGGGGTTTCACCGGGTTAGCCAGGATGGTCTCGATCTCCTGACCTCATGATCCGCCCGTCTCGGCCTCCCAAAGTGCTGGGATTGCAGGCTTGAGCCACCGCGCCCGGCCGAAAATCATGTATTTGATAGTTAACGTCATGGAAGTAAAACTACCATTTGATTAAGTGTATCGTTATGTTAAGAAAAACTGTAATACTTCATAACGAACAGTTAAAAATTATGTGTATGCGGCTGGGTTTTGTGGCTCAGGCCTGTAGTCCCAGCATTTTGGGAGGCTGAGGCAGGTGGCTCACAAGGTTAGGAGTTCAAGGCTAACCTGGCCAAGACAGTGAAACCACATCTGTACTAAAAGTACAAAAATTAGCCAGGCATGGTGTTGGGTGCCTTTAATCCTGGCTACTAGGGAGGCTGAGGAAGGAGAATTGCTTGCATCTGGGAGGCGGAGGTTGCAGTGAGCCGAGATCCTGTCAGAGCACTCCAGCCTGAGCAACAAAGCAGACTTGCTCTCCAGAAAAAAAAAAAAGAAATTATGTGTATGCATATGGTTCATTCTTCTAGAGTCCATAAAAGATACCAAACTGGTGATGCGTTTTCTAATTTCAACACTTTGAAAAATTAAAGTTTACTCTCAAAGCCAGAGATAAAAATGTCTTCCCTCTTGTGAGTATTTCTGTAGTCTTGGTAAAGCAAGAATTAAATCCGTTTATCTGTAAAATTTAAAGGGCAAAGTTTTAACTTATTTTTTCTATCATTTTTATTATTTTACAAACAAGAACAAGCATCACAGTCTAAAATTGAATAACATCATTTCAAAACGTACCAAGTCATAGGTACTGAAATTATCTTTAAGTACAGGCAAAACCGCTTTCCATGTTACGATATCAAAAGTGTCACTTTTTGATATAATACTCAATTTAGTTTGCATTCCACCTTTCTCCCACCTCCAAAATATACTCCTTTATTGCAGTTTACGAGGTGGCACACAGTAGTAAAATACAAATCCAATCTAATTTGTTGTTGGGCCTCAGAGACCTGTTTGTGTGGATTTTTTTAAGTATAGGCAGTGTTTTCTTACTTAAAACATAACAGTCATTTGCAAATCTCTTTTATTACAATTATTACTTTAATTACTAACATTTTCCACTTCTGTAGAAATATTTAAATTGCTCCAACCTTGCTGCTGCCGGGACTCTTCCCTAAACAGCTTGCTGGGGCCTGAAGGCTGTTCACTGTGGTCCACTTTTCGCAATATCCTGGGTCCAGTGAGAAGGGGCATCTTTCCTATTGCAAGAGTAGAGGAAAGCCCATGCCCTAGCTCCTCCACAGCCACACTTCTTCCCGTTTGGCTCCATGCCAAGCCTAGGCACATGTCAAGGAACTACGCAGTTCCAGGTGTCTACCACAGTACCAGGCTAAACCGAGGACCCTCATGCCTGCATTTAGGCACACACCCACCAGGTGGGAATTGAGTCACGGTGAGGGGTCCAGCGCTTCTCCCCACCGACTCCGCCGGAGAAGTGTCAGTCCTCCTCCTGGACCCCTACGTAGCGACCTGTGCCCTCTACTGCCTTCTCCAGCTGAGGATCCGGGACAACGCCGCTTATGCACCCAAACACCCCTCCACCAGGGATAGACGCATGACCTGGATGTGCTTGAGAGCTTCCCAATTCTCCTCCCAGTTCCTTCACCTTTCCTTTCAGTTCTTCTCTCCTTCCCAGTTCCCTCCTCTTTCCTGTACCTTCGCTTAGTATGTCCTCTTCACATTGAGGCGCGCCTCGTATTTCCTGGGTCTGGTCTCCGCGAGAGCTTGGTAACAAGTAAACCCACAAGCATCACGGCTCCAGTCTGGCACCACAACATGCCAGGCACAAAGATGGCACTGCCCAGCCTTTTAAAGGAGATCTCGTGACGCCTCTTCACAGAAACGAGAGGCAGGGTTACACAAGAAACGTGGTAAATTAGGGTAACATCGCTTTCAGTTCAAAAGCGCCCATATATTGGAAATGGCCAATATTATTTTGGGGGAACTTACTGCGACTGCGCCGTGTAGGGTGCCTACCCATGCTCAAAAAGGTCTTTAAAGTAAGTTTATTGGGACTGCAAAAGACCGGGAAAAGAAGGGCGTGACAGGAAGAGGGAGGGTAGACAGAGGCCTCACAGGACTGGGGCAAACATTTCCTACAGCTTATTCTCGCTGCCAATGATTGTTTGCAGTGTGCCTCAGCTGCCCCTTCATGCCAATTCATGTTATTTGTTGAGCTTGCTGTGTGCTTATGTTTGGGCCTTCCAGTTTCTCACGTTAGTCACTCATTTTCTCTTATGCGGGTACGCAGAAGCTTACCAATTCTCATGTTAATACTTGCTTTGTTTCACTCATGTCTGTGTGAAGAGACCACCAAACAGGCTTTATGTGAGCGACAAGGCTGTTTATTTATTTATTTTTATTTATTTATTTATTTTTTTGAGACGGAGTCTCGCTCTGTCCCCCAGGCTGGAGTGCAGTGGCCGGATCTCAGCTCACTGCAAGCTCCGCCCCCCCGGGTTCACCCGTTCTCCTGCCTCAGCCTCCCGAGTAGCTGGGACCACAGGCGCCGCCACCTCGCCCGGCTAGTTTTTTGTATTTTTAGTAGAGACGGGGTTTCACCAGGTTAGCCAGGATGGTCTCGATCTCCTGACCTCGTGATCCGCCCGTCTAGGCCTCCCAAAGTGCTGGGATTGCAGGCTTGAGCCACCGCGCCCGGCCTAAGGCTGTTTATTTCACCTGGATACAGGTGGGCTGAGTCTGAAGATTGTCAGTGAAGGGAGACAGGGGTGGGGCCGTTTTATAGGACTTGGGTGGGTAGTGGAAAATTACAGTCGAAGGGGTTTGCTCTCTGGCAAGCAGGGGCGGGGGTCACAAGGTGCTCAGTAGGGCAGCTTTTGAGCCAGGATGAGCCAGGAGAAGGAATTTCACAAGGTAATGTCGTCACTTAAGGCAGAGATTGGCCATTTTCACTTCTTTTGTCATGGAATGTCATCAGTTAAGGCAGGAACAGGCCATTTTCACTTCTTTTGTGGATTTTCAGTTACTTTAGGCTATCTGGATGTATATGTGCAGGTCACAGGGAATATGATGGGTTAGCTAGGACTCAGAGGCCTGACACTTTGTTTTCTTGTTTTATTTTTCCTCAACCATTCATTAATTTCTCGAACATGCTCAGAATTTCATTAGTGCCATCCAGTGAGGGTATATAGAGATGTAGAATGACATCAGGGAGCAACTCACTTGGAATTGAGGCCAGCTTCATGAGCAGAAGACCTGTATTTGCAGCACAAGGTTTGAGCTTCAAGGACTTGGACTAATTGCTCTGCTGTGGCAGCCTTTAATTTCTTATTATTTTTTTTTCTTTTTTGAAATGGACTCTTGCTCTGTTGCCTAGGCTGGAATGCAACAGCCTGATCTCAGCCACCGCCATTCAAGCGATTCTCCTCCCTCAGCTTCCTGAGTGGCTGAGATTACAGGCTCGCACCACCATAACTGGCTATTTTAGTAGAAACAGGGTTTCAGCATGTTGGGCAGAGCTATTCTCAAACTCCTGACCTCAGGTGATCTGCCCACCTTGACCTTACAATGTGTTGGGATTATAGGCATGACCCACCATGCCCAGGCTCTTAATAATTCTTTGACAAGTTGCCCTCCATTTTTATTTTGCACTAGACCTTGTAAATTATGTAGCCATTTGTGCCTGGGATAAGATAGTTGACAAAAAACAATGATTGAAATCACAATAATTTCTGTGACAGAAATGAGTACAGTAAGGAGTTACAGATATGGCAGGAGACTGACTAGAAATAATAGGAATTTTTGAGGGGAGTCACACAGGAATACAAGTTAACCCACAGAATTGATAATGGTTAAATCAGGAGATATAGACCACCGTAGTTATTTTAGCTCAAATAATTTAACATAAATAATTGATAATTACATACTGAAAAAGCAAACAAACCACTGCAGGTTATCACAGGGGTAACAACTGTTATGCCCAGACCGTTTATTCCCCGAAGAAGACCACCAGAGTCCAGAGTCAAAGCTAAGCAGCAAGGATCTTTATTACAGGTTCGAACCTGGAGCTCTCACTTGCTCGTGAAACGAGACGGGCAGGAGAGCTCCCCTACTGAGCTCCGAACAATGTTATATAGTCTAAGGAAAGTAGGCATAGAATCATTATACAAATTAGAGGTATGATTGGCTGGAGTTTGAACAAAGCGATTTGGCAAACTATGATTGGTTCCCGCCATTTCTGATATTTCAGTACAACCCTTGAGGCGGAAGAGCAGTTTTACACAAAGGCAGTTAATTATATTGCATCAGGTTGCACGACCAGTTTATGGCTATCTTGCTTAAACACACCTTGTGACCTGGCTATCTTACTTAAACATTCCTTGTGACCTGGCCTCAGAAAGAGAAACATGTACTTACAGAACTTACGAAACCTCTGGTACGTGCAAAGATTAGAGAGCAGAACAAGGGTGTAGCGGGTGGGGGGCGGGTACACATCTATCTTTGTGTCCTTTCATTTCTCCCTTCTCATAAGTAACTGGATGTCCAATCTTGGATTTCCAGAGTCTTATAATATAGCCTCACTTTCTGGGTGCAGGAGAGGCTGGTGATGGCTACGGAGGACCATTAGTTGGATGGTATCAAACCTTTCTCTGACAAATTGTAAAATTTTATTTACCACACAGGGGCCTATAGTGAATAGAAGTAGTAAAGACATTAGGGGGCCTAAAAGGGGTGCCAGAAGGGAAAACATTGAAGAGCTCCACCAATTGTTAGTGGCTGTAGTGAATTGTTGCTTTTTCATTTCTAAGCTTAGTTCGTGTAGGCGTTGGACTCTTTCCTCAACTAACCCTGACTCATTTATATAGAAACAGCATTCTTCTTTGAGGAACATACAGGTACCTCCTTTCTCAGCCGTGAGTAAGTCTAAGGCTCTGCGGTTTTGAAGGGTGACCTGTGCTAGGGAGGTGAGCTGCCGCTGAAGGGAGGCTAGGGAATAGGCGGAGTCTTCCATAGCAACAGAGAATTGTTGTAACAGCTTGTCGTTTTCTATCATGGAGTGTTGTAGGGCCCCTCCTGCTAACCCTGCTGCGACGACAGAGGTGGTTAAGGATATTCCGGCAATTAGTGGTAGAAAAACTGCTCGTCTATGTCGCGCAGTTTTAGTTGGGGCGGTCCCTGCCCAGCCTATGAACTCTGCCGGGGTTAGCAGTGTCAGTCGGGGAACTAGGGTAACAGGGATACACAACTGTCCGTCAGAGATGCTTTTGGACAGAGTTTTTAACAGAGTCATATTACACCAGAAGAACACACCAGGGGGAGCATATATGGGACTATTAGGGTATGTAGCCGATTGGTTACAGAGGCTATTGCTAAATGCCGAATAACAATAGGGGTATTTCTCTTGGTATGGGTCACGGTACAGGGCTACATCGGGTATCGTGACTATCGATGAGTTAAAACCTGTATAGTTTGTGGGAGGGGAGGATAGAGGAACAGCCGTTAATGGTGGTCTTCCTAGGGTTGCACACATAAAGCAAGAGGACAGGTCGCCTAAACCAGTGAGGTTGGCGAATGCTAGCCCTTCCTGTAATAGAGTTAGCCAGGAGAAGGGCTGCAAGTCTTGTGATAGCTTGGTTTCTTGCCTGTGGATTTGTGTGTGGATTAAGGGTTGAATCTGGACTAGACTTCTCCACAGATATAAATGGCTACTGGGCCAGGTACTAGTTGATGAGTAATATACTCCCCCATGTTGTGGGGTTGTCCACCGAGAGTCCCATGGGTCTCTAATTATCCAAGTGTAAGTGACGGGAGACTCAGTTTTGTAAAAATACCACCCTTGTCGTTCTCTCCAGAGTGCGTCTTACAGTAGCTATATGGGCAACCTGTACTCTGGTGCCACCAATAATTTTTACAATTATATTCAGTTTGATCATATTCAAAACAGATCATGGGTATTGCTGGTTGGGCAATCTGGAACCTAGTGAAATTGAGGTAAACTATAGTATTACACCCTGAGGGGGGGCAGTCTGCGCTAGCTAGCAGTTTACCCGCTTGGGGGGTTTCCCCGGGGTGAGTTTTGTTCTCATAGAGCCAGAACCTCCAGACATAGGGATTAGACGGCGCAGCAGTGAGGAGAGTCAGATGCATAAGGCATAAAAGCATAGGTAAGCTAGACATGGTTACGGCTATGGGGATGACGGCGCAGGGTTAGCTTTAAGGGATTGTTCTTAGCTTTGTCTACAGTCCATGTAACCGGTGCTCCAGACGGCTCGAGAAGGTCGGATGTTGGGTCCCCTGGTTTGACGTGTGTGTAGTGGATCCACGAAGCGATGCCTTCTACTTTGAGAGCGGTGGGAGTAGTCAGGAGTACTTGCAGTGGTCCTTTCCACCTGGGTTGAAGAGTTTCTTGCCGGTGGCGCTTGACTAGGACCCAGTCTCCCGGCTGGAACGGATGAGGCGTCGGCGGAGGTCCTGCCTCGTACAGTTCTCGTAGTCTGGGCCAAATTTCCTGGTGAATTTTCTGTAAGGCTTGTAAGGAGAACAGGAGCTCAGAGACATTTTCAGTTTCAGGTTTGAGTAAGTCATCTTTTAGACTGGGGACCAGGGGTGGGGGTCTGCCATACATGATTTCATATGGTGTGAGGCCTAGTCTGTAAGGGGTATTTCGGGCCCGGAACAGAGCGTAGGGGAGAAGTACTACCCAATTAGCGCCAGTCTCCATGGTCAATTTAGTTAAGGTCTCCTTCAGAGTCCGATTCATCCTTTCTACCTGTCCTGAGCTTTGGGGCCTATAAGCACAATGTAATTTCCAATTTGCCCCCAGAATGGAAGCCAAACCCTGACTTACCTTAGCAACGAAGGCTGGTCCATTGTCTGACCCTATTTGGACGGGAAAGCCATACCTGGGGAGGATTTCTTCCAAAATTTTCTTTGCTACAACCTGAGCAGTTTCTCTCTTAGTTGGGAACGCTTCTGTCCATCCTGAAAAAGTATCTACAAAGACAAGTAAGTACTGATACCCATATTTTCCAGGCTTTATCTCAGTAAAGTCTATTTCCCAATAGATACCAGGCCTAGTTCCTCTACACCTAATTCCTGTGGTGGTCTGGGTTTGGGGGCAAGCGTTGTTTAGTTGGCAGGCTTTGCAATTTGTTGTGACATTGCTGGCCAGTTCAGCTATGCGCCTGATTCTAAACTTGGCGTGCCTGATTAAGTCCATCATTCGCCGGGCACCCAGGTGGGTTGTCCGGTGGATGTGTTCCAACACCTGCCGTCCTAATTTTTCTGGTAGGATGGTTTGGTCATTTATATCAGTCCACCACCCATTTTTAACCTGTTTTAGGGGAAGCATGTTCATCCATTTGCGATCCTGTTCGGTATAGTCGGGAAAACATGGCAAATTTCGCGGGCCAGGATCGGGGAGCTGGAGCGCGAGGAGCTGACTGGGAGCTTTTGCTATGCTCCTTGCGGTTTGGTCGGCTAAGAAGTTGCCTCGAGCAATTGGCGTAGTTGGTTTCTGATGCCTAGGGCAATGTACAATAGCCAATTTCTTTGGTTTCCACAAAGCAGTTAATAGAGCTAGGATCTCTTGCTTGCTTTTTATTTCTTTGCCTTCGGCTGTTAATAGTCCCCTTTCTCTGTAGATGGCCCCATGTATGTGCGCAGTAGCGAAAGCATAGCGGCTATCCATGTATACTGTTAGTTTTTTCTCTGCCCCTAGGGTGAGGGCCTGTGTAAGGGCTATCAGTTCGGCTCTTTGGGCCGATGTCCCTGGAGGCAAGGGTTCCGCCCAGATTACCTCAGTCTCTGACGTTACAGCCGCTCCTGCATACCGCTGGCCTTGGTGGACATAGCTGCTGCCATCAGTGAACCAGGTGAGTTCTGTGTCGGGGAGCGGACGATCTTGCAGGTCCTCCCACACCCCATGCACCTGAGCCAGTATCTCAGTGCACTCATGGGACGGGGCGTCCAAGTCTGGATTTGGCAGCAGTGAAGCAGGGTTTAAAGAGGTTGGGGGCAGAAAAGTTATTCTGAGGGGGTTTAACAGCAGTCCTTGATAGTGGGTGAGCCGGGCGTTACTCATCCATCGGTCCGGCGGCTGCCGGAGGACGCCTTCAATGGCATGCGGGGTTATAACGCGCAACTCTTGCCCCATGATAAGTTTATCAGCGTCTCGGACCATTAGGGCGGTCGCCGCGATTATCCGGAGGCAGGGTGGCCAGCCAGCAGCCACTGAATCTAATTTTTTTGACAAATAGGCAACTGGCCTCTGCCAGGGGCCTAGGTACTGTGTTAACACGGCTTTTGCAACACCCTTACTTTCATCCACATATAAGTGGAAGGGCTTGGAGACATCAGGGAGCCCCAGCGCGGGGGCTGATAACAAGGCAGTTTTGATTTGCTGAAAGGCCAGCTCAGCCTCTTCCGTCCAATTGAAGGGCTGCCGTTCCTTTGTTGCCTGGTATAGGGGCTTGGCTAACTCAGCAAATCCGGGTATCCATAACCTACAGAACCCTGCCGACCCCAGGAATTCTCTCACTTGCCGTGTTGACTGGGGTCTAGGGATGCGTAGGACTGTTTCCTTTCGGGCTTTGGTTAGCCAGCGTTGCCCCCCTTTTAATAGGTACCCCAGATAAGTTACCTCCGACTTGCAGATCTGAGCCTTTGTTGCTGAGGCTCGGTAGCCTAGCTCCCCCAGAGTCTTCAGGAGGTCCTCAGTCCCTCGAACACAAGTTTCCGGGGACCTGGCCGCTATTAAGAGATCATCAACATATTGCAAAAGAGTTATTTCAGGGTGTTGCCGCCGGTACTCACCCAGATCTTCATGAAGGGCTTCATCGAACAGAGTTGGCGAGTTCTTGAACCCTTGTGGCAGTCTGGTCCATGTTAGCTGACCGTTGATGCCCCTCTCAGGATCCGTCCATTGAAATGCAAAGAGTTCTTGACTTTTGGGAGCCAGAGGAAGGCTGAAGAAAGCGTCTTTTAGATCAAGAACGGTATACCACTGTTTTTTGGGATGTAAGGCACTCAGAAGGGTGTATGGATTGGGCACAGTGGGATGTATGTCCATGACCCTTTTATTAACTTCTCTTAAATCCTGTACTGGCCTGTAGTCCGTACTGTTGGGTTTACGAACAGGTAACAGTGGAGTATTCCAGGATGAGTGGCAAGCCCGTAGGACTCCCTGGTCTAGGAGTTGGTGGATATGGGGCGTAATTCCTTCTCTTGCCTCCAGGGGCATAGGATATTGCCGAACCCGAATGGGGTCCGTCCCTGGCTTAACTTCCACAAATATGGCAGGTCGATGTTTAGCTAGCCCTGAGCCCCCAGTTTCTGCCCACGCTTCAGGGAAACGCTGGAGCCAAGAGTCAATTCCCTGATCGGGGGGCTTTTGCTCTTGATGGAGTCGGTACTCATCTTCTAAGGTGACAGTCAAGATAGATATTGGCCTGTTTTGGGAATCAGTTATCTTAGGCCCTTCTGGCTCAAAGTGGATTTGGGCCCCCATCTTTGTCAGCAAGTCCCTCCCTAGTAGAGGGCAGGGGCTCTCTGGGATGACTAGGAAGGAATGGGAGACTTTTCCCGTTCCTAAGTCTACAGTCCTCTGGGTTGTCCAGGGGTATTTTTTGATGCCTGTGGCCCCGTGCACCCAGGATGTTTTCTTAGACATTTTTCCAATTGGTTTGGTTAGGACTGAGCGTTCCGCCCCAGTATCGACCAAGAAGCGAACTGGGGACCCCTCCACTTGCAAAGTTACCCTGGGTTCGGGGAGGGGGTCCGAACCCCGTCCTCCCTAGTCAGAGTCCTGGGTAACGAGTACGGAGGTAGGGTTAGCTGGTCTCCGTTTCTTTGGGCAGTCTTTAATCCAGTGGCACGTTCCTTGCAATAAGCACACTGATCTTTTTCTAATCCTTGCCTAGGGCCTTGCTTTTTCTGCTTTCTGTTTTGGCCATTTCCTGCCTGGGGGAAAGCTGCTACTAAGACTTTGGTCATTTCTTTGGTTGCCTTGAACTGTTTTTCTTCTGGAGTATCCCTATTATTATAAACTCGCTGGGCCATCTGAAGGAGGTCCTGAATCTGCTTTCCCTCTAAACCTTCTAATTTCTGGAGTTTTCTTTTAATATCTGGTGTTGCCTGGTTTACAAAGGACATTACTACCGCTGCCTGATTTTCCGGTGCTTCCGGGTCCATAGGGGTAAACTGTCTGAAGGCTTCCATTAATCTCTCTAAATACACAGCGGGGCTTTCTGTCTTACCTTGTAACACAGAATATACTTTAGCCAAATTGGTGGGCTTGCAAGCTGCAGCCCGGAGACCCGCCATTAGAGTCTGGCGATAAATGAGTAGTCGTCCCCTACCTTCTGCCGTGTTGTAGTCCCATCTGGGCCGGGTCAAAGGGAAAGCCGCATTAATGAGGTCAGGATTTGCAGTTGGCTGGCCGTCATCTCCTGGAACCAGTTTTCTGGCCTCAACTTGGATTCTTTCCCGCTCCTCCATTGTGAACAGGATTCGGAGGAGCTGTTGACAGTCATCCCAGGTTGGCTGGTGAGTAAACATGACACTGTCTAACAACGAGGTTAGATCTTTGGGATTATCTGAGAACCGAGCATTTTGGGACTTCCAATTGTATAAATCACTGGTGGAAAAAGGCCAATACATGAGACGGGAGAGCCCGGTATCATCAAGCGATCCTATTTCTCTGAGAGGCAGGGCTACAGTGGAGTCAGGGAGTCGGGAAGCTTGGTCCCGCTGTACGCGGCCTCGTGTTCGGCCGGCCGGCCCCCCCAGGTTACTTTCACTCTCGGCTGCTTCCGCTTCTTGGTTTCCCTCTACGGAAGCACCACCCTGGGGGACTGGGTCCTGCGGGATAAGGTGCTGATATGGTGGGGGAAATGTGGGTTCTAACGTTAGGGGGTCCTGGCTGTCCAGCAGCACAGGGGCCGAGGGAGCAGAGGGAGTCTTTTGTCTTGTAGGTCGCGTTACTAGGACTTTGCAGGGCTCAAGGATGAATGGAGTTATCCAGGGTGGTGGGTTTTCCACAAGATCCTGCCACACTAGAATATAAGGAATTTGATCAGGATGTCCTGACTGCCCTGGCAGGAAAATCTTAGTTTTTACCTTAGTAATAATAGAGAGACAGAAAGTTCCTTCAGAGGGCCACCCTACGCCGAAAGAGGGCCACTCCGAACGGCAGAAAGTAACTAGCTTTCCCTTCTTTAGTTCTACGCTTAAGTTACGCCCCCGAGCCTTCACATCCTTAAAATTGGTAACAAGGAGTGAGAGCGGCGTGCTCTGGTTGTTGC
The DNA here is from genome assembly GCF_049350105.2 of Macaca mulatta. Taxonomy (NCBI): domain Eukaryota; kingdom Metazoa; phylum Chordata; class Mammalia; order Primates; family Cercopithecidae; genus Macaca; species Macaca mulatta. The sequence goes on from NC_133427.1 coordinate 4,602,953, forward strand.
CTATCTTTGGACTGCTCCTACAAAGAGAAGGGGGGACGAAAATGAGTGTGAAGCAGAGGGGAGTATCCGACAGGTCCGGTCCTGGAGGGGGAAGAAAAGGTTTTATGTTTCGCTTTGGGCTTACACTTAACACTTAACAATAACGGACAGACAGTAATAACGATGAGCATTCGCGAGCGCGTGTCGGACTTCCGACCTGAGTCAGACGGGGCAACCAAGGATGGAGGCCCCCAGATGGGCACTGGGGAACGTCTCCCACCAGTCCCGAGTGGCTGTCTTCTAGCGCGTCTGCCAAGACCGTGCCACTTACAGAACAGACCAATACAGATTACAGATTACGGATTTCGCGAAATTTCAGGGAGACAGACAGAGACAAAGACAGAGACAGTGACAAAGCCGGCTTACCTACAGATTAAGATCCGTTGACTTGGGGGTCTGGTGGGCTTGGGGGAAATCCCGGACGAGCCCCCATTTGTTATGCCCAGACCGTTTATTCCCCGAAGAAGACCACCAGAGTCCAGAGTCAAAGCTAAGCAGCAAGGATCTTTATTACAGGTTCGAACCTGGAGCTCTCACTTGCTCGTGAAACGAGACGGGCAGGAGAGCTCCCCTACTGAGCTCCGAACAATGTTATATAGTCTAAGGAAAGTAGGCATAGAATCATTATACAAATTAGAGGTATGATTGGCTGGAGTTTGAACAAAGCGATTTGGCAAACTATGATTGGTTCCCGCCATTTCTGATATTTCAGTACAACCCTTGAGGCGGAAGAGCAGTTTTACACAAAGGCAGTTAATTATATTGCATCAGGTTGCACGACCAGTTTATGGCTATCTTGCTTAAACACACCTTGTGACCTGGCTATCTTACTTAAACATTCCTTGTGACCTGGCCTCAGAAAGAGAAACATGTACTTACAGAACTTACGAAACCTCTGGTACGTGCAAAGATTAGAGAGCAGAACAAGGGTGTAGCGGGTGGGGGGCGGGTACACATCTATCTTTGTGTCCTTTCACAACAAGAGAGGAATGAACTAGAGCTCTAGGAGAGAATAAGAGGTTGAAATTACTATAATTTAGACATTTATAAGGAGGTCCTTGTGAAGCTAAAATGCACACATCCGAGAAATGATCAACATCTGGCAGATTCTGATGTCTTTGGTGGGAGGAGACAGACCTCAAAAAGCTATGTTGCCATTTGCAGGAAATACTGTACTTTAACTGCTCATATTGGAAGGTCCTACGGTTGTTCCTCTGTGAGCTACATATTCTTCATAGGCCTGAAAATAAAAAACGTGGAGCAGTTTACTTCCTGACACAAAGCATTTAAGTGTGGAGAGCCGAACATTTTGGAAACGACATGGTTGAAAGGGCATTCACTCCTGTTAACCATCCCACACAGTGAGGATATATCATGCTAAAACAGTGATAAAAAACATGCTGTGGGTTCAGAGTTTTGTATTAAAAAAAAGTTTCCCAGCCAGTTTACAAATTTATACGTAAGAAAGAAATGTTTATGGGCATCAGCCACAATGTCATAACAAGGAGTTACAAAACTTCACCCCTTAAAAACAATAGCAAAAAATGGTAGTGAAAGAAAAACTGTCAGATTTAACATTTTCAGAACTGTAGACACTAACCAAAAGCTTGTAGGAACACAATCAGTGCTTATTGAAGAAAAACAGCCAAATCTTGGTAAAAATAGTGAGCAGTGTGGCATTTAACACATCCATTGCAACCCAGCTCAAGCAATAGCCTTGAAAATAGTATTCTGCATTCTAGGTAGTAGTACCAAATGGAGGAGAATGAAAGAATTATGATTTCGAAAGTGTTGTCCTCAATTTAACTGTCTGATGGTTACCTGGAGGAGTGAATGAAAATGTTTGTCTTTACCATACCTAACTTAGAACTCACATAGTAGTACAAGGACCACAATGTAGGGTTGTTTCCTGGAAATTTTTAGAGGCAACTGTTTGTGTTGCACCTACCTGAGTGTCTTAAAATACACCTTGTATTTGTTTTAATGAGGTTGAAAGAAACATGGAGACATGAGTGACTACCATATAAAAAGAAATTTGCATAATCACAGATCTATAGACATAAGAGACACACTGCATACTATGAAAGAGCACACATGGGGAAGCGCCATGGTCAGTCAGTTGTTAAGCACAGCAACAGAGAAATGTTGGCAAGAGACTTTATTGTGGTTTCCACAAGAAGGAATGAATCAGGGTAAAGAGTTTAATTTAGATAATTTTGATAATTTCAGTGAGTTCCAGGGACAGGGGCTATGTCTAGTTTCCTGTTCCTGAGCCCTGAAGTAATTAAGGAAGTCTGAATTGGTTGACTTACATATAGAGGGACACTCCTGCGTATGGGTCTTTTATTATCACTAGGAATTGCCTAATCTTGGAAGACTCAGTCTCTCCAGGATCAGCAAGACCCCAAATGTCACAGCATCAGAACAAAATGGCATGCTTTATACACAGGCAAGTGATAAGGAGTGCTGCAAGCAATATGTTAACCAAAGGTGTGGGGAAAAAAAGACTCATGAAAGAGATGACCTGTGTTTTAAAAATGCTTTGTAAAATGTCTACATATTACCAGAAATGTTGAAAAACATGTGCAGGCACATACTCAGAAAAGACCTGCAAAGGAAATATCCTTCCACTTATGCCTGATATTAAGGCTCTTCATGAGAATGAAGTAGAGGCTAAGGCAGATTAATTTCATGGTTAAATATGAAAGGCATTCTTAAGATCACACACTGAGACTGGGTGTGGCGGCTCATGCCTATAATCCCAGCACTTTGGGAGGCCAAGACCAGCATATCAGTTGAGGCCAGGAGTTTGAGAACAGCCTGGCCTACATGGTGAAACCTCATCTCTACTAAAAAGCAAAAAAAAGCCAGGTGTGGTGGCATGCACCTGTAGTCCCAGTTGTTCAGGAGGAGGAAGTTGCTGTGAGTCAAGATCACACCACTGCACTTCAGCATGGACGAAAAAGTGAGACTCCATCTCAACAATAACAACAACAACAACAAAAACAAAACAACAAAGTAGAAAGAACACAATGGAAAAGAAGAAAAAAAAGATCACGCACTGAGATATTTGGATCTCACACCCTAAAGGAGGAGATTAACTTGATTTCCACAGCTTGTCATGTCATGTTTCCCATTTTCAACAAAAGTATAGAAGGCATGCAAAGAAGCAGAATATATTACTAAAACCCAAGGAGAAAAGCACACAAAAACAACTGTTCCAATGAAGCCCAGGTGATGGACTTACTAGACAAATATTTTTGTAAAGATTTCTGGATTTTGTTCCTTATGTTATACCTTAACTTATTTGAATTTTTTTTCAGTTGACAAAAAACTTTGAATTCTTTTATCATATGCAATATATTTTGAAGTATATATACACTGTGGAATGATTAAATGTAGCTAATTAACAGGCATGAGCCACTGCGCCCTGCTGGTTTTTTTTTTTTTTTTTTTAAAGTTTTGCCTTGTCACCCAAATTGGCCTTGAACTCAAGCAATCCTCCTACCTCAGCTTCCTTAGTAACTGGGACAATAGACATGCACCCCCACACCTTACTTTTTGTGTTTTTAAAGTTTTCAAAAGTTCTTCCTGTTATTGATTTCTAGTTTTATACCATTGAGGCCCAAACAATACAATTTCTGATTCAATATATCATTTCAATCTTCTTAAATATGTGATTTCAGTCTTCTACATATGTTGTTTTGGAGGCTTAAAAGATGGTCAATACTGGAGAAAGTTTCATGAAGTTGTGAAGAACGTATATTCTGCAACTATTGGATAGAATATTGGGTAAATGTGTTAAGTCAGTAATAAAATGATAAGCAAGAGGCCTTTGCAGGTCTTTAAATTAAATCTGTAACAAAATGTCTCTCATCAAAGGAAAGCCCAGGACCTGGTTTAACTGCTGAATCCCACCAAGCATTTAAAAAGAACTAATTAGACAGGAACAATAAATTTCAAGATATCTATTGCAAAGCATATTGACTTTGTTTGGTCTGGAGTGCAATTTAAAGCCAGTCTGTTTTTGTTAATTGTTTATCTGGATGATCTGTTCCCTGCTGAAAATGGAATGTTGAAATCTCTTTATATTACTGTATTTCAGTCTGTCTTTCAGTTTTTTCTATCTCATTGATGTTTGCTTTATATATTTAGATGGTCTTATAGGGGGTGCATCTATATTTATAATTGTCATCTCCTCTGTCTGTATTACCCTTTATTGTTATATAATAACCTTCTTTGTCTCTTTATAACTTTTTTTAGTTATGCCTATTTTACCGAGTTATATACTAAATTATATACATATAATCACTCCTGCTCTTTTTTGTTTTCCACTTGCATGGAACTTTTTTCCCATTCCTTTACTTGGAGTCTGTGTATGTCCTTACACATGAAATAAGTCTCACAGACATTATGTAGTCTGAATTTTTAAAAACCCACCTAGCCACTCTGCATCTTTTTTTTGAGATGGAGTCTCACTCTGTTGCCTAGGCTGGAGTACAGTAGCATGATTTGGCTCACTCACTACAACCTCTGCCTCCTCAGTTCAAGAGATTCTCCTGCCTCTGCCTCCCAAGTAGCTGGGACTACAGGCATGTGCCACAAAGCCTGGCTAATTTTTTATATTTTTACTAGAGACAGGGTTTTACCATGTTAGCCAGGATGGTCTCGATCTCCTGACCTCATGATCTGCCCACCTCGTCTCGCGAAGTGTTGGGATTACAGGTGTGAGCCACTGCGCCCAGCTGCCACTGTGCATCTTTTTATAGGAGAATTCAATCAAGTGACCTTCAAGGTTTGTATAATAATTATTAATGATTACTGTTTTTGAGATGGAGTCCTGCTCTGTCAATTAAGTGACCTTCAAGGTTTGTATTATTATTATTATTATTAATTACTGTTTTTGAGATGGAGTCCTGCTTTGTCATCCAGGCTGCAGTAGAGTTGTGCCATCTCGGTAAAACAGTGAAAAGTGGAGGTTCACTAGTCTGGTTGTCTAAAGTGTTATCAAAGCTCATCATCTCAGGACCAAGAAAATTAAGGAGTGTGGATACAAAGGGTGAGCCTGCAGCATAAGTTTAATACGTGAAAGAAGAAAACTCTCTGGAGCCAAGAGCAGTCCTTGGTGGGTTGCCAGGTTATAGTTGAATGCAAAAGCTTTTATAAGATTCCACTCTTTGTAGCTGTTTAAGTAGCTTTCTTATCTGTAAAACTGTCTGCAACTTTCTGCACAATTCCTTCTGTATCTGTCCAGCTGCAGGATGTCTCCTGGTAAGAACAAAGTTTGGCCCTTTGTTTCTATAACTGTGGGCTTGTTTTAAGCAGTCTGCTCTCTCCTTTCCCTGTGGAAGCTCCCACGAAGTCCACTGTCTACGTGTCTGAAGAGAAGGACACTTTTTCCTGGGAGCTCCCTAATCATACAAAGAACAAAGAGCTTCTATGCTATATGTTGACCTTGCCAGTTGGACTGCTTATCTACAAGTGCAGATGTTACCCTGAGTTTCTCAAACTGCTCTGTTTTTGCTTGTAACTGTGATTTTCAGGCAAGTAGCTTCTGCAATCTGAGTTTTTTCCCAAGATTGCTTTTTGTTAGAAGAAAAATAATTTTTTTTTGAGACAAAGTCTCCATCTTGTCACCCAGGCTGGTGTGCAATGTCACAATCTTGGCTCACTGCAACCTCCACCTCCTGAGTTCGAGCAGTTTTTCTGCCTCAGCCTCCCAAGTAGCTGGAATTATAGGTGCCTGACACCACACCTGGCTAATTTTTGTATTTTTTTTTAGTGGAGACAGGGTTTCACCATGTTGACCAGGCTGGTCTCAAATTCTTGACTTCAGGCGATCCGCTGCCTCGGCCTCCCAAAGTGCTGGGATTACAGGCCTGAGCCACTATGCCCGGTCAAGAAATGATTTATTGAGCTGCCTTTTGTTATAAAAGTTCTTGCCAAAGACTCTCTGCTCTAGTCATCTGCTTAGGTGGTCTCTTTTTACCTCGTCTCTCATCAGCTTACTTCATCCTCCGCCTCCTGGATTCAAGCGATTCTCCCGCGTCAGCCTTCCAAATAGCTGGGATTCAGGCATGTAGCACCATGCCTGGCTGGCTATTTATTTATTTATTTATTTATTTATTTATTTATTTATTTAATTTTTAGGTGCAGTCTCACTCTGTCATCCAGCCTGGAGTGCACTGCACGATCTCAGTTCACTGCAACCTCCGCCTCCCAGGTTCAAGTGATTCTGCTGCCTCAGCCTCCCCAGTAATTGACAACAGGCGTGCTCCACCACATCCGGCTAATTTTTTTTTTTTTTTTTTTAGTAGAGATGGGGTTTTTACCATATTGGCCAGGCTGATCTGAAACTCCTGACCTCCTGATCCGCCCGCCTGGGGTCCCAAAGTGCTGGGATTACAGGCATGAGCCACCACGCCTGGCTCTCTCTCTCTTTTTTTTTTTTTTGTATTTTTAAAAGAAACAGGGTTTTACCATGTTAGCCAGACTGGTCCTTAACTCTTGACCTCAGGTGATTTGCTTGCCTCCACCTCCCAAAATGCTGGGATTATAGGTGTGGTCCACTACATCTGGGTTCAACGTAATTATTGAGAGTTAAGAACTTGTGCTATTTTGTTAATTGTTTTCTTGTTGTTTTGTAGGTTCTTTTTTCTTTCTTCCTCTCTTACTGTCTTCCTTTGTGATTAAGTAATGTTCGTTAGTATTATTAATTTTTTCATAGTTATTTTTAGTGTATCTATTATAGATTTTGGCTTTGAGGTTACCATGAGGCTTAGAAAAAGAATCCAATATTTTTTTTTTGTTTGTTTGTTTTTGTTTTTTTGAGACGGAGTCTCGCGCTGTCACCCAGGCTGGAGTTCAGTGGCCGGATCTCAGCTCACTGCAAGCTCCGCCTCCCGGGTTCACACCATTCTCCTGCCTCAGCCTCCCGAGTAGCTGGGACTACAGGCGCCCGCCACCTCGCACGGCTAGCTTTTTGTATTTTTTAGTAGAGACGGGGTTTCACCGTGTTAGCCAGGATGGTCTCGATCTCCTGACCTTGTGATCCGCCCATCTCAGCCTCCCAAAGTGCTGGGATTACAGGCTTGAGCCACCAAGCCCGGCTTAGAATCCAATATTGTTGTAAAAGGTTTTTTTTTTTTTTTTTTTTTTTTTTTTTTTTTGAGATGGAGTCTGGATCTGTCGCCTAGGCTGGAGTGCAGTGGCGCAATCTCAGCTCACTGCAAGCTCCGCCTCCCGGGTTCCCGCCATTCTCCTGCCTCAGCCTCCTGGTAGCTGGGACTACAGGCACCTGCCACCATGCCCGGCTAATTCTTTTTTTTTTTGTATTTTTAGTAGAGACGGGGTTTTACCGTGTTAGACAGGGTGGTCTCAATCTCCTGACCTTGTGATCCGCTCACCTCGGCCTCCCAAAGTGCTGGGATTACAGGCGTCAGCCACTGCGACTGGCCTGTAAAAGGTTTTTAAAACTAGTAACGTGGCAGGGTGTGGTGGCTCATGCCTGTTATCCCAACAGTTTTTAAGGTTGAGGCGGGCAGATCACCTGAGGTCAGGAATTCCAGACCATCCTGACTAACATGGAGAAACCCTGTCTCTACTAAAAGTACAAAATTATCCGGGTGTGGTGGCACATGGCTGTAATCCTAGTTACTCAGGATGCTGAGGCAAAAGAATCACTTGAATTCAGGAGGTGGAGGTTGCTGTGAGCAGAGATCGCACCATTGCATTCCAGCCTGGGCAACAAGAGCGAAACTCCATCTTAAATAAATAAAACTAGTAACAACCTAACTTAGATTACTAAAAAAAAAAAAAAAAAAAAAAAAAAAAAAAAAAAAAACTACAGTTTACACCCATATTTTGAATTTATGATGCAAAAATTTATTTTATTTATTTATTTTTTTTTTTGTGGAGACAATGTCTCAGATCTGTCACCTGTGGTGCAACTGTGTGATCATGGCTCACTGCAGCCTTCAACTTTCCTGGCTCTGGTGATTCTCCCATCTCAGCCGCCCAAATTAACCACCATGTCTGGCTAAATTTTTTAGATTTTTAGTAAACACAGGTTTCACCATGTGGCTCAGGATGGTCTTGAATCCCTGTACTCAAGAATCTGCCCATCTTGGCCTCCCAAAATGTTGTGATTACAAGCACCAGCCACCATGCCCAGCCTACATCTGTTTATATTGTGTGCCACTTACGAAATTTATATTATTTTTAACAGTTTGATTGTTTAATCTTCATAATAAAACACCATTATGTGATTAGAATATTGTGCACAAGACCATTAGGTGATTAGAATATTGTGAGTTTTACTACATTTATTTTAATCAGAGTTTTACATCTTTAGATGTTTTTGTGTTTCTTATTTATACTCTTCCTTTCACATTAAAGAACTCCATTAGCATATCTTGTATAACAGGTCTAATGATGATAAACTCTCTAAACTTTTGTTTGTCTGGGAAAATATGTATCTCTCTTCATTTCTGAAAGAAAGCTTTGCTTCTTGGTTGGCAGTTGTTTTCTTCAGCACTTTAAATACATTAATTATCTCACTCCCTGTGGGCCCATAATATTTCTAGATGTATTAGAAGTTCCTTATGCTTTGTCCTTGCTGTTTTTAGGATCTCTCTTTTTTGTTGACCTTTGGCAGTTTGATTGTAATATGTTTTATACTAACTTTGTTTGGATTGAATCTGATTGATGATGTTAGCCCTCCTGCACCTAAATATTTTTATTATTCTTCAGGTTTGACAAGTATTCTTCTAGTATATTTTAAAATAAGCCATCTACCCATTGGTCTTCATATATCTCTCTTGAAATCCAGTGACCGGGCCGGGCGCGTTGGCTCAAGCCTGTAATCCCAGCACTTTAGGAGGCCGAGACGGGCGGATCATGAGGTCAGGAGATCGAGACCATCCTGGCTAACCCAGTGAAACCCCGTCTCTACTAAAAAAGACAAAAAACTAGCCAGGCGAGGTGGCGGGCGCCTGTAGTCCCAGCTACTCGGGAGGCTGAGGCAGGAGAATGGTGTGAACCCGGGAGGCGGAGCTTGCAGTGAGCAGAGATCCGGCCACCGCACCCCAGCCTGGGTGACAGAGCGAGACTCCGTCTCAAAAAAAAAAAAAAAAAAAGAAATCCAGTGACCGAAACATTTGCTCTTTTGATGTTTACTGTACATCCCATAACCTAGTTTTTTGCTTGTAGTAAATTAATAAATAAAAAATTTGACTGTATATTTATTTATATTTATATATAATATGTATATACATATGTATGTAATATATATATATTATATATATAAAGCAGGCGAATCACTTTTCACTCTATTTTCTAATAGCCCGTCTTTGAACTCACTGATTATTTCTTCTGCTAGATCAATTCTTCTGCCGATGCGCTCTGCTGTAATTTTTATTTTATTTGACATATTTTCTAGTTTCAGGATTTTCATTTTATTTGTTAGTTTATAAACTGTTAATTTCTCTGGTAAGTTTTGAAATTATTTATGTTTTATTGAAGTTCACTGTTCTGCCTTAAAACACGGGTCTTTGCTGAGATTGAGCCACTGCACTCCAGCCTGGGTGGCAGAGTGAGACTTCATCTCAAAAAAAAAAACAAACAGAAAATAACAAGACACTTCTTCCTGGTCTGAATTCTTTGTTAGACTAATCATATATATTTAGCAATTGCATTTCATTTTGTCCATTTGGTGAGTGTCATGTCTTTCTGTTATTTTTTGTTTTTTTAGACAGAGTCTCACTATGTGGCCCAGGCTGGAGAGTGGTGGCACGATCTCAGCTCACTGCAACTTCCGCCTCCTGGGTTCAAGTGATTTTCCTGCCTCAGCCTCCCAAGCAGCTGGGACTACAGACATGTGCCACCACACTGGCTAATTTTTTTTTGTATTTTTAGTAGAGATAGCATTCCACCGTGTCGGTCAGGCTGGTCTCAATCTCCTGACCTCAAATGATCTGCCCACCTCAGCCTTCCAAAGTGCTTGGATTACAGGTATGAGCCACCACACCCCGCCTCTCTGATTATTTTTGATTCATGTGGTTGTGCATCAATGTCTGTTTGTTGAAGAAGTGGGTATTTATTCCAGTCTTAAAACTATAGTTTTGTCTGTGATCATCTTTTTACTAGTAGGCCTGTCCTTGTATTCTGAACACATTGGCTGTTGTGTCCTTAAGTTCTTGACTGTAGGGGTTCAATCAGATTGGTGAGAAAAATATTAAAGATAGTTATAGTAATAGTCCCAAACCTTCTTGGAATGCTGAGAAGTTTGCATAGCTTTAGTAACTGTTATGGCTGAAGTGAATTTGATCCTTACCTTAAGTAAATAGCTTAAGGTGAGTACAAAGGAATGTGGGGAGTTTACCTAACTAGCTTGTTTACTCATGTGGCCTTAAGACCAACTTTTTATCATTCATGGGTGCATGATTGTTCTCCCTGGGGTGGGGGTGACCAGGTCAATTATCCTCTAGTGGTGTTTACTCATGAACTTTGTCAATTAATCGTTACTGAATAAATGCAAGTCTCACTGACTGATCGAGGCCATGCTGCAACTAAGTGGTCCAGATGCTCAGCCCAACTGGCAAAGCAGAATCTGTGTGTCAGTGTACTTTATTCATACATTATTAGGTCAGGGTCTGAAGGACAGACCCCCACACTTGACCATTATAGCTATCACAGCACTAAGTGAACCTCAAGTCCATGACAAACACGCTTAACCTAAGTTACAATCTTATGACCTCTGATGCTGGCTTAGCACCTGACTGGAATCAGTCGACAATCAGAACTTATTGATTACATGGGAAGCTGGATAAGAAGTCAACCCTGTAAGACCTGTGGATCATGTTTCCTGAAGTGTGATGCTGCTGGTCAATCTCTTTGGTGCAGCATCTCCACTGGCCACAATACAGACCAACCATCATTAAGTGTATCCAATCTTTTAGTTGCCTTGGACCACACTGAAAGAACAATTGTCTTGGGACACACATAAAACACATGAACACTAATGACAGCTGATTAGCTAAAAATAAAATGGATTTAAAAAGTTCTGTGCATAAATCTCATAATGTTTTAAGAAAGTTTACAAATTTGTGTTGGGCCACATTCAAACTAATTCAGATCCACATGCAGCCTGTGGGCCATGGGTTGGACAAGCTTGATCAAAATTCATATACTGGTAGCAGCAAGCTGACTTTACTCCCCCTCCCCCAAAGAAAACCAAGAACAAATATACATCAGCAAGATTATCACTAGCAATATCTTAGAACTCAAATATAAAGATGAGACAGTTTGCAGGACCACAGACAAGTAAAAAACTTTCAAGCAGATGGTAAAATAATTGGCCTTCCATATGTATAAGGCCCCTCCCCAAATCTGCATGGCACCACTTAAGCATATAGAAAATTTCCTCATGACTCATATGTCTCTACTGGAAAAATTGAGATTGAAGTTGGTAACCATTAACCACACCATCTTGGGTTCTCTGGCAGGAGACCCATTCCTACCTCAACCCATAGAAAGCATTAGAAGTATATGAAGGGAGATATTCCCTGGGGAAAGCCAGAGAAAAGTGGAGAAGGTGGGACTACCATCCGCAACCCTGCTGTAACTCTGCTGTCAGTAGCATCATGGTATAAGATATTTGTTGCCCAGGTATCCTAGGCACAAACACTAAGCCAGCCTTCTGACGCTACTGAAATATCCTTTTAGGGGTCTCCTCATTTGTTATGGGTGACAATCTGATTGTTTACTAGAAACATGGCATGATTGGACTCAATGTGCCATCTGGTCAAAAATGAATCAGTAACATTGAGGGGGAAAAGAAAAATGACCAACAGGTAAATTACAAAGAATCTTTAAGCAAACATATTCAAGACTGGATTAAATAACTACTCCTTCCAGGCAATAACATAGAGGCATATCAATAAGAAATGACAGTAAAAAGGAACTATGACCTTCCCATACAAAGCAAGGAACCAAAGCAAAGACTACAACTAGTGGGACAGGTTTTGTGAACTCTTTGACCAATAACTCAAAATATTATCTTTTATGACTACAAAGTTGATGGAAGAAAGAAAGAGAAAAAATTTTTAATTCAAAATAACAGTAAGGGAATGCAGTTTAAGATAACACAGAAAAGTAATTGAACAACAATTACAGACAGTTAACAAAAAGATGGAAATAATTTAAAAATGAAACAGAAATCTTGAAACTAAGAAATACTATTGTTGTACTGAAAAACTTATCAGAGGATATTAATAGCATGAAGCAAGCTCAGCAAAAAATCAGTGAGCTTAAAAATAGGCTATCTGAAAATACACAGAGAAGAAAAAAGAATGAAAAGAAATGAAGATCCCTTAATAGACATAGAAAATTAGCTCAAACAAATTCTAAGAATTATTAGTGTCTCAAGAGGGAATTGAGAAGGAGGCAGAGGTAGAAAACTTACTCAAATAATTAATAAAGGTTTTCAAAATGTGAGAAAGGTAAATATCCAGGTACAGGAAGGTCAGAGATCATCAAGCCAATTCAATCAAAATAAGACTATCCCAATGCAAATAATAATCAAATTCTCAAAGGTCAAGGACAGAGAATCTCGCAAGAAGTAAGACAACGGAAGCAAAGAACATAAAAAGGAATTCTGGATGGGCACAGTGGCGCATGCGTGTAATCCCACCACTTTGGGAGGCCAAGGCAGGATGGCTCACTAGAGGCCAGGAGTTCAAGACCAGCCTGGTCAACATAGTGAAACCCCATTTCTACTAAAAAATACGAAAGTTAGCTGGGTGCGTTGACACATGCCTGTAATCTTAGCTATAAGCAGGCTGAGGCATGAGTATCACATCAGGCTGGGAGGTGGAGATTTCAGTGAACTGAGATTGTGCCACTTTATTCTAGCCTGGGCAACAGAGTGAGACTCTGTCCCAGAAAAGAAAAGGAATTTCAATTCATCTGGCAACAGATTTCTCAATGGAAACCATGGACCAGGAAGGAATGCTTTTAAAGTAGTGAAATAAAAAAAAATGCAATTAAAGAATACTGTATTCAGCAACACTGTAATTTTCATTTGAAAGACAAATAAAGTCTTCCCCAGATCAAGAAGAAAAAAACAAGAGAGAATTCAGCACCATCAGAATGTGATAATTCACCCCACGTCAGGCTCATCTTACAGGAAATACTAAAGGGAGTGCTTCAATCTGAAAGAAAAAAAAGCACTAACATGCAACAAGAAAATATTTGCAGATATAAAACCCACTGTTAAAATTATTATAAAACAAACAAATACCAAATACTCTAAATAATACCATCATTCCATTGGACAATCCACTTACAACTCTATGAAGACCTGAAGACAATTTTATCAAAATCCACTGATAACCATAAAGGTCATAAGACAAATATATCAAAATCAAATAATAGCTAGCTAGAGCAAACTGTTAGGATACAGGCAATATAAAAATATGAGAAAACATTTTTAAGTTAGGAGAAATGCAGTTAGATTGAAAAGGCTGTTTTCTCATCTTTAGGGTATTTTTAATGTTTTCCTTGTTATTTAAGATAAGTTGTCTTAAGCCTCATTGTAAATACTGTACATAAACCTAGAAGGGATTTACCAAAAAGTAAAAGCAATGAATTAAGACGTAGTATCAGAGCAATTTATTCAACCACAAAAAATAAATAAATAAAAATGGGAAGAGAGAGGAGCTACAGAACAAGAAAATACTTGACAAAACATCAGTAGTGAAGTTTTTACTTATCCATTATAATATTTAAAGCAAATGGACTCAATTGTTTAATTGTAATGCCTAGAGTGGGCTGGGTATGGTGACTCACACCTGTAGTCTCAACACTTTGGGAGGCTAAGGAAGGCAGATTACTTGAGCCCAGGTGTTAGAGACTAGGGGGTGCAAAATGATGTAATGCTGTCACTACAAAAAATATAAAAATTAGCCAGGTGTGGAAATTGTGCCTGTAGTTCCAGGTACTCAGTATGCTGAGGAGGGAAGACTGTTTGAGCCGAGGAGATTGAGGCTGCGGTATGTGGACATTATGCCACTACACCTCTGCGTGGGTGACAGAGCAAGACCCTGTCTCAAAAAAATAAAAAATAAATTAGATAAAATAAAAAAGCATAGATTGGCTGAATAAATATACAGGGCCCATTAATATGCTGCCTACAATAAACCTACATCACCTACGAAGACACATACAGACTGAATGTGATAGATTGGAAATTATATTCCATGGAACTGGAAACTGAAAAGGAGGGGGAATGCTTATGGTTACATAGATAAAATAGACCACAAATCAAAGGCTGTGCAAAGAGGCAAAGAATGTGACTATATAATAATTAAGGGGTCCGTTCAGAAGAGACTATAACAATTTTAAGTGTCTTTGTACCCAGCATTGAACTCTGGAGGGTATAAAGCAAACAGTAATAAATTTAAAGGGAGAGGTAGATTCCAATACAACAATATTAGAGGACTATAATGTCCCCACTCTCAGTAAAGAGCAAATGATCCTGACAGGAAATCAAAAATTACGTATTGGAGTAAAACTACACATTAGACCCAATAGGCATAACTGGCATTTACAGTTCACCCAACAGTAGCTAAATGTATGTTCTTTCCATTAGGAAACAAAGCATGCTCCAGAATAGACCATATCTTAGGCTGCAAAACAAGTTGCAACACATTCATAGAAGTAGGACTCATAGTATTTTTGCTGACAACAGTGAAATAAAACTAGAAACAATTCAACAGTAACAGCTGAGCTCCAAATCAATGTCAGTCCCATTTACAATAGCTATAACAACAACAAAAAATGCCTGTAAGTACATTATTCAAGGAGTGAAAGATCTCTGCAAGGAGAACTACAAAACCTAGAGGGAAAGAATTTATAGTTGACACAAACGAATGGAAAAGCATTTCATGTTAACTGATTTAAAGAATCAACATTGTTAAAACGACCATATTGCCATTCAGTGAAATTCCCACCAAAATACCAAGGCAGGTACAGAGAAAACAATTCTAAAGTTCACATGCACCAAACAACAAAACAAAACAAAAACAAAATGACAGTCAAATAGCTAACACAGTTCTAAGCAAAAAGAACAAAACTGGAGGCAGCACATTACCAGATGTCAAATTATGCTACAAGGTTTCTGGATGCCGTGGATCATACCTGTAATTCCAGTGCTTTGGAAGGCTGAGATGGGCAGATCACTTGAGCTCAGCAGTTCAAGACCAACCTGGGCAAAAAGTGAGACCTCATTTCTAGGAAAAAAAAAATACAAAAAGAGCTGGGCATGGTTGTGCATGTCTGTGGTCCCAGCCACTTGGGAGGTAAGGTGGGAGGATGGCTTGAGCCTGGGAGGCAAAGTCGGCAGTGAGCTGAGAATGCACCAGTGCACTCTAACCTGGGTAACAGAGCTAGACCCTATCTCAAAAAATATATACATATATAAAATATATATTTATTACACACATATAAAATCTATATATAATATAGATTTATATATATAATATTTATATACACACATATTTGTGTGTGTATATACATGTGTATGTGTGTACACACACACACTTATACTACAAGGTTATAGCAACAGAAATAGCATGACACTGTTATAAAAAATAGACATATGGATCAATGGCAGGGAATTGAGGATCCAGAAATAGAACCACATATATACAGCTACTAATATTCAAGTTGACAAATATATGCAACTGGGAAAGAACACCCTATTCCATAAATGGTGCTAAGAAAACAGAATAGCCAAGTGCAGAAGAATGAACCTAGAACCATATCTCTCACTACATACAAAAGCTAATTCACAATGGATTAAAACTTAAATATATCAGTTTTGTGCATATGGCTAGCCAGTTCTCCCAGCACCATTTAGTAACAGAGAACCCTTTCCCCGTTGCTTGTTTTTGTCAGGTTTGCCAAATATTAGATGGTTGTAGATGTGCAGTCTTATTTCTGAATTCTCTATTCTGTTCCACTGGAGTATGTGTCCGTTTTTGTACCAGTACCATGCTGTTTTGCTTGCTGTATCCTTGTAATGTAGTTGGAACTTGGGTAGCATGATATCTCCAGCTTTTTTATTTCTGCTAAGGATTGTCTTAACTATATAGGCTCTTTTTGGCTTCCATATGCATTTTAAAAGATTTTTTTTCTAACTCTCTGAAGAATGTCAATGGTAGTTTAATGGGAATAGCACTGAATCCATACATTACTTTGAGAAGTATGGCCATTTTTACAATATTTGTTCTTCTTATCCTCAAGCATGCAAAGTTTCTCCATTGTTTCTGTCCTCTGTGATTTCCTTGAAGAGTGGTTTCTAGTTCTCCTTGAAGAGGACTTTCAATTCTCTAGTTAGCTGTATTCCTTGGTATTTTATTCTCTTTGTAGCAATTGTGAATGGGAGCTCATTCATTATTTGGCTCTCTGCTTCCCTGCTGCTGGTATAAAGGACTGCTTATGATTTTTTTGCACATTGATTTTGTATCCTGAGATGTTGCTGAAGTTGCTTATCAGCTTCAAAAGATTTTGGGCTGAGATGATGGGGTTTTCTAGATACAGGATCCTGTCGTCTCCAGGAAACTATAGATGCTGGCAAGGCTGCAGAGAAATAGGAATATTTTTACACTGTTGGTAGGAATGTAAACTAGTTCAACCGTTGTGTAAGACAGTGCGGCAATTCTGCAGAGACCTAGAAGCAGAAGTACCTTTTGACACAGCAATCCCATTGCTGGATATATACCCCCAAAAATATAAATCATTCTATTATTAAGACACATGCATTTGTATGTCCATTGCAGCACTATTCACAATAGCAAAAAGATGGAATCAACAGAAATGCCCATCAATAATAGATTGAAGAAAATGTAGTATATATATACACCATAGAATACAATGCAGCCATAAATAGGAATTAGGTCATGTCCTTTGCAGGGACATGGATGGAGCTGGACACCATTATCCTCAGCAAACTAACAAAGGAACAGAAAGCCAAACACTGCAAGTTCTCACTTATAAGTGGGAGATGAACAATGTGAACCTATAGACAAAGGGAGGGGAACACACTGGGGTCCGTTGGTGGGTGGAGTGTCAGGGAAGGAGAGCATCTGGAAAAATAGCTAATGTATGCTAGGCTAAATACCTAGGTGATGGGTTGATAGGTGCAGCAAATCACTATGGCACATGATTACATATGTAACAAATCTGCACATCATGCACATGAATACAGAATTTAAATGTAAAGCCAAAAACTATTTTAAAAGTGTATTTTTTTGGTTCTCTCTCTGTCACCCAGGCTGGAGTACAGTGGTGCAATCTTGGCTCACTCCAAATGCCACCTCCTGGGTTCAAACAATTCTTGTGCCTCAGCTTACAGAGTAGCTGTGATTATTGGCATGCACCATCATGCCCAGTTAATTTTTGTATTTTTAGTAGAGATGGGATCTCACCATGCTGGCCAGGCTGCTCTCAAACTCCTGACTTCAGTTGATCCACCCACCTTAGCCTCCCAAAGAGCCAGGATTACAGGCTTGAGCCATTGCAACTGGCCTATTAACTTCTTGAAGACAACTCAGAAGCTTTGGCCCAGGCAAATAATTTATGACTAAGAACTCAAAAGGAAGTTCAACAAAAACAAAATAAACGAGAATTAAACTAAAAATTTCTGGAAAGTAAAGGCTAATGGAGTGAACAGTTTACACCATGGTAGAAAATATTTGAAGACAATGGCCTAATATCCGTAATCCACAAGGAACTTAAACTATTGAAAAAGAAAAAAATGTAACCCCGCTAAAAATTGGGAGAAGAAGATGAACAGCTAGTGTTTAAAAGAAAACATACAA
Source organism: Macaca mulatta (assembly GCF_049350105.2). Taxonomy (NCBI): domain Eukaryota; kingdom Metazoa; phylum Chordata; class Mammalia; order Primates; family Cercopithecidae; genus Macaca; species Macaca mulatta. Next base: position 4,620,874 of record NC_133427.1, read on the forward strand.
ATGGCCAGGAAGAATGTGAAAATGCTGTATGTAATGAAGCATCAGGGAAATACAAATTAAAATCACAACAAGATACTATTGAGAGGTTACAGTGTGCCAGCAGCCCTCACTGGGGGCGCCTCCTGGCCTCAGCATCCACTCTTGCGGTGCTTGAGGAGCACTTCAGCCTGCCACTGTACTGTGGGAGCCCCATTCTGGGCTGCCGCAGGCCAGAGCTATCTCCCTCTGCTTGCTGGGGACGTGTGGAGGGAGAGGTAAGGGCGGAACCGGGATACCCAGGGCGCTTACAGGCCAGCACGAGTTCCGGAGGTGGCGGGCATGGGCTCCAGGGGCCTGGCACTCTGAGTGGCTGGCTCGCACTGCTGGCCCAGGGTAGTGAGGTTGTGCAGCCTTCCCCGCACTGCTGGTCCGCATGCACTGTGCTCAAATTCTCGCCAGGCCTCATCCGCCTCCCCAAGCGGCAGCCCCCCCCGCCCCTCCCCTTCACCCCCAAGGTGGGCTGCTCTGTAGCCCAAGCTGCCCAGATGGAACAGCCCCCTGCTCCCTGGCATCGGGTCCCATCCACCACACCGGAGGGCTGAGGAGTGGAGGCGCGCATCAGTATTAGCCCGCAGCTTGGCCTGCAGCTGCAGCTGCGGGATCCACTAGGTGAAGCCAGCTGGGCTCCTGAGTCTAGCCGGGACTTGGAGAACTTTTATGTCTAGTTAAGGGATCTTAAATGCACCAGTCAGCACTGTGTCTAGCTCAGGGTTTGTAAATACACAAATCAATACTCTGTATCCGGCTAACCTAGTGGGGACTTGGAAAACTACTCTGCCTAGCACTCTGGTCTAGCTCAGGGATTGTAAACACAGCAATCAGCACTCTGTCAAAACGGACCAATCAGTTCTCTGTAAAACAGACCAATCAGCTCTCTGTACAATGGCCCAATCAGCAGGATGTGGATGGGGCCAAATAGGGGAATAAAAGCAGGCTGCCAGAGCCGCCCAGTGGCAACCAGCTTGGGTCTCCTGCCGTTATGCATTGTGGAGACATTGTTATTTCACTCTTTGCTATAAATCCTGCTGTTGCTCTTTCTTTGGGTCCACACTACCTTTAAGAGCTGTAACACTCATGGAGAAGGTCTGCAGCTTCACTCCTGAAGCCAGCAAGACCACCAACCCACCAGGAAGAATGAACAACTCCAGAGGCCTGCCTTTAAGAGCTGTAACACTCACAGGGAAGGTCTGCAGATTCACTCCTGACTCCAGACACATCTGAACATCTGAAGGAAAAAACTCCAGACACGCCATCTTTAAGAACTGTAACACTCACCGTGTGGGTCCGCGGCTTCTTTCTTGAAGTCAGTGACACCAATAACCCACCAAATCCAGACACACTGTCTTCCACCAGTCCGAATGGATATTATTAAAAAGTCAAAGAATAACAAATGTTGGTGAGAATTTGAAGAAAAGAGAATGCTTATATACTCTTAGTGGGAATGTACATTTTTACAACCTCTATAGAAAACCATATGGCAATATCTCAGACAGCTAAAAATAAAACTAAAGTTTGATCCAGCCATTCTATTACTGGATATCCACCCAAAGGAATATAAATAAGTATATCAAAAAGATACTGCACTTGTATGCTTATTACAGCACCATTCACAATAGCAAAGATGTGAAGCCCAACTAAGTGTTCATCAGTGGATGACTGAATTAAAAAATGTACAAACAGGCTGGGTGTGGTGGCTCTCGCCTGTAATCCCAGCACTTTGGGAGGCTCAGAAGGGCGGATCACGAGGTCAGGAGATCCAGACCGTCCTGGTTAGCACGGTGAAACCCCATCTCTACTAAAACTACAAAAAAATTAGCTGGGTGTAGTGGCGGTTGCCTGTAGTCCCAGCTACTCAGGAGGCTGAGGGAGGAGAATGGCGTGAACCCGGGAGGCGGAGGTTGCAGTGAGCGGAGATCGTGCCACTGCACTCCAGCCTGGGAGATAGAGTGAGACTCCGTCTCAAAAAATAAATAAATAAATAAATAAATAAAATTAAAAAGTACTAACATACTGTGGAAAAATGCTGACCCATAAAAAAAGATTGAAATATGTTTTGCAGTAGTGCAGATGGTACTGAAGCCTGTTAAGTGAAATACTGAGAAACACAAAGTCAAATACTACATTTTTACTTATAAGTGGGAACTAAATAATGTATACACTTGGACATAGAGTGTGCAATGATTGGCATAGGAAAATCAGAAAGGTAAGAAAGTGGGAGGGAAGTAAGGGATGAGAAGTTACTGTATACAATGTATACTATTTAGATGATGGGTACACTAAAAGCCCAAACGTTATTATATCTAATATGTTTATGTAACAAAACTGTACTTGTATGCCCTAAATCTATAATTTTTTTTTTTTTTTTTTTTTTTTTTTTTTTTTTTTTTTGAGACGGAGTCTGGCTCTGTCGCCCAGGCTGGAGTGCAGTGGCCGGATCTCAGCTCACTGCAAGCTCCGCCTCCCGGGTTCACGCCATTCTCCTGCCTCAGCCTCCAGAGGAGCTGGGACTACAGGCGCTCGCCACCTCGCCCGGCTAGTTTTTTTTTTTTTTTTGTATTTTTTAGTAGAGATGGGGTTTCACCGTGTTAGCCAGGATAGTCTCGATCTCCTGACCTCGTGATCCACCCGTCTCGGCCTCCCAAAGTGCTGGGATTACAGGCTTGAGCCACCGCGCCGGCCATAAAATTTTTAAAATAAGAAAAATTATAAACCCAAATAGACTAAAGTACATATGAAAATATAAGACTTGGGTTAAAAGTAGATGAACAGTTCTTGTACAACAAGGGAACCATTTGGAAAATGATAAAATAACGTTCATATCTCAGACTAAACATAAGAATAAACTCCAAACAAACTTGGAATTAAAATATAAAGTAAAACGGCATCGGGCGCAGTGGCTGATGCCTGTAATCCCAGCACTTTGGGAAGCCGAGGCGGGCGGCCAGGAGTTGGAAACCAGCCTGGCCACTGTAGTGATACCCAGTCTCCACTAAAAGTACAAAAATTAGCTGATCATGGTGCCATGCATCTGTAATCCCAGCTACTAGGGAGGCTGACGCAGGAGAATAGCTTGAACCTGGGAGGAGGAAGTTGCAGTGACCCGGGATTGCATCACTGCCCTCCAGCCTAGGTGTCAGAATGAGACTCCATCTCAAAAAAAAAAAAAAAAAGTAAAACATATAAATGTTAGAGAAAACAGATTAATGTCCATTAATCTTGTCAAAACTGTTTTTGACAAACCTAGTTAGAACAAGTCAAAATCCAGAAGAAATAAAACTAAGAATTGATAAATTTGACTACCTTAAATAATAAGTTTGTACAGGAAAACAGCACTATACACAAATCAAGAAACCACTGACAAAATGGGAAATAATATTCATAACATGTATCACCGTAAACCAGCACTAGGATAGCTAATTTGTAAAGAACTCACATGTTAAGAGGGTAAGGACAAAAACCTGGTGGGAAAAAAAAGTGAAAGTTGGGCAAACAGAAAATTAATAAAGTAAGGTATCAAGAGAGTCACTGAACAAATTTTTAAAAATTGAGTCTGGGCGTGGCAGCTCTTGCCTGTAATCCCAGCACTTTGGGAGGCGGAAGTGGGTGGATCATGAGGTCAGGAGTTCAAGACTAGCCTGGCCAAGACGGTGAAACCCTGTCTCTATTAAAAATACAAAAATTAGCTGAGTGTGGTGGCAGGTGGCTGTAATCCTGCTACTCAGGAGGCTGAGGCAAAAAAATTTCTTTTCTTTTTTTTTTTTTTTGAGACGGAGTCTTGCTCTGTCCCCCAGGCTGGAGCGCAGTGGCCGGATCTCAGCTCACTGCAAGCTCCGCCTCCCGGGTTCAGGCCATTCTCCTGCCTCAGCCTCCCGAGTAGCTGGGACTACAGGCGCCCGCCGCCTCACCCGGCTAGTTTTTTGTATTTTTTAGTAGAGACGGGGTTTCACCGTGTTAGCCAGGATGGTCTCGATCTCCTGACCTCGTGATCCGCCCGTCTCGGCCTCCCAAAGTGCTAGGATTACAGGCTTGAGCCACCACGCCCGGCCAAAAAAATTTCTTGAACCCAGGAGGTGGAGGTTGCAGTGAGCTGAGATCATGCCATTGCACTCCAGCCTGGGTGACAGAACGAGACTCCATCTCAAAAAAAAAAAAAAAAAAAAATTCAAAAACATGATTTATAGAGTGCAAATTAGAACCAGGTGTGGGTGGCTCACACCTGTAACACCAGCATGTTGGGAGGGAGGTGGAGGTGGGAGAATTGCTTGTGACCAGGAGTTTGAGACCAGCCTGTGCAACATTGCAAGACCCTATCTCTACAAAAAATATTTAAAAATTAACCAGCATAGCACATGTCTTTAGTTGAAGCTCCTCTGGAGGTTGAGGCAGGAGGATGGTTTGAGTTCAGGAGTTTTGAGCTTACAATGAGTTATTATGGTGCCACAGCACTTGATCATGACTGACAGAATGAGACTGAGTCTCTGTAAACATTTTTAAATATAAAAAAATGACATACAAATTAAACAGATTTTACCTATTGGACTTACAAAATTAAAATATATAGAAGCATGGTCTCTGGTAGGGCTCTTAGCAAACAGAAACTTTCCTATGTTGATAGTGAAAATAGAAATGCACATTGGTAAAACAGTGCTGGAGAAAAAACTGGGACTAAAACTACATTGGCATTTGTCCTCTGATCTAAAAATTGTGCTGGTAAAATTTTATGGTAAACTTGTATCTCAATGATAAGGAAATACATGATGACAAAGATACACAGTACAGCAGTATTTGTGTAACTGTATATTAAAACCACTCAAACGTTCATTTACAAGAGAATAGTTGGATGAATTATAATACTTCCACACCATGGAGTACTTTATATCCATAAACAATGAGAAAGAAAGATCTCTAATAACAAATTTGAAGTAATTTGAAGAATATGCTGTTAAATGAACGGATGTATAGTATGCTACCTTTCATGTAAGGAGGAAGTGAATGAAAAAATGTACACATATCTGTCATATATGCAGAAGAAATATAGAAAGTATAAACCAGAAACTAAGGGGATAAGTTACTTTCAGTGGATGGATGAGAAAGGAAGAGAAAGAAATAAGGAATAGTCATTGGGTAGTAGATATTGTGACACTTCTCTGTCATTTCTCCTTCAATGTTATATAATGCCCTTATTTTTGTTGCTGTTGCTTTTACTGTTGTTGGTTTAACAAATCTGTTTTATCTGATACTCCTTTCTGCTTTTGCTTTCCATTTGAGGGATTTATATTTTCCCCTTTCTTCACTATGAGTCTGTAGCTGTCTGTAGCTCTCAATGTAGGTCTTTTGTAGGCAGGAGATGGTTGGGTCTTGCTTTCTCCATCAAACTTGACACTTTATCTTTTAAGTGGAGCACTTAGGCTATTTACATTCAAGGTTAATACAGATACATGAGGTTTTGTTCCTGTCATAGTGTTAGCTAGTTGTTTTGATATGTCAATGGGATCTGTTTTGGAGTGTTTAAAGGATCTGTGAGCTTTGTACTTACTTATCTTTTTATGATGGTGAGTATCATTCTTTTGTTTCCATGTTTAGAACTTCTTTGATAATTCCTTGTAGGCCTTTTCTATTGGTGATAAACTCCTAAGTATTTGTTTGTCTGGGAAAGACTTTATTTCTCTTTCATTTATGAAGGTTAGTTTCACAGAATATAAAATTCTTGATCGGGTATTATATATTTCATTAAGGAACATAAAAATTTCTTTCTGGCTTGTAGGTTTTCTGCTCAGTAGCCTGCTGTTAATCTAATGGGATTTCCTTTATAAAAGATTGAAGTTTCTCTCTCGCCACCCTTAGGATTTTTTCCTTCATATTTATGTTGAATAGTCTCATGACTAAATGGCTTGGTGAGGTTCTTCTTGGAATTTATCTTCCAGGAATTCTCTGGGCGTCTTATAGTCATATGTCAAAATCTGTCCCAAAGCCTGAGTTTTTGTGAATTATTCTTTTAATTAGGTTTTCCATAATTTTTACTTTTTCTTCTTCTCCTTCTATAATATCTAAAAGTCATAGGATTCAATACTTCACATAATCTTATTTTCTGAGGCTTTGTTCATTGTTAAAAATTCTTTTCTCTTAACTTTTGTTTGACTAGGTTAATTTGAAAGACCTGTCTTCCAGCTCTGAAATTTGTACTCCTACTTGGTCTACCCTATTGTTAAATATTTCAGCTGTATTTAGTAATTCCTTTGATGAACACACCCTAAGTTGTTTTCATGATTTCTTTGTGTCAGTTTTTAGCTTTCTCTTGGATCTCATTGAGCTTTATTAATTTATGTATTTATTTATTGAGACAGGGTTATACTCTGTCACCCAGGCTGGAGTGCAATGGCACAATCTTGGCTCACTGCAACCTCCACCTTCTCGGTTCAAGCAATTCTCCTGCCTCAGCCTCCTGAGTACCTGAGATTACGGGTGTGCAACATCACGCCTGGCCTCTCATTGAGCTTTAAAATCAATATTTTGAATTATCTGGTATTTCAAATATTTCACTGTGGTTAAAATTCACTGCTGGAGAGTTACTATGATTCTTTGGGAGTGCTATAACACTCTTTTCTAAATATACTGTTGGAGTTTTTCTTTGATTGTTTCTCATCAGGATAATTTTTTTCTTTTTATTTTTCATATTTACTCTTGTTTGGCCAGGAATCACCTGTTCCTCACCCCCATGCCATCCTGGTCACACACACCCCTTGGGGAGGTGTCTGTAATGCATAATGTCTTTGACTTTGGTTCTGTGTGCTTTCAGTGGGAAAGGGTCTATATAAGTTGCAAGAGTATTCACTGTTCAACGTTCAGGCTAGTAGGTGGCACAGATAATAACTGTTGCTAATGCAGATGTGCATATACTTGATGCGTGTTTACTCAGAGAAACTCTCTAATGCCTCATGCAATTGGCTGATCTGTGAAATGCACAGTGGTCTGAGCTCCATGCTTAGTCCCACATATGGGGTTGGCTGGGACAACATGGGCAGGGCTGAACCAGAAAGACCCATCTACAAGTCCCCCAATGACAGGCAAAAGCATTAGTTCTGAGGGGAAAGGGTTCTGCTGTACAGCTCCCAAGTGGCCAGAGGTGTGTCTAGGCATGAAGTTGTGAAACCTCTGCTGCCCCAAGTTCTGTCCCAAATTTAGGCTGACCACAGCCTAAATTTATAATCTAGGGGTGGGTGTTCCAAATGCCTGAAGACATGTCTGGGTGTCAAATGAAGAAAACTCTTCTGTACCAAGATCTTTGCAATGGAGGGAAGTTTTGGCCAATGCTGCCAATCGAGGCAAGCACAAGTGGGTCTGCCTCCCTCTAACCCTTTGGAAGTGGTGAGGCATGCTTCGCTAACAAGCCAGGGGCATAGGTTGGGACATCTAGCTGTAACACAAACAGACATGTTCCAGGTCACAAAGCTCTCCCTGGCTGCAAGTCTCTGCCCAGGAGAAACCTCGGCTTTAGCCAGTCTTCTCTTGCCTCAGTTCTACAGTGGTGTCTTCTTCTCAGCCTTGGATCTGCAAAAATGCCTAGAGCTTTTCCTGGTGTCTTTCTCCCTCACTGCCTCTTGGCCTCTCCACAAGTTAACTCCCAGCTATGGAAGAAACAAGGTGTTCTCCCTTGGCCTCAGTTCCATAGATCAATAATGGAACAGTGAATCACAGAAGTGGACTCTCTGCCCTTCTCACATACTGGAGCTTCACTCACTTTTATCAGCTGAATGTTGTCATTGGGTTTGCTTACCAACCCTTTCCTCTGCAGAATCTGTGGTGTCCTTCAGTGTATTCTATTCTGGTGAATTATCATTTTCTTTTCCTTTTTTTTTTGAGGCAAAGTCTCATTATCTTGCCCAGGCTATAGTGCAATGACTCGATCTTGGCTCACTGAAACCTCCACCTCTTGGGTTCAAGCAGTTCTCCTACCTCAACCTCCTGAATAGCTGGGATTACAAGAATGCGCCACCATACCGGGTAATTTTTGTATTTTTAAAGTAGAGACAGGGTCTCACTATATTGGCCAGCCTGGTCTTGAATTCCTGACCTCAGGTGATCTGCCTGCCTCAGCCTCCCAAAGTGCTTGGATTACAGGCATGAGCCACTGTGCCTGGCCCTCATTTTCTTTATCATATTAAAGCTTACAGAATTTATATTTACACATGATTTTTGTTATTTCCAAGTGGCAGAGGCACATTAAGAGCCTCTAATCTGCCTGTCTGGAAAAAATCTGTTTTTCAAATTTTAAGAAGAGTTTAAGAAGGGTTGATGTTAATTTTTCTTTAAACATTGGTTACAGTCATCCATGAAGCCATGTAGTCCTGGGCCTTTCTTATTGTGAATTTTTGATTATTGATTCCTTACTGGAATTCACTGAAGGAGACCACAGATCCTGCAGAGGAGAAAGTTGGTAAGCAAACCCAGTGACAGTAACTTCCTTTTTGTAACTCTGTTTTTTTATGTCAGCCAGGCTGGTGACTCATGCCTGTAATCCCAGCACAGTGGGAAGCCGAGGCAGGAGGATCACCTGAGCTCAGGAGTTCTAGGGCAGCCTGAACATGTCCAACCCGATCTCTATAAAAATTAGCCTGGCAAGTGCCTAAGCAAGACTGTCTCTAGGAGAAAAAAAAAGTTTCTATATTTTCTCATTCAATCTTAGTATTTTGTATGTTTATATAAATTTATCAGTATCTTCTATGTTATTTAGTTTATTGGCAAATAATTGCTCCCTGCAGTCCCTTTTGATCCCTTTTGTATCTCAGCCATTCATTGTGATGTCTCCTCTTTTATTTCTTATTTATTTGAGCCTTTTTTTTTCTTAGTGTAGCTAAGAATTAGTTTTATTTTTCAAAAAGTTAACAGTTTGTTGATTCTTTCTATTCTTCTATTCTCTAATTGATTTATTTCTTGGTAAACTGTTATTTCAATTTATTATTGCTTCACTGCTAAGTTTGAACTTTGTTTTCTTTCCAATTACTCAGTATGTTGTATCTTCATTTTCATTTGTTTTGAGCTGTTTTTTCCCACTTTTTCTTTGTTATTGACTTTTTGTTTCTATTGTGATCAGAAAATATATCTCATTATGTTCTCAGTCTTTCTAAATTTTAAGACTTGTCAAGTCTTTTTTTTTAAAGTTTTCTGTATAAATGTTGAACCCATTTTTGAGGGGTATTAAAGTCTACTGCTGTTATTGTCATTCTGTGCATTTTTTCTTCTGATCTCTTATCACTTGCTTTATGTTTAGAAGTTCTACACATATGCACACAAACCCACACATATATACATATGTATAAAGAAATATTTATATCTGTAGATGCTAGACATAGATCTATAGATGCTTCTACATATATAAAGATTTTCTTTAGGCTGAACTTAAAAATATCATGAACAATCCTCCCACCACCCCCTACTGAGTAGGTGGGATTACAGGAATGCACCACAACGCCCGCCAAATTTTTGTATATTTTGGTAGAGACGGGGATCTCACCGTGTTTCCCAGGCAATTCTTGAACTCCTGAACTAAAGTGATCCGCTTGCCTGAACTTCCCAAAGTGCTGGGATTACAAGCATGAGCCATCGTGCCTGGCCTAATTTTTAAAAAAACATATCACCGAATGGACAAGTTATCCCATTGTCAGATAAAGTTACCCCACTGTCAGAAAATGAAGGAGAGGAAAAAGATAATGAAAGGAAAACAGCTCATATGGGTAACAGGAAGTAGAAGGAGACCTTTGCTTATAAAAGTGGAAATCAGGCTGTGTGCGGTGGCTCACGCCTGTAATTCCAGCACTTTGGGAGTCCGAGGCAGGAGAATCATGAGTTCAGGAGATCAAGAACAGCCTGGCCAATATGGTGGAATCCCATCTCTACTAAAAATACAAAAATTAGTCAGGCATGATGGCAGTTACCTATAATCCCAGCTATTTGGGAGGCTGAGGCACAAGAACTGCTTGAACCCAGGAGGTGGAGGTTGCAATGAGTCAAGATCACCACTCCAGCCTGGGTGACAGAGCATGACTCTTTCAAAAAAAAAAAAAAGAAAAAAAAAGAGAAATCAGATTCAGAGAACTAAACTACCATATCCTTAACATTACTGTCCTTGTCTTCCCCAGGGTGTTGCTGAAAATGTCAGACTAAAATTTAGATAGCAGCAAGAATTTCTTTGAGGGGGAAGTAGATGATGAAGAAAGTATGATTTTGACATTAGTGCCAGTTAAAGATGACCCAAATATGGAACAAATGGAACCAAGTGTTTTTTTAACTTCTGATGTCAAACTGGAAAAATTTAAGAAATACAATCAAGGTCATCTACTTCAAATAAATGAACAATTTACAGCTCCACAAAAAGCTAGATGCAAAATACTAGCACTTCCCTTGATGACTATTTTGCCTCCCACTAATAAGGTGTGTTGGGACACTTTGTGGGATTGCTGTCAACAACTCAGTTTGAGTACTAATGGCAAGAAAACAGAAGTTTGTCTGAGGTTGCATAGGCATGCTTAACATGAACAACAGCAAGATATGCCTGAAATGTCAGAAGACCAGATTACAGCGACATTTGAGGAAATGTAAGGCAGTGACCAAGAGAGCAAGGAAGGCTTACGAGAAGTTATGAGGTGAATGAGAGAGCAGAAGAGAATAATACAGTGGACGTGATAACTGCAGCGCAGGGAGTCATACTGGCATCATGGGCAAGAATTGCTGCAAGAGCTGTGAATTCATGTTGCATTCCTGTTTCTGTTGAGGCCTTTTTAATGCAAGCCTCTGGTGTCAGGTGGTGTGTGGTCCATGGTAGATGTCTCTTGGCAGACACAAAGGGTTGGGTACAGTTTCATGCAGGTCAGGCCTGGGTGCCTACCACTCACAGGAGGATGATTTGTCTCTTCTTGTTACCTACGTACATTTTCCCATCCCTAGGCATAGAAGATAATGTGTTATGCCCCCACTGTGTTAAGAGGAATAAGATGATGAAAAGATTAATGACAATGGAGAAATAGCTGCAACCTGATTGAATACAATGTACTAGAGAAGGAGGGATGTACTTAAAACCATGTAACCTATTATGAAGGAATGGAAGAGGAGACAATTGGAAGGAATCCTTGTGACCTACAAAACAAAATCATAGTGACTAGAACTCCACGGTGAAGATGGTTGACCAGTGACACAGCCCCATCTAAAAAGCCCCTTTCTGTAAGCCTGAAAACCCATTAAAATAGTCACTGCAATTGGCCAAAAAAAGAAAAAAACAAAAAACAAAAAACAAAAAACGCGCCACGAACTATAACCTAAATAAAACTAAGACTGTAATCTATTCTGTGCCAGTCACTGACTTTTGGCCAATAAAGGGTGACCAACTGTTCAAATAACGCAAATGCTGAGCTGTGACCAATCCAGCTGTTTCCGTACCTAACTTGTTTTCTGTAAGTCACTTTCTTTTTCTGTCCATAAATCTTCTACCAAGTAGCTGCATTTGAGCATCACAGCCTACACTGGCTAGGGAGGCTGCTGTAAACTTCATGAATTCAATTTATGAATTGTTCTTTGCTCAGTTAATTTTTTTTTTAACACATAGGTAGCTACTTGTATTGCTGTTCTGTTAACTTTACTATTTTATACTTCTTTTGAACTTCTTTCTTCTCTGGCTGTCTTTGTACTTGCTGATTTTTGGTGTATATGTTTAGTGACATAAAGTTAGTTCTTTTCCCTTGTTTCTGCATTTACTATTGGTATTTTCTTTGTGGTTACTCTAGAGGCTTACATAAAACATCTTATATGTCTATCTTAAGCTGATAACTGTACTATAATTGCATCACTTTTACCTTTCCTCCGCTTTTATTACACTTTACATCTTTATATGGTGTTCATTCATTATGATTTCTTTAGACCATTAAAGTATTTTGTGTGTCTATATATTTACCTGTATCAAGGAGTTGTTTCAATGTTGCTGTTTAGCATCATTGGTTTCAACCTAACTTCCTTTAGCATTCCTTGTAAGGTAATTTCAGTGATGATGAATACCATCAACTTTTGTCTGAAACCTCTTCACTTCTCTTTTATTTCAGGACAGTTTTGCTGGGTTTGGCATTATTGGTTGGCATTTTTCTCCCAACACTTTGAATATATAATTCTATTCTCTTCTGGCCTGCAAGGTTTCAGCTGACAATTCTGATAGTTCTATGGAGATTTCCTGCATGTGACAAATTGCATTTTCCCTGCTGCTTTCACATTTCTATTTGGTTTGGACTTTTGACCATTTAATGATTAATGTATCTCCGTGTAGACTTGTTATGGTTCACCTGATTTGGTATCTTTTGAGTATCATGAATCTGGGTCCATTTCCCTCCCCAGAATGAGGAGTTTTGAGCCATTATTCCTTCAAATAAACTTATCTCTTTTCTTTCTCATTCCTCCTGAAATTCTCATAATGTGCTATGTTGACTTGCAACGTAAGTGGTGTTCATGAGTCAGTCACTTTCCTTAGTCTCTTCATCCTTTATTCCTTTTGTTTTTGGGTGGCTAATTTCAAATTTTATGTTTCAGAGTTCACATTTCTTTCTTCTGTGTGATTAATTCTATTGCTCAATAACTGTATTGAATTTTTAAAATTTGTTATCGTATTTTTCATTTCCAGATTTTTTTCCTTCCTCATATCCATCTTTGTGTCATTCTTTTTATGTACCACTTTCCTGATTTCGTTTAATTATCTGTGTATTCTCTTGTATCTCACTAAACTTTTTTACAATGACTATTTTTAATTCTGTCAGGCAATACATAGATCTTCATTTCTTTATTGTTGGTTGTTAGAGATGTGTTTTGTTCTTTTTATTGTGTCTTATTTTTCTGATTCTTCATATTCTGTATAGCTTTGTGTTTGTATGCATGCATTTGAAGAAACAGTTCTCTCAGTTTTTTCTGACTGGCTTTCAGTAGGAAATATATTTTTAAGTCACCATAATGAGAAGTTCTGGACCTTTCTACCTATTTGCCCTGGGCATTTTTGTTGTTTTCAAAAAAAAAACCGTACTATCTTCCTCTTAAAAACAATCGTGATTGTGTTATACCTATCTGATGTGTGAAATGAGAGAGAAACCGAACTTCTGGTTGGCACAAAGGAATGCTTTGGGGGCATACACTGCTCTTTCCCCTTTCCTGGGAGAGAAACCTCAGGCATGCATCATCTTCTAATTTTACATATTTAAGCTAGCCACAAAAATGTGTCTCTCTCCTTAGCAGCTGTGGACATCCATACTGTGCCAGTTCTTTCAGTGCTGTGAGATGAGATAGAAGCTAGAACCTCAAAATGTGTACCGAAAGACCAGGGATATTGAATCTGCCACAAACTCTTTTCCTTCACCCATCACTTTTTGCCATGAGCTGTGCTGGAACTTGGAAAATAAGCTAAACTAGGTAAAAGAATATTGTTCTTCGTATTCATTTCAGTGCAGCTGGTATGTTTGTGATTGTCCAGCGTACTGCAAATGCTTAAAGGACTCTGAGCTTCTCAAAACAGAATCTTGATATAGTTTTATATCTGTGTTTATGTGGGGGAAACAACATCTGTAACTTCCTATATTACTGTCTGGCTGATTTGACAATAATTTAAAATAAGGTATCATGTAAATACTTTAACAAGCAATTACAAATCTCTTGAAATTACTAATAAATTTCAGCAAAAAATGAGTAATAAAAACACCCAATTTAACTATAGAAATAAAAAATACAGGAATTAGAATAAAAGTGTATTGGCTCAATAGTAGATTATATAATACAGAGGAAAAATTTCAGTGACAAAGAACTTCCTGTTTATTCTAGGTGAACATGAAGGAGAAAGTAAGTTGAAAAAAGTGAACAGAGTTGCGGGACCTGTTGTTTCAGGAACTCTAGGGTGTTGCTTTTCTGGCCAGAAACCTCTGTGGGTGGTGGTGCCTTTGCCCAAGTTTTGCTCAGGCCTGCTGGGCTTGCTCCACTCACTCAGTCTCAAAGGCTGCACGTGGCTGACATTACTGGCATAGATTCCCATGCCTGCTAAGGGGCTAGCCAGACGTGGAGCAGCAAGGGGTGTGTGAGCAAGCGAATTTGGGGTCTGGCTGTTGCACACAGTCAGGCACACTGGCTGCTGCACAAGGGTGGGCAGCTCCAGGTGCCGGCATAGGTACCAGCTCTCTGTGAGGGTGCAGTTGAAGCAGGCACATTACAAGCAGCTTCCACAGCTGCAGTGGTACCAGGAAGTTTGGAGACTCCAGAAACCACAAGGTCCCAAAGAGGGATTCACAACCCTGGCTCAAGGAGCTCCCAGGTCTGGGCTCTCTGAAGGGCTGTAGCTCTTCTCTCCTCTTCACTCACAAGGTGGTGAGCAAGGGGTATGTGTTAGCCCTGTTCGTTTTACAGCTTTCAGCCCCACCATTCAGCAGCTCCCAAGTTCTTCTCCTGTGTCAGGGAAGAATGAGGTCTGTGGACAAATGAAGGGAGAGCAAGACAAAGAGAAGCTTTATTGAGTGACAGAATAGCCCTGGAGAGGGAAGTTCCTCTATGGGTACAGGTCTTCCGGTCATCTCTGTAGCTCTCCGCAGAGATGAGGCCCTGGAGTGGGTGGTTCCTTTCTGCAGCTGGTCACCTGATGTCTGCCCAGCTCTGCCTGAACCCAGGGCTTTTACGGGCTGCAGAAGAAAGTGAATGCTGATTTGTCCATGGGTGGAAAAGGCACCACAAGTTCACATTGGGGTTTGCTGGACTGTCCAGCTTTCAGGCCCTCACTGACCTGAAGGTGGGGCCTCACCAGGGACCCGCCCCCATCCACTCAGGAACCTATCTGCCTCCTGCTGCATTTTATGGCACCCAGGATGTATATATCAAGGGACACCTGCAGGCCAGTGTAAGCTGCTCTCAGCCCCTCCATCAGCTTCCTTCTTATGCTCATCAGTGCCCAAAGTTCAGAGTGGGCCAGTAAGGTGGAAGGCTGGCATGTCAGTACTGCCTTGAGCATGAGCACAGCTGGCCAGGCTGATGCAATGCCAAGTCTTGGCCCCAACCTTGCTCTGACATCAGAGTGGGCACTGGGAGCTGGGAGAGGCCAGGCAGCAGGACCGGACACCTCCAAGCCTATGGGAGAGGGGTCCTTCCCGGGTCCCTGTGAGTGCAGAGATGCCTGGCTTTGCAGCTGTGGGAAGGCTCAAGAGCACAGGGAGGCCCAAGTTCACAGCCATGACTTGGATGGCTGCAGCTGCACTGGGGAGCTCCCACCCTATCACCTTGGAAGTAGGGGGGGCACTCCCACTTGTCCCCAGCTCCCAATGACCTTGTGGAGTGTGCAGCTCAGGCAGTAAGTAACTCAAACATCAACACTAAGACGTAAACATTAACAAATTTAAAAGAACTGAAATAATGCACAGTGTATTTTCTGAGCAGTCAAACCAAAGTGGAAATCGGTATTACACAAAAATAAAGCCTCCCCACTCCCCATCACTAGGGAATTAAACAGTTCTAAAAAATACGTAGATCTAAGAGAAAACCCTAAAGGAAAATTTTAAAGTGCGTAAAACTGAATAAAAATTAAAATACAACCTATCAAAATATGAAGGGTATAATTAAAGCTGTGAAAAGGGAGTTATTTCACTAAATGCATGTATAGAAAAGAGATAATTATTATTATTTGAGACAAGGCCCCACTATGTTGCCCAGGCTGGACAGCAGTGTCACAATCACAACTCACTGCAGGCTCAAGCAAGCCTACTGCCTCAGTTTTCTGAGAAGCTGCAACTATAGGCACCCAACATTATGCCTGTCTAATGTTTTAATTTTTGTAGAGTTCAGGTCTCATTATATTGTCCAGGCTGGTCTTGAACTCCTGGGCTCAAGCAATCCTCCTGCCTTGGACTCACAAAGTGCTGGGTTTACAGGCATGAGCTACTGTGCCTGGTTGAAAATAGTTTAAATTAACTGAAGGAACTATATAAAGTAACTAAAGAATGAAGGGCAAAACAAACCCAAAGGGTGTTGTGGGTGAGGGGTGGGGGAAGAAAAATCAATAAAACTTGGGGAAAAATAGTAGAATAAATAAATAAAATAAAATTTTGCTTTTAAAAAAACTGGTGAGTGAAATCACAAAATATCAATAAAGAATAAAATACATTACTGCAGATACTATACTACTGAAAGGGCAATAAAAATACCATGAGGAATTCTGTAACTTAAATAATTCTTTAAAACTCACAATCTGGCAAGTCAATCAAAATATAAGAGACAATCTGAATAGTCTGTGACAATTAAAGAGAAATTGAAGTTTACTTTAAAAGTCCCAAAAAGAAGACCCAGACTATTATGGCATCACTAGATAATTCAGCCAAATATTTTAGGAATTAATATCAAGTTTACAGAATGTCTTCAGAAACTGTGCAGAACACTTCTCAATTCAAAATAAGGCCGTTCTTACACTGACACAAAACTAGAAAAAGACAATGTAAAAACAGAAAATACCAATAGTACTCAGGTACATAGGTATAAAAATAAACATTTTCACAAGCTGAGCTCAGCAAATACAAAATTAAACACGCATGCAACACAAACAGTTGGGATAAGGCTCATCTACGTAAAGCTACTTTGACATTGAAAATCAGTTAATATAATCTATTTAAAAAGTCATACGGTTGATATCAACAGATGCAGAAAAATGAGAGCACTTGAAAATTTCAACACTCAATGGTAAAACCTGCTAGGAAACTAAGAAGAGGCTATTCTTAATAAAACGCATTTCCTTATGAAACTACAGCCAACATCATACTATTTAGAAAAAAATTTTTTTTAAAGATTGGATACAATAGAAAGTAAGAGTGTCCATTTTCGTCATTCTTATTTAACACAATATTGGGAATTCTAGCTGCTGTGATAAATTAAGAAAAAGAAACACATTAACAACACATAGGAAGGGAGGAAATAATACTCTTCTTTCTTGCAGACTGTACACATGGAAAATGTAAAAGAATTTACAAAAATCTTTTTTGAACTAATAAATGAGTTGTGCATGGTCAGAGGATATTAAACAGAAAAAAGTTAATCATCATTCTGTTGACTAAAGATGAACAAGTGGAAATATAAATTAAAAGCCCAATACCACTTACATCTCTCAAAAAGAAATGAAGAAGCCTTCATGATGGCTGAGTAGGGGCATTCGGTTTCTCCAATAAGAGAACCAAAGTGAGTAATTACACATGAACTAGACCATCCAAGAGACAGCACTGGAAAAAGGCAATACCTAAAGCAAGGAAGAATTAGGTGAGGCAGTCTGTTTGGCCAGGATGGGCTGGGAGCTGAGAGACTTTCCAACAAGGTCAGGGGTGAGTCATCCTCAGGAATCCATATTCATACTAGGTAACCCTGTAATTCTAGCCACTGGAGAGCTAACCGCACTCACTGGGCCCTGAAACTAAGATAGGGAGCAGCATAGAGATGGTATGATTGTACTGCCTTAAGCATATAGCCTGTGTAGGATCCTTCACATTCCTTGAGATCTAAGCAGTTACAGCAAGGCACACTCTTTGGAATATCACCCTAAACAGAGTAGGGACCATCTCTGGAGTCCAGAGGAACCAGGGCTGAGGTGCAAGGAATGCATGTGCTGCTGACTCTGGAACTTAGGTATAACCAATCATGGGCTACTTGGGACAAAGGTATGTCCGAGATGCAAAGAAAGTGCCATTCTAGAGCCATGCCCACAAAAGACTGCCTACTGCTCTGGAGCCCAGCAGTGGTGGGGCTGAGATGCAATAGAAAAGATGGCTGCTGTCCCCAAGATGTAGCTGTGAGCACTACCAGAGCTGAGGCATGAGTAGCACATGTGCTCCCAATATGTGAACCTAAGCTGTTGTCACTGAAACCAGTATTGCCTGCCTAGTGGCATGAACGCTACCACCATTTATCTAAGCATTCTGCCAGTGGCCTGAGGATCCTCGTAATCCCTGATTTCCAGGCCCAGCACATGTATACACCATCAGCCCTGAGGAAAACCCAGCCTGAGCAGGTTTAATCCCCTACCTATGCCACAGCAAAGTCTGGATCTTGGGTGTGACCCCACTCAGTCCACTAATGTTGACACCTGAACACTCCCTGTGAGGGAATCAATCTGGATCTTATCCACCTGGTTGCTATAACCACAGCTGATACCTATATGCACGTGTCAGACGTAAGCCTGGAGACTGGCCTGATAAGCTCACTGCAGTCTGATACACACTGCTTGAGGCATCCTTCCATTGTCACTGCCAGTGCCATCATTCATGCCACATCAGGTGTCCAGAGGTCCAAGAACCTATCTACATGCTGAGCTCACAGTTGCCACTATCAGCATCAGAGTAAGCCACTTGGGGGCCCAAGCATGGCCTGCTTGGACACACTAATACTGGTGTCAACTGCAGGTCACACTAAAGCCCAAAGATACAACTGTTCAGTGCACTGCTGCCATCACTAGGGCCTGAAGATGGGCCAATCTGGCATCCCAGTCCCAGGTAAAACTGCACTACAGCCTCCAATACTAACTGTACCCACAGTCAGTGAAAAAGTCTCAGATACCACTGATGCTGTTTACAACCAAAGAAATCACACAGAGATTATCCTACTGCATGAACCCAGAATCAAAGCCAAAGTGCCTTACCCAAGCAATGCCAATCTCAGAAATATGTGCTTCCCTATGAAAGGGAATTAAGAAAATTGGAAGTGACTGATACATCAGTTACGCAGATATCAATGAAAGGACACATGAGAAAGCAAGTTAATAAGACATTTCCAAAGCAGATAATAATTCTCCAGAAATAGATCTAAATAAAAAACATATACACACAATGGCAGAAAAAGACAGTGGGAATTGCAAAGAAGCTCAGAGAGAAAGAACATTTTAAAACAAATATTTAAAAAACCCAAACCAAAAACAAGTCAGTATATGAATGAGAAGTATACCAAAGACAGATGTTATTATTATTATTATTATTATTATTTTTTTTTTTTTTGAGATGGAGTCTCGCTCTGTCGCCCAGGCTGGAGTGCAGTGGTGCGATCTCGGCTCACTGCAAGCTCCGCCTCCCGGGTTTACGCCATTCTCCTGCCTCAGCCTCCCGAGTAGCTGGGACTACAGGTGCACGTCACCTCGCCCGGCTAGTTTTTGTATTTTTAGTAGAGACGGGGTTTCACCGTGTTAGCCAGGATGGTCTCGATCTCCTGACCTCGTGATCCGCCCGTCTTGGCCTCCCAAAGTGCTGGGATTACAGGCGTCAGCCACCGCGCCCGGCCAAGATAGATGTTATTAAAAATAACTAAATCAATTCTGGAACTGAAGAAGTCTTTGAATGAAGTACACACTAGGTTTGGAAGCAGCAAGAATTGGCTCTATCAAGCATAAGAAAAAAACCTCAGAACTTGAAAACAAGTCTTTCGAAATTAACAAACCAGACAAACATTTTTAAAAGAATGAAAAAGAATTAACAAAATCTTTACAATATACAGGACACCATAAAGTGACCAAATACATAAATTACTGGCATCTCAGCATATGAAAAGATAACAAAAAGTTAACAACTTTTTAGCAAAATAATAGACGAAACTTCCCAAGTCTAGCAAGAGATTTACATATCCAGATACAGGAGATCCCACGATCCCCTCAGATGCGATACAAAAAAGTCTTCTCCATGACACGTTATAGTAAAAGTGTCAGAAGTCAATGACAAACAGATAATGCTAAGAACATCAAGAGAAAAGTCACGTTATCTATAAAAGAAATCCCAATAGATGAAGAGACTACTCAGCAGAAACCTTGCAGGCAAGGTTAGAATGAGATGATATAACCAAAGTAATGAAAGAAAATACCTGTCAGCCCAGGATGCTATATTCAATTCAATTTTCTTTCATAAATGCAGACGAAATGAAGTCTTCCCCAGACACGCAAACACTGAGGGAATTCATCACCACTAGAAGAACCCTACCAGAATTGCTCAAGGGAGTCCTAAATCTGAAAATGAAAGAACAATATTTGCCATCATAAAAACACATCATGGTATAAAACTCAATGATAAGAAAACATACAAATAGGAAAGGGCTCAAATGGTACCACTACAGATAACTGCCAAACCACAATAATTATAAGAGAAAAAGAAAGAAATAGGAATATACAAAATCAGAAAACAATTAACAGTATGAGAGGTACAGAACCTCACATACCAACGTATCAATAACCTTAAATATAAGTGGACTAAATTCCACACTTTATAAAATATATAGACTCTATGGATTAAAAACTATGATCCACTTATATGCTCTCTACAGGAAACTCAGTATACCTGAAAAGTCAGCACACAGACCGAAAATAACAGTGGGAAAATAGTATATGGAAGCCAGAAGTAAGCAGGAAAAAAAAAAAGACAAGACAAAGAAGGTCATTATATAAAGATAAAGGAATCAATCCAGCGAGAAGAAATAACAGTTCCATACACATGCAGCCAGTACTGGAACACCTAGGTTCATAAAGCAAATATTAATTGATCTAAGGAGAGATATTTCAACGCAAGAATAGTGAGCAACTTCAATCCCCACTCGCATTAGACCGATCATCTAGACAGAAAATCAACAATAAAACACTGGACTTAAGATTAGACGTTGGACTAAGGGTATAACAGAAACTTGGAGAATGTTTACCCCAAAACCGCAGAGTGCATATTCTTTTCACATCAGCACATGAAAGATCCTCTAGGATAGACCATGTTAGGCCACAAAACACTTCTCGAAAAAATTTTAGAGAGCCAAAATCACATCAAGTATATTCTAGCACCACAGTGGAATAGAACAAGAAATTAAAATTGAGCTCAATGGCTCATGCCTGTAATCTCAACACTTTGGAAGGCTAAGGCAAGAAGACTGTGTAAGCTCAGGAGTTCAATACCGGTACAAGCAACATAGCAAGACCTTGCCTCTATTAAAAATTTAAATCAGCTGGGCATGGTGACATGTGCCTGTAGTCACAGCTGCTGAGGGAGCTGAGGTGGGAGGATTGCTTGAGCCCAGGGGTCAAGCCTGCAGTGAGCCATGAGTACCCCACTGCACTCCAGAGCAAGACATTGTCTCAAAAAATTTTTTTTAATTAAAAAATAAAAAAGGCTGGGCAGGGTGGCTCACACCTGTAATTCCAGCACTTTGGGACGCTAAAGTGAGATGATCACTTGAGCCCAGGAGTTCAAGAGCAGCCTCATAAGTGAGACGCTAATTCAATTTAAAAAATTAAAAAAACAAACAAACCATAAAACCATACAATAACAACAGCAACAAAAAACCCCACAAAAAACCAGAAATTAATACCAACAGGAATTTTGGGAACTATACATACATGGCAATTAAAAAACATACAACTGGTCAATGAAGAAATAAAGATTAAAATAAAAAAATTATTTAAATAAATGAAAATGGAAACAACACACCACAATCTGTTTAATGTAACAAAAGCAGTTAACAAGAGAAATGTGTAACAATAAGTGCTTACATCAAAACAGTACAAAGATCTCAACCATGCAATCTAATGATGCACCTTTTCGAAAAACAAGAACAAACCCAAAAATAGCAGAAGAAAAATAATAAAGGTGACAGCAAAACTAAAAAAAAAGAGACTAAAAAAGAATACAAAGGATCAATCAACATGAAGTTCATTCCTGAAAAGACAAAATTGATAAACTACTAGCTAAGCTAACCAAGGAAAACAAGAAGACCAAATAAACAAAATTAGAAGTAAAAAAGGAAACATTACATCTGATACTAGAGAAATAGAGAAGATCATGAGAGATTATTATGAACAAGTATAAACTAATTACAAAAATTTAGAAATAATGGATAGATTTCTGGAAATATACAAACTACCTAGGATGAATCAAGAATAGGCAGGCATGGTGACTCATGCTTGTAATGCCAGTACTTTGGGAGGCCGAGGCAGGTGGATTATGAGGTCAGTAGTTCAAGACCTGCCTGGCCAAGATGGTGAAACTCTGTTTCTACTAAAAATACAAAAATTAGCTGGGCATCTGTAACCCAGCTACTAGGGAGGCAGAGGCAGGGAACTGCTTGAACCTGGGAGGTGGAGGTTACAGTGAGTTGAGATCATGATACTGTACTCCAGCCTGGGTGACAGACAGTGTGAGAGTCCATCTCAAAAAAAAAAAAAAAAAAAAAAAAAATCAAGAATAAAAAATAACCCTGAAGAATAAAAAGTAGTGATACTGATTCAGTATTAACAAGTATCCCAACAAAGAAAAGCCCAAGACCAAATGGATTCACTGCTGAATTCTACAAAACATGTAACAAATAATAGCAATCTTCCTATTTCAAAACACTGAATAGGAAGGAATTATCCTTAACGCAGTCTATGAGACCAGCTTTATCTGATACCAACACTGGAAAACACATAACAAAAATCTATATACCATTATCGTTGACAAATGTATCTCCTGCTCTTGGCTTAGAGGAATTAATGTCATTAAATTGAACATACTGCCTGCCCCAAACCAGAAAATACACAACAAAAAACAAAACTACACACTATTATCCCTGATGTATTGTACCCCATGATCATGGATCCAACGAATTAATGTCATTAAATTGAACATTCTGCTCAAAGCAATCTACAGATTCAATCCAATCCCCACTGAAATATCCATGTCATTTTTCACAGACACAGGTAAAATAATCCTAAAACACATGTGGAACTAATAACAAAACTGGCTAAATAGCCAAAGCAATCCATAGCAAAAAGAGACATCATACTACCTGACATAAAAATATATTACAGGGCTACAATAGCCATAAAAGCATACTACTGAAAGAGACATAGATCACTGGAAGCAAATTGGATAACCCAGGAATAAATCCAGATATTTACAGTCAAGTGACTTTTTTTTTTTTTAAAACAAGATGAAAAGAAAATACATTTGAAAAACGACACTATCTTTAGTAAACGGTGGTGGGGAAATTGTAGATCCATATGCAATAGAATGAAACTAGATCCCTTTCCTTACTGAATTAAAAAAATCACCATGAGGCTAGGCACACAGTGTAATTCTAGCACTCTAGAAGGGCAAGGTAGGCAGATCACTTGAGGTCAGCAGTTTGAGACCAGCCTGGCCAACATGATGAAACTCCATCTCTACTAAAAATACAAATAGTAGCCAGGTGTGGTGGCAGGTGCCAGTAGTTCCAGCAGCATGGGAAGCAGAGGAAGGAGAATTGCTTGAACCCAGGAGATGGAGATTGCAGTGAGTCACGATCGTGCCACTGTACTCCAGCCTGGTTGACAGAGCAAGATTCCATCTCAAAAAATATAAAATAAAATAAAACAAAGTAAAATAACCTCCAGATGGATCAAAGGCTTAAAGACCTAAAATTATACTACTACTAGAAGAAACATAGGGAAAACACTACCGAACTCTGACCTAGATTTTATGGCTAACAGCTCAAAAGCACCAACAAAAACAAAAATAGACAAATGATACTATATTAAACTAAAAAGCTTCTGCACAGCTAAGGAAACAATCACTGGAGTGAACAGACAAACCAACCACAGAAAGGGAAAAAATATTTGCAAACCATTCATCTGACAAGAGACAAATAATATCCAGAAAATATAAGCTCATACAACTCATTTATAAAAACAATCACATTAGAAGGTGGGCAAATTACATGAATGGATAATTCTCAAAAAGACTGTATACAGACTGCCAAAAGGCATATAAAACTGCTTAACATCACTTAAGCATGAGGATACTCAAATCAAAACCATAATGAGACAAAAAAAAAATCACAAAAATTGGAGAAAATGAATGGAAGTGGAGGTCATTAGTTTACTTTTTTAAGGGAGACAGAATCTTGCCCTGTCACCCAGACTAGAGGCGGTGGCACAATCATGGCTCACTGCATCCTTGACCTTCCAGGCTCCAGAGATCTTTCAACTTCTGCCTCTCGCGTAGGTGGCAATACAGGCATGTGCCATCACACCCAGCTAATTTTTGCATTTTTTGCAGAGGTGGAATTTCACCAGGTTGCCCAGGATTGTCTCAAACTCCTGGGCTCAAGTAATCCATCTGCCTGGCTCCCAAAGTGCTGGGATTACAGGTATGAGCCACTGAGCCTGGCCCAAGTACATTATGTTAAGTGAAACAACCTAACTGTGGAAAGGGAAACATTGCACACACTCATTCATATGTGGGGGCTAAAAAAATGATTTAATAAAGGTAGAGAGTAGAATGATAGATACTAGAGGCTGGGAAGGATAGATGGCTGGGAGGGAGCTGATAAAGACAAGTAGATTAATGGGTACGAACATAAAGTTAGATAAAAGGTATACATTCTATCATTCAACAGCAGTACAGATGAATGACTGTAGTTAATAAGAATGTACATTTCAAGGGAGAAATAGAAGAGGACTTGAATTTTCTCCAACCCATAGATATGGTAAGTCCTCAAAGTAATGGACACTCAAAATATCCCAATTTAATAATTATACATCCTACATATGTAGCAACATATCACATGTACCCCCACATATATGCAAAATATTATCAATTTAAAAAATAAAATAATCTATAGGTATAAGATCTATACAGGATCTACATACTGATCATTACAAAAGCTAATGAAAAAAATCAACAAGGATTTAAATGGAGAGAATTACCATATGGACTGGGATACTCAACATATTAAAGATGCCAATTTTCTTAATTTTATTAACCTGCTAATTATACTGCAAGCATATTTATGTAGATATATATTCTAGATATTAGAACATTGTTGTTTATATAGTTATATTAGAATCACAATAAGGTTTTCTGTAGCCCTAGAAAAGCTTATTCTAAAATGTATATGGAAAGGCAAAGACTCTACGATAGGTTAAAAACAATATTTAAAAAGAATAAAGAACTGCTTTGTCCAATATTAAGACCTATTATATAACTACAGTAATCAAGATAGTGAAGCACTGGCACAAAGATGAACAGATATAAAAATGAAACAGTCTAGAAAACACAAAAATCAACCAACACAAATTCACTGTACTGATAACTTTTAGAGTTACAAACAAATGGTTCTGGAGCTTAGACACAAAATGCAAAAACAAAGCAACAATATTGATGTATGCCTTACAATGTACAGAAAAAATTAACTCAAAATGGATTATGAACATAAATGTAAAATCTAAAAAATTAATCCACAGGTAAATATCTTTTCAATTCTAGGTGTAAGTACATTATTTCACTGAAGCTGCTCAGGTTAACATCACAGGTTAACCTTGCACTAACCCAAAGAGATCTCCTTTTCTATCTTTTCAGAATGATATAGACATGGTTTCCAAAATATTTACTCTTCCTGGTTTTTTTTTTTAGCTTGTTTTCCCTCCCCTTTATGTGATGCCAAAAGGTGGACTTGTACTCTTCTCACTTGTAGATTCACTAACTTGTCTTTCTAAATTTGAGATTCACATATCCATCTGTTACTTTCTAAATCAATTAAAATCACTTAGATGTCCCTATATTTTCTGCTCTGTCCTTTCTGGATTTTGTCTTGTTAAAAGCACACTTCTCCGTCAGGAAGATAACGGGATCTGTGAACTTTATTCCTTAAAATGTTTCTGAAATTTGTGCCTTTACTTCCATTCCAGAAAACGAAAATTTCAAGTACAAAACATTTCTTCCCTGTACTTCCAGTCTTAGAAATAATCCCGTGGGATATGTGTAAAGAACAAGTGCAGCATAGAAACACATGCGAGTGTGATAAAAGAAAGATTTTGCAAATTTATTGATTCTTTGGTATAAAACCACTCAATAGCTCTGTTACTAACTACAAGAACAGTCAAAGTCTTAACAAGACTGAGGAGTTTTACATCATCAGGTCTCTTCTCCAGTTATCTTGTTTACTCACCCAATACCTTAGTTATGACAAAGAACTTGAGGTCCCCAAACATTCATGTGATGAAGTGTGAATGTAGATGACTTAATGCTCCTTTTTTTTTTTTTTTTTTTTTTTTTTTGAGATGGAGTCTCGCTCTGTCACCCAGGCTGGAGTGCAGTGGTGCGGTCTCAGCTCACTGCAACCTCCGCCTTGCAGGTTCAAGTGATTTTTCTGCCTCAGTCTCCCAGGTAGCTGGGACTACAGGCAAGAGCTACCATGCCTGGCTAATTTTTGTACTTTTATGAGAAAAGATTTTGCTATGTCGGCCAGGCTGGTCTCGAATTCCTGACCACAGATGATCTGTCTGCCTCAACCTCCCAAAATGCTGGGGTTACAGGCGTGAGCCACAGTGCCCAGATGACTCTTGAATGCAAACTGTAATAGTACTCTTTTTGTTATTTTTTCCATGTATGTTCCAATATTAGATAGTAAAAGCCTTGTGGATATGGAGTGCAGAGGACAAGTTCACATCTTATCCATATTTGTCTTTTAGGAGAAGCTAATTAGAATGTTTTAAATAAAAATATGTCACAGTAACTTAATGGCTAACAAAAAGGCTCAAATATTTAGGAGGAATAGGTTCTTTACACTGAAATTATGTAATCATAAACCTAAGTTGATTTATACTAGTATTTTAAACATCCTAGTTTGTAATGTATTACTTCAGAAAAGCTGATAAGGTTTACGTTAAAATGCAGAAGCATGCCAGCTGCAGTGGCTCACACCTATAATCCCAGCACTTTGGGAAGTTGATATGGGTTGACCTGAGGTCAGGAGTTTGAGACCAGCCTGCCCAACATGGCAAAACCCCTTCTGTACTAAAAATACAAAAAATTAGCCTGATGGGGTGGCCTGTAATCCCAGTTACTTGGGAGGCTGAGGCAAAAGAATCGCTTGAACCCAGGAGGCGGTGGTTGTAGTGAGCCAAGACTGCACCACTGCACTCCAGCCTAGGAAACAAGAGTAAAACTCTGTTTCAAACAAACAAACAAACAAACAAACAAACAAAAAAACCAGAAGCTGAGATTTCTGGTAACAACCAGGTTAAGCAAGCCACATTATATATACATGGCAGAAATGCAAATCAATCTAAGAAAACTTCATATTTACTTGCTGAGAAAGAGAATATGGCTGTTTTCCCCATAGTTATTGTTTCTTTTGGGAAAAGTATCGTTTTATGCAACTACTGGATTATTTTCCGAACAACATGTGCGCTATGAATTTCTTTTATTGAAAGGCACATAGGTAAGGTCAGCTTGAGCCGCTTCACATGTCCAGCAGTACAAAGCACAACAAAAAAGAATCTTTTTTTAAAGATCCCCAAAATGCAACTTATAAAGGTGATAAATTGATTAAAGTAGATAACAGAACTTCATTTATCTAGATAAATGCCACACTAGTGATATATTTGATTTTCAATTTTGATTTTCTGCCTATTTAAAGAGTGTAAGCTTCTGAAAAGTATTACTCTCAATGGATAATCCAATTATGCGTTAGGAAACATGTAAAAGGGCTAGGTGCAGTGCCTCATGC
Source organism: Macaca mulatta (assembly GCF_049350105.2). Taxonomy (NCBI): domain Eukaryota; kingdom Metazoa; phylum Chordata; class Mammalia; order Primates; family Cercopithecidae; genus Macaca; species Macaca mulatta. The sequence goes on from NC_133427.1 coordinate 4,648,423, forward strand.
CTGTAACGTCAGCACTTGGGGAGGCTGAGAAAGGTGGATCATGAGGTCAGGAGCTCGAGACCAGCCTGGCCAACGTCATGAAACCTCATTTCTACTAAAAATACAAAAAAAAATAGCTGGGTGTGGTGGTGCACACCTGTCGTCCCAGCTACTTGGGAGGCTGCGACAGAAGAGCTTGAACCCAGGAGCCAGAGGTTGCAGTGAGTCAAGATCACTCCACTGCACTCCAGCCTGGGTGACAGAGTGAGACTCCATCTCAAAAAACAAAAACAAAAACAAACAAACAACAACAACAAAAAGTGTAAAAGATAAACAGGTAAAGTCATTTTCATGACTAGGTCAATGCTGTAAATTCAACAAACAGTAATCCTGGCCATAAATCATCTTAAAAAGAGTTAAGTTATGTTAGTAACACAAAACAACTGATTAAGAAAAGTTCAGGTATAGCTATGGTATTCTAGATGTTTCCTGATGGTTGATTTATAGTTTTTGTTTGGGGGTGGTGGTGGGGGGATGTCCTGAATTTCAATCTCAATGATTTCTGAATAAGATTATTTACAAGAAAATTACACGAATATCAGCATTTAAAATATCTAGAAGTACTTACTATTTTTCTTCCTTAATTACAAATTGCATTTTTTCCCCCCTGAAATTAGATATGTGATGATTACTGCTAATAGACTTCCATTACCTAACTTAATAAAATATCTTCATGAGTTTTCTAACAACCATTTTTAGGAAGCCAAAATATTCGAAACTTGTCTGAGGAAAGTACTACATTAATGCAATGATTAAGACATTTCACCAGGTAAGATTATAAATTCCCTTTTGACATTTAAATAATTTCTATTAAAGCATTCTATGATTCTTCACTAAAGCTCTCTGGAAAGCTGTTAACAAAGAAGAATGTGATAAAATAAAAATGCTTCAGAAAGGAGAGGTAGAAAAGACAAGTATTATTATCAAGTGAGGTAATATTAAATTAGCAAGTTTTTCATATGAAATAAAAGTTTTAATCAAACTTATTACAATTTACTAGCGATATAGATTTTTTAATGCTTTCCTTCCCTTCACCCCAAATCATGTTGTACAAGCAGGACAGTATAGCATTTCAAAGTCATCTAGCTTTAAAAAAATAAGTCACTTAGTTGCTCCTCTAAAACAAGAGGTCATCATTCTGAATCTTTTCCATAAGAAACTCTTAATTATAAACAAGATTTATCAAATCTATATAATGTTTACTTTAAAATCTTTACTTCACTCACTATATGTTTTCTACTATTATAAAATACATTTGCCAGCAATTATTTACGGGCTATCACTACGGTGACTACAACTTAATAAATCACACTAAAAGACTTTTACTTTAAAAATAGCATACTTCTGTGAGTAATACTTTATAATAGGCACCTCAAAAACGATCATAGATGTAAAAAATTAACTTTTTAAATCTATACAATTATATATTGAGGTTTCTGTATATAGTATACGTGGTGTGTACACACACACACATATAAAATACATATAATCGTTAGGTTTGAAAATGAACAAAAAGTATATTTTTTCAGAAAGTCTTTTTTAAACTCAAACATTGGAAAACCCTTTAAACATTTAACAATTTTAATAAAAATTTCTGTATAATACTAAGCAGTTTTATTTACACATATAAAATGTAATAGGAGTAGTGTTTAAAATTACAGAACTCCTTAGTATGTAATGGCAGTTAAGTCTGGAAAAAAACAACATTCCATTCACAAATATTTTCAAGCAATAAATATGTATTTATAAATAGTGTAAATCTGTATCAAGACTAGAAACAAAAATCACAAATCTGAAGTTTATTTCTTTGTCTATGTGCAATCCATTATCTTTGTATATGGGCTATTAATATTTAAAAAAATTATTTTGGAACCACAAATGTAATCATCATGGCCTCAAAACACACAAAAACATAAAGCAGTAAAAAACTTCCTCAGGTAACAGTACATATTTTTTAAAAAGCTGATCAAGAAGACATTTAAATTTGCTATCTTATGAAGAAATGACCAGCTAGGAAAGTGTTTTTAACTAAGGAAAATTCTGCAAGGTTAAATACAAATGAATATTAATTCATCAGCCCAGAAATACAGAGACATGAAAAAGGCTATCTTCAAGTCAGTATTCTGTGTCACTTTGACAGTTTTGTCATATGTACACAAAACATATGATTAATATTATTTTTCTGAAGTACAGCTGAGTCAGCATGTTAAGTCCTGAAGTAGAGGCAGCACTCTGTGTCCAGTTGCTTGACATACTATTCTTGGAAGGTTGCATAGACATAGCTTTTAGTCAACAGTTTTATGAAACAGCTACAGACCCAGTGGTGCAGAAATTTCCTGAAGAGCAGAAATTATCTCATTTAATATTCATGGAACAATATCAAGATGAGGATGATAATGAAAGAGCCTAGAAATAAAAGTTAAGATTTTGTTATACAAATCCTTAATAGTGTTTGCTAGCTCATGACTATAAAAGACAGCCTTTTTATGAAGTGAGTTTACAAGACACACGAAATCTCAACAGTTTCCTAAGAGAGATGCTCTTTTCTTTGTTTTCTTTTTGAGACAGAGTTTCGCTCCTGTTGCCCAGACTGGAGTGCAATGGCGCGATCTCGGCTCACCGCAACCCCTGCCTCTTGGGTTCAAGCAATTCTCCTGCCTCAGCCTCCAAGTAGCTGGGATTATATGCATCCACCACCATGCACGGCCAATTTTGTATTTTTAGTAGAGACGGGGTATTTCCATGTGGGTCAGGCTGGTCTTGAACTCCTGACCTCAGGTGATCTGCCCACCTTGGACTCCCAAAGTGCTGGGATTACAGGCGTGAGCCACTGTGCCCAGTTGAGATGCTCTTATTTTATCCATTAGAACCAGTTCTTTAAGAGTGCTGCGCTATTACCTCCATTTTTCATCATTTAGTGAACAACCTTTGGAATACTATTAAAAGTTAACCAGTTTTTTAGATCGCTAAAAGAAAAGTTGTGTGGAAAAATAATTTTAAAGTTAATTAAAATTTCGCTAGCAACTGGCTTATGAAAATGCCACAGCTAGATGACATTTAACATATTTTTCATGAGTCTTACATGTCACATAATCTAGTCAAGCAAGCTCCATCAAGTAGTGCTATCAGGCTAACTCTTCTGGGAATCTTTAAAACCACAAAGTACATGAAAAAAACCCACACATTTCTTTCAGATAATTACTACAGAAGAATTAAGTAACCTACATGTATATACAAAGGTTTTATAAGCTATGTAAGCAGCATAACAACTACAAAATATTTTAAAACATACAGAGATTTACAAATGTAATTAGCGTAACTATTCTTTGTGGGCATTCTCACTGAGAAGCAAAAATGGTAATAAACATCAGTTTCATATAGAAAAATTAACATGAAATATGAGGAAGGCTACTAACATTTTTCCTTACACAGTATGTACGCACTAATGGAAAATTTAAGTTTCTTCTTAACACCTATTTATCAGTTAGCAAAGTCAAAGATCATTGCTTTATACCCACCTAACTAAGCGTACTCACGTGTTGATCACTTACTAGTGTAAACTGATCATAAACTTGGATTAGGTCCTCCATTTTGTACTGTTCGAGCACCACAAAATTTTCCAAACTTCTGCTTGTTTTTCGTGCACAATCTTGGCAATGTACTATGTAGGTTTTTTGGGTATTGCTTTCATTAGTGACAAAAAGCAGATTAAAAACCTCCACCTATATTGAATAAATAAATAAATAAACAGTACTGGACAGTGATATCCGAAATTATTTTTGCCCTTTATCCATAAGGATTCTACTTCACATGGAACTGGACAATGATTTTTGGTTAAATCCAAGTACTTAAAAAGACAAAACAAGGCTGTGAGTTTGAGACACCAGGTTTCTTTTGCAGCACTTCCAGAGAAAAGGAAAACGTTAGATACTTAGAGATTGTCTTTAAAAAAATTAAATACTCATGACCATTCACTAAAGTATAATTCAAGTTTTGATAAAAGTCAGTGTATTTTTATTTTACCAAAATACCAGTGCACCATCAGATAAAAGTGATCATTATTTGCTTTTCACTTTTCTGTGAGAGTACTCATAGTGTTCTATGTCTGCAGGATTGTGTTCCCCGAATGACTGAGCTCCACAGTCATTCATTTTTGATGTCTAGGGCACATCACTGTGGTTGATTTTCACCAAGGCTAGAACTACAATAAAAAAACTTGGAATATGCACATAATCTGATATTTTTCAAGATAACGAAACTGATAGGTGAATAACAAAAAGTGTGTGTTTTAAGCCTCATATTTAAAAAAAGTAAAAACAAAAGTGTATTCATGAACATTAATGTAACAAGAGACAAAATGCACATCTTATAGACAAAGACTGATGAGTTGCAGAGGCTCAGCCAGAATAATGGATAACATTGAGGAATATAATAGTTTTTTTCAAATTCTAGAAAAATACATTCACTTTTCTGAAGTAAAACATCTAACTAGAATCCACTTGAGCTCATAATAATATACTTTGGTGAGTTTATACAATTTAAAAATTGCCAATGAATTTAATCAATTTATCTCAGAATTACAAACTTAAAGGTTTAGATTAGACTTTTAATTTCTTAGTCAAGCATCCTCAGACTTCTGCTTGATTTCTTCAGTTAAAAAAGCCAAATCCTCATTACCTTAAGTCATCTTTAAACAGTGTTAAAATTCCAGTTCATGAAGTTCTCTATTACCATCAACAGGAATAACAGTACTCTAGCGACCTGAGCTGCAAATGTAGGGTTCTTCTACTTACCATAATTCCCACATTGGATCAACTGTTCTGGTAATTTTACAACGTAATAAACACTTTTGAATGTCTCCCTTTTTTTTTTTTTCACTTTCTTAAGGTTATGTTCTAGTCTACGACTTTCATTAACACCTCCTAAGACCATTCTAATAGTGTCCACACTGACTTGTTTACTTTCTATCTCCACTCTATCCAATTATCAACCACCTTTTTTTTCTGAAACATACAACATAGTCCTCGGCTCAGAAATTTAAAAGCTTCATTTATGTCAGCATATATATCGAATTCCTTAAAATGCATCAAGATGATTTGCAAACTACACACACAGCCTACTCTGATGGACTTTAAGAATTTGCCATCTACTTTCCAGCCACATTGAAATAATTAATTACCTTTATTGAATACACTACTCCTTTTCCCATCCATACAATGTTCCTAAAGCCTAATGATGTTCTATAAATCTCCAATTATTGCTATTTTTCTCTGCTGCAATCAGAACATTCTTCAAGAACTCAAATGTTAAGTCTGTGTGCTTGAGAGGAGAAAAACAGCAGACAAATCATTTTCCTCAGTGTTTCTGTAATAGTTTGTACATATATCCACTCTCATATTCATCAGTTAGATGTATATTACAATGTATTATTTATAGTTTGTCTCTGCAAGTAGAATGTAAACTTCTCCAGGGCAAGCAACACATGCTTATTCTGTACATCTTGTAAACCTTAGCCACAAGAGAAAAATCAATAATGTCTTATAAAATGAACCAAAAAGGACTTCATCCTGACCTGCCTGAATATTGAATTAAATCCTGTTTGTAGGCATCTGTGTGTTTGTTATGGACTGTTCCTAGTTTAAAGCTGAGATGATTAACATTTGGGTAAGGATTTACTAAATAAATTCTTCTGTAGGAGATACTACTAATATATCTAGTTAGTGAAATATCAGATGAGAACTTAGCCTAATACTTTTAATAGTCAATTTCAATCAAAAGCATAACATCAAAGTATAGGTAAATTTAAAATAAAGCAACAACATTCAAAACCTAGAGAATCCAAAACAAAACAACTATCAGTAAAAACAGTTACTCACCTCACAAATGCTACAGTAATGAGCTGGTTCATCATTTGTTCGCCCATGCCATATAACCTCTTTTCCTGCTGCAACAAGAGCTTCTCTCAATGTCTGACATTGCTTCAGAATTTTCAAAAGACAGTACCTATTGTGGGAAAAAATTATTTGTGAGAGTAACTAAATACTGACTATTGTTACATAAAAGGTATACCAATTAGAAACAACTTTGAGAATCTGGGTTCTTAAGTCTATTCACATGGTAATTTTTCTTTTCCTCAAATTTGCAAATGTGCACACTGGACGATGACAATATTAAAATATTTAAAATTGAGAATAACTGACATTTGATTATAAAAATGCAATGATCATAATCTACAATAAACTCATCCCTAATTAAAGGTATATTCTTTATTTGGGCTCTAATTTGGACAAGTAAAATAACTTTTGTAAGAGTCAATTTCTTCAACTTTGAAATAAAAGTTCTGAATTATAGGTTGGAATTTTTATGATTACAGAAAGGCAAGAAGGCTGCCTATACCCTCACAAGCAGTGTATTTATATAATAGATTTTAAAACTTTGACACCACAGCAGATAATTATCTATGAATATGGTCACTATGAGATACAAAGTTAGTTCCAATATAAGAACAAAGGAAAAACAAAAGAGTATTACTTGCTGAATTTTAATTTGAAAATCGTATAGTAGAATCCTTCATTATTATTCACTCTAACTTTTCTTATAATTTATAGTTTTCCTACACATACTTGTGAGGATAACAATATATTGTATATAATTACAAATACTGCTGATTTTCCTGTAATTTGCTGTCACTGCTCAAAACTGTCTGCTAAAGTTCCTGCAAATCTAAGTTTTTCAAAGCAGAGGTGGCATAGGTGATACTCTGAGGTACATTTCAACTCTAAACTTACCTTAAAAAGCATGATATGAGTTTAATAAAAATGCCATTAACACCATTTGTAAACATACAACCTCCTGGAATCAGGAGGCTTTGTGCTAATTTGGAGCTTGCTGCTCTATTACACTACAGATATTGACTTGAAACCATCATTATAGGGATTACGAACCAAGTATTTAGGGGGAAAACAATCATATTATCAGTACGTAAAATTATTTTCCACATCTGTTTATTATCTTTCTTTCCCATGAGTGTAACCATCATGGGCATGACGCTTTATCTGTTTTGGTTTTGTAAACTGTTGTGGGACTAAATAACAACAGTTAAATTTTACAATATACATTAAGCTTTACATAAATTTAAATTTACATACAATATTATGATATACATTAATGGCAGATTTAATTTCCTTAATTTATATTTTCTTGCCATTTGTTGCTTGCCAGGTACTAGTTATGTTTCTTTTCTTTACTTTTTAAATCAAAATTCCTATAAGTAACCCTGGGGCAAACTCATTAGGGATATTATATACAAAATATGGAAACATTTAAAAACATAAGACAAGTACAGCAAGATAAGCCTAACATGGCCTGACAAATTCCTTAAGTATAATATAAAATACATAATTTTCGGTTTGCTGTTAGCAATTATGCCTATTTAGAAACAAAGCCATATTTTTGTCTATATTTGAATTTCACCAGAGCCTTATTGTGAGTTTTTGTATGTCTGAAAGAGGTGCCAGGGGAGACAAGTAAAAAATTCAGTTCATGTCAACAAGTAAGAATGTAAACCACACTGGATCTGTAGCATCTACTGATGTCTTCCTCTCATCCTTCTCCTACATGATTTCACTTCTGGGTACAGGGATATTACTGCACATATTTTCAAAACAGTGCTTCAAAACATGTCATATTTCACAGGAAAATAAGCTTCAAATTTTATGAAATTATGTTTTTTGCAAATTCAACCATGTTTCCAAATGAGAAAATAAAGTGCCACAAAGAGGTAGCAATCATGAAGGCTTAGTACCAGACACAAGACATGGAATTGGTACATGAGATATGCCACATAATTCTCCTAACAGCTCAGTGCAAGAAGCATGCATACCCATTTTACTAACTGGGAAATGTGGGGGTCAAGAAAGGAAAGTTTGCATGATGTTATAAGGCTATCTGATTAGGGATCCAATTTCCTACATAAGCAAGCTCACTCTTACTATGTCTTCCATACTCTCTTCTGCTCACCATTTGTCAATTTTTTTACCCACTCATCCCACCACCCTGTGCAATTGTCTTTCATGAAGACAAAATCCATGGGGCTAAAAAACCATTATGTTCCCCCAGACAATGAGGGTTACTTTTTCTTTTTTTTGAGACGGAGTTTAGCTCTTGTTACCCAGGCTGGAGTGCAATGGTGTGATCTTGGCTCACTGCAACTTCTGCCTCCTGGGTCAAGCAACTCTCCTGCCTCAGCCTCCCAAGTACTTGAGATTACAAGTGCCCATCACCACACCCGGTGAATTTCTGTATCTTTAGTGGAGACGTGGTTTCACTATGTTGGCCAGGCTGGTCTCAAACATCTGCTTTGGTCTCCCAAGGTGCTCGGATTACAGGTGTGAGCCACCACACCTGTATATGAATGTATAATGAAGCGTAGTTCTGTGCAGTCAGTTTGGTTCTACTTGTTCCTCAGCAGATAAACTTTCATTTCCAATAATTCTCATTATTTTGACAATTGTACCACAGTTTTTATTACTTTATACTTAGTTTTGAAATTTCATATAAAAATGAGGCAAAACACTACAAAAGAATAATGCTTGGTTGCTAGAAGTAAACACTAAGAATGAATAGTATTTCTATAGACACTACAGAAACAAACAGTTGAATATTATTAATATAAAAATAATAATATTGTTATTATATATTACAACAGCCATTCCACAAGCAGACTTGAATGATGGTAGAGAATTATATGCCTCAACAGTGAAATCTTAAAAGCTAACTGCCATTATATTAACAATACTGAATAACTGAACTGTGGTTGCTCCATGTTCTCATGTATTCTCCTTCAAATAAATTTTTATTCCTTACCACTTCAGAAGGCAGCAGTAGGAAATGAATAAAGAACAACAATAATTTTGAGAGGTAGAGGCTTTTATGGAGACCACATAAATGAGAATCTAATTCAATTAAATGGCAGGGAAGAATACATAGAAAGTAACAGTATTAAGGTAAAGAATATTTAAAAGATTCAACATAAATTTC